>NC_041390.1:204843573-204860945 GCF_002162155.2 Triticum dicoccoides | reverse complement strand
CACGCCCCTGACCCTCGTGGGCCACCCGTAAGGCGGTTGATACCCTTCTTTCGCCGCAAGAAAGCTAATATCCGGTTAGAGATCATGTTAAAATTTCAGCCCAATCGGAGTTATGGATCTCCGGGAATATAAGAAACGGTGAAAGGGAAGAATCTGAGAACGCAGAAACAGAGAGAGACAGAGAGACAGATCCAATCTCGGAGGGGCTCTCGCCCCTCCCACGCCATGGAGACCATGGACCAGAGGGTAAACCCTTCTCCCATCTAGGGAGAAGGTCAAGGAAGAAGAATAAGGAGGGGGGCTCTCTCCCCCTCGCTCCCGGTGGCGCCGAAATGCCGCTGGGGGCCATCATCATCACTGCGATCTACACCAACACCTCTGCCATCTTCACCAACATCTCCATCACCTTCCCCCCTCTATCTATAGTGTTCCACTCTCCCGCAACCCGCTGTACCCTCTACTTGAACATGGTGCTTTATTCTTCATATTATTATCCAATGATGTGTTGCCATCCTAAGATGTCTGAGTAGATTTTCGTTGTCCTATCGGTGGTTGATGAATTGCTACGATTGATTTAATTTGCTTGTGTTTATGTTGCTGTCCTCTGGTGCTCATCATATGATTGCGCGCGTGGATCACACCCTGGGGTTAGTTGTATGTTGATAGGACTATGTATTGGAGGGCAAGAGTGACAGAAGCTTCAACCTAGCATAGAAATTGATGCATACGGGATTGAAGGGGGACCAATATATCTTAATGCTATGGTTGGGTTTTACCTTAATGAACATTAGTAGTTGCGGATGCTTGCTAATAGTTCCAATCATAAGTGCATAGAATTCCAAGTCAGGAATGACATGCTAGCAGTGGCCTCTCCCACATAATACTTGCTATCGGTCTAGTAAAGTAGTCAATTGCTTAGGGGCAATTTTGCAACTCCTACCACCACTTTTCCACACTCGCTATATTTACTTTGTTGTTTCTTTATCGCCCCTACTTTTTATTTACGTACTCTTTATTATCTGGCAAACCTACCCAACAACACCTACAAAGTACTTCTAGTTTCATACTTGTTCTAGGTAAAGCGAACGTCAAGCGTGCGTAGAGTTGTATCGGTGGTCGATAGAACTTGAGGGAATATTTGTTCTACCTTTAGCTCCTCGTTGGGTTCGACACTCTTACTTATCGAAAACTGTTGTGATCCCCTATACTTGTGGGTTATCAAGAACCAGCGACGGCTGCAACCTGCCTGGGGACCGGGACCTGTTAGTGTAGAGCACCAAGCTGCCGCAGGATTGGAAAGGGGATGCCGAGCCTCGGCAGGATATGCGCACACAAATCTTCATAACGAGGGCTATATTGACAAAAGGCATTACAGATGCTTTACACACCCCCACGGGGTCCATTTCTTGATTCCTCGCAGGGAACAAAAGGGAAGGAATTCCCAGGGGTTCTATCTACGCGCACCAGGTGACGCCGTCACCATCATCAACAGTGGGCCACGTGAGGCCAGCGCCGCAGCCCTACTCTAGGATCAGCGGGAGCTCGGGGGCACGTAGCTGTCGTCGCTCGTCTCCGGAGACTCCAAGAGCTCAGGAGAGTCACTGGACCACCAGGAGTCGCCGCTGTCGCTGGAGGAGCTGCAGCCAAGACCGGTGGCGGGCCCTACGCCTGCCCCAGCATCGTCCTGGCGACCTCTGACTAGGCAGCACTCCTAGTGGTGGCCTTCCTCGTCGAAGACCTTGAAGAACAGCACGGAGGCGCCGTTGTACTCGAAATGGATCGCGAGGGCGCCCTCCGCACGGCAGACTCGGGCAATCTCACCCCAGCCTCGGGTCATGAATATCTTCCTGGAGGCAATGGTTCCAATCTCCGCTCCAGTCGCTGGGGCGTCGCAGTCGGCATGCTGCAGCTAAAGTTCTCGAAGGCCCCTCGGTGGCATCTCGGCGGTGAAGACCGGCGGGAGGCATATCCAGGTGCTCGGGGGCATCGCCTCCCACAGCACGAACTCGCGCGAAGAGTCCGCAGCATGGACCCTTGGGGCGACGGCATGCGCCTCCGCAGCACGGCGACCACGGCCCTGGCGCGGGCGGTGCCGCTCACCGCCCTACCCTCCGGAATCGTCAGCGTGAGTGTACAAGGGCAGCGGGTACCCAGGAGGCGGCCTCTCGTACCAAGGCCTCGACACCACCGGCCTCACGACCAGCTCACGGTGATGAGACCTCCTTTTCTTCGGTGGGAGCAGCTCGGGCACGTTGAGGGGAGCCTTGCCCTTCTCTGTTGCCGAGAACCTCCATACCGGCGCCATGTCTACACCAGCAAGAAGTGTAGCTAGGGAGAAGAAGAAGCAGGAGAGGCAGAGGAAAGATGGGCGACGGGGACTCCGCCCCCTCCCATTTATACCAGGAGAAGGCCAACCAGCACCCCCACGATCACAGGTAATGATGGTTTTCCTTGCATGTCGTAGGGACTTGTCACGTCGGGCAGTTGCCGAGGCAGCATGGGGAAGCAGAGGCGCCCACGTCCAACCAACTGCCACGCGTCGACCGAGGCCACAGGCTATTGGGGCTCGCGGTGCTCCGCACTTGGCCCTTGGCTTCGCCTCGAAGCCAAGCCCGAGCGCGCCTTAGGCCCGGGGGCTACTGTCGGTGTTCTGGGAACAGGGGTCCCTAGACTTGCCTGCCCGCGTCCCACGCCGTGGCTTTGCTGGCAGGCCTGTACGACCCATCTTTGTCAACAAGGAATCAAGACCCTCACGAGGCAGACGACGCAAGGCCTCCTCAGGAGAGGCCTCGCCATGCCGGCTCGTGAGGAGCGGAGAGTTCAAGGTCAGGCAAACCTCGCGAGGTTCTCGTGATGTAAGCCATGACGATCGAGACCAGGTGGGCGCCAGCGTGCAGCGTCCTTGTTTCCTTTTTGGTGCTAAGGGGGCAAGCGCATGCGCGGAGTACCAAGGCATCAAGCAAAGGTTTCCATATTGGTGCAACGAGACCAAGACCAGAAGGACGACAAGACGGAGGTCACCATGGAGCCCAGGACGGCGTCACCACCAGAACCTTTGGCAGGCAAAGACCACCTTTTGTCAGGATAGCTTGTACTAGCTGTCCCCTTTCAAATTAGCCGCTGTTGGCTCCCTTCCCGCTCAATATTTGGGGAGAGGACCAGGGCCTCTATAAATAGGACTAGCCACCACCATAGATGGGGGGACTGTTACGTCTCCAACGTATCTATAATTTTTGATTGCTCCATGCTATATTATCTACTGTTTTGGACATTATTGGGCTTTATTATCCACTTTTATATTATTTTTGGGACTGACCTATTAACCGGAGGCCCAGCCGAGAATTGCTGTTTTTTTCCTGTTTTAGGGTTTCGAAGAAAATGAATATCAAACGGAGTCCAAACGGAATGAAACCTTCGGGAACGTGATTTTCTCAACAAACAAGACCTGGGAGACTTGGACCCTACGTCAAGACACAAAAGAGGAGGCCACGAGGTAGGGGGGCGCGCCTACCCCCCAGGCGCGCCCTCCACCCTTGTGGGCCCCCTGTTGCTCCACCGACGTACTCCTTCCTCCTATATATACCTACGTACCCCCAAACGATCAGATACGGAGCCAAAAACCTAATTCCACCGCTGCAACTTTCTGTATCCACGAGATCCCATCTTGGGGACTATTCCGGAGCTCCGCCGGAGGGGGCATCAAGCAGGGAGGGCTTCTACATCAACACCATAGCCTCTCCGATGAAGTGTGAGTAGTTTACCTCAAACCTTCGGGTCCATAGTTAGTAGCTATATGGCTTATTCTCTCCTTTTGGATCTCAATACAATGTTCTCCCCCTCTCTTGTGGAGAACTATTCGATGTAATCTTCTTTTTGCGGTGTGTTTGTTGAGGCCGATGAATTGTGGGCTTATGATCAAGTCTATCTATGAATAATATTTGAATCTTCTCTAAATTCTTTTATGTATGATTGGTTATCTTTGCAAGTCTCTTTGAATTCTCAGTTTGGTTTGGCCTATTAGATTGATCTTTCTTGCAATGGGATAAGTGCTTAGCTTTGGGTTCAATCTTGCGGTGTCCTTTCCCAGTGACAGTAGGGGCAGCAAGGCACGTATTGTATTGTTGCTATTGAGGATAACAAGACGGGGTTTTCATCATATTGCATGAGTCTATCCCTCTACATCATGTCATCTTGCTTAAGGCGTTACTCTGTTTTTAACTTAATACTCTAGATGCATGTTGGATAGCGGTCGATGAGTGGAGTAATAGTAGTAGATGCAGGCAGGAGTTGGTCTACTTGTCTCGGACGTGATGCCTATATACATGATCATACCTAGATATTGTCATAACTATGCTCAATTCTGTCAATTGCTCAACAGTAATTTGTTCACCCACCGTAGGATACTTATGCTCTCGAGAGAAGCCACTAGTGAAACCTATGGCCCCCAGGTCTATCTTTATCATATTAATCTCCTACTACTTAGTTATTTCCTTTGCTTTTTTACTTTACCTTTATTTTACTTTGCATCTTTATCACAAAAATACCAAAAATATTATCTTATCATATCTATCAGATCTCACTCTCGTGAGTGGCTGTGTAGCGATTGACAACCCCTATTCGCGTTGGTTGCAAGGATTTATTTGTTTTGTGTAGGTACGAGGGACTCGCACGTAGCCTCCTACTGGATTGATACCTTGGTTCTCAAAAACTGAGGGAAATACTTACGCTACTTTGCTGCATCATCCCTTCCTCTTCAGGGAAAACCAACGCAGTGCTCAAGAGGTAGCAAGAAGGATTTCTGGCGCCGTTGCCAGGGAGGTCTACGCAAAAGTCAACATACCAAGTACCCATCACATACCCTTATCTCCCGCATTACATTAATTACCATTTGCCTTTCGTTTTCCTCTCCCCCACTTCACCCTTGCCGTTTTATTCGCTCTCTCTCTCTATCCTCCCTCTCTTTCTCTATTTGCCTCTTTTTGCCCGCTTGCTTTTTTGCTTGTGTGTTAGTTTGCTTGCTTGTCACGATGGCTCAAGATAATACTAAATTGTGTGACTTCACCAATACCAAAAACAATGATTTTATTAGCACTCCGATTGCTCCTCTTAGCGATGCTGAATCTTGTGAAATTAATACTGCTTTGCTGAATCTTGTCATGAAAGATCCGTTTTCCGGCCTTCCTAGTGAAGATGCCGCTACCCATCTAAATAGCTTAGTTGATTTGTGTGATATGCAAAAGAAGAAAGATGTGGATAATGATATTGTTAAATTGAAGCTATTTCCTTTTTCGCTTAGAGATCATGCTAAAGCTTGGTTTTTGTCTTTACGTAAAAATAGTATTGATTCATGGAACAAGTGCAAAGATGCTTTTATCTCTAAGTATTTTCCTCCCGCTAAGATCATCTCTCTTAGAAATGATATTATGAATTTTAAGCAACTTGATCATGAACATGTTGCACAATCTTGGGAAAGAATGAAACTAATGATACGTAATTGCCCTACTCATGGTTTAAATTTGTGGATGATTATACAAAAAAAATATGCCGCATTGAATTTTGCTTCTAGAAATCTTTTAGATTCGGCTGCGGGAGGCACTTTTATGGAAATCACTTTAGGAGAAGCTACTAAACTCCTAGATAATATTATGGTTAATTATTCTCAATGGCATACTGAAAGATCTACTAATAAAAAGGTGCATGTGATAGAAGAAATTAATGTTTTGAGTGGAAAGATGGATGAACTTTTGAAATTATTTGCTAATAAGAGTGTTTCTTCTGATCTTAATGATATGCCCTTGTCTACTTTGATTGAGAATAATAATTAATCTATGGATGTGAATTTTGTTGGTAGGAACAATTTTGTTAATAACGCGTATAAAGGAAATTTCAACCATAGGCCTAATCCTAGTAACCCCTCTAATAATTTTGGTAATTCCTACAACAATTCTTATGGAAATTATAATAAGATGCCCTTTGATTTTGAATCTAATATTGAATAATTTATTACTTCACAAAAGAATTTTAATGCTTTCATTGAAGAAAATTTGCTTAAGATTGATGATTTGGCTAGGAACGTTGATATAATTGCTCTTGATGTTGATTCTTTGAAACTTAGATCTATTCCACCTAAGCATGATGTCAATGAGACTCTCAAAGCCATGATAATTTCCATTGATGAGTGCAAAGAAAGAAACGCTAGGATGCGTGCTAAGAAAGATGCCTTTATAAGAGCGTGTTCTTCTAGTTCCTATGAAAATAATGATGAAGATCTAAAAGTTATTGATGTGTCCCCTATTAAATATTTGTTTTGCAATATGAATCTTGATAATGATGGGACTGAATATGATCCACCTTTACCTAGAAGGCGTTCCAAGAATTCGGAATTTGTTGATCTTGATGCTAAAATTGATAAAAGTGGGATTGAAGAAATTAAAACCCTAGATGTTGCTAAACCCACTATTATGGATTCCAAAGAATTTAACTTTGAAAATTTCTCTTTGATTTATTGTATTTCCTTGTTGCAATCCGTGCTAAATTCTCCTCATGCTTATAGTCAAAATAAAGCGTTTACTAAACATATCGTTGATGCCTTGATGCAATCTTATGAAGAAAAACTTAAATTGGAAGTTTCTATCCCTAGAAAACTTTATGATGAGTGGGAACCAACTATTAAAATTAAAATTAAAGATCATGAATGCTATGCTTTATGTGATTTGTGTGCTAGTGTTTCCACGATTCCAAAGACTTTGTGTGATTTGTTAGGTTTCCGTGATTTTGATGATTGCTCTCTAAACTTGCACCTTGCGGATTCCACTATTAAGAAACCTATGGGAAGAATTAATGATGTTCTTATTGTTTCAAATAGGAATTATGTGCCCATAGATTTTATTGTTCTTGACATAGATTGCAATCCTTCATGTCCTATTATTCTTGGTAGACCTTTCCTTAGAACGATTGGTGCAATTATTAATATCAAGGAAGGAAATATTAGATTCCAATTTCCGTTAAGGAAAGGCATGGAACACTTTCCTAGAAATAAAATTAAATTACCTTATGAATCTATTATAAGAGCCCCTTATGGATTACCTACCAAAGATGGCAACACCTAGATCTATCCTTGCTTGTTATGCCTAGTTAGGGGTGTTAAACGATGGCGCTTGTTGGGAGGCAACCCAATTTTATTTTTATTCCTTGCTTCTTGCTACTGTTTAGTAATAAATAATTTATCTAGCCTCTGTTTTGGTTGTGTTTTTTGTGTTTAATTAGTGTTTGTGCCAAGTACAACCGTTGGGAAGACTTGAGGAAAGTCTTGTTACACTTGCTGTAAAAAACAGAAACTTTAGCGCTCACGAGAACTACTGCCATTTTTATTTTGAAAGTGATATTTAGTTAATTCTTTTTTAAGATGATTAATAGATAAATTCCTCACGTCCAGCAATTTATTTTAGAATTTTTGGGTTTCCAGATCTTGCGCTAGCTACAGATTACTACGGACTGTTCTGTTTTTGACAGATTCTGTTTTTCTTGTGTCGTTTGCTTATTTTGATGAATCTATGGCTAGTAAAATAGTTTATAAACCATAGAGAAGTTGCAATACATTAGGTATAACACCAATATAAATAAAGAATGAGTTCATTACAGTACCTTGAAGTGGTCTTTTATTTTCTTTCGCTAACAGAGCTCACGAGATTTTCTACTTTAAGTTTTGTGTTGTGAAGTTTTCAAGTTTTGGGTAAAGATTTGATGGATTATGGAACAAGGAGTGGCACGAGCCTAAGATTGGGGATTCCCATGGAACCCCCAAGATAATCTAAGGATACCTAAAAGCCAAAGCTTGGGGATGCCCCGGAAGGCATCCCCTCTTTCGTCTACTTCTATCGGTAACTTTACTTGGAGCTATATTTTTATTCACCACATGATATGTGTTTTGCTTGGAGCGTCTTGTATGATTTGAGTCTTTATTTTTTTAGTTTAACACAATAATCCTTGCTGTACACACCTTTTGAGAGAGCCATACATGATTTGGAATTTGTTAGAATACTCTATGTGCTTCGCTTATATCTTTTGAGTTATATAGTTTTGCTCTAGTACTTCACTTATATCTTTTAGAGCACGATGTTGGATTTGTTTTATAGAAACTATTGATCTCTCATGCTTCACTTAGATTATTTTGAGAGTCTTAAATAGCATGGTAATTTGCTTAAAGTCTTAATATGCTAGGTATACAAGATTAATAATAAAATTCTCTTACGAGTGTGTTGAATACTATGAGAAGTTTGATACTTGATAATTGTTTTGAGATATAAATATGGTGATATTAAAGTTGTGCTAGTTGAGTAGTTGTGAATTTGAGAAATACTTGTGTTAAAGTTTGTGATTCCCGTAGCATGCACGTATGGTGAGCCGTTATATGATGAAGTTGGAGCATGATTTATTTTTTGATTGTCTTCCTTATGAGTGGCGATCGAGGACGAGCGATGGTCTTTTGCTACCAATCTATCCCCCTAGGAGCATGCGCGCAATACTTTGCTTTGATAACTTGTAGATTTTTGCAATAAGTATATGAGTTCTTTATGACTAATGTTGAGTCCATGGATTGTACGCACTCTCACCCTTCCACCTTTGCTAGCCTCTCTAATACCGCGCACCTTTTGCCGGTATCATACACCCACCATATACCTTCCTCAAAACAGCCACCATACCTACCTATTATGGCATTTCCATAGCCATTCTGAGATATATTGCCATGCAACTTTCCACCGTTCCGTTTATCATGACACACTCCTTCATTGTCATATTGCTTAACATGATCATGTAGTTGACATCGTATTTGTGGCAAAGCCACCATTCATAATTCTTTCATACGTGTCACTCATGCATCATTGCATATCCTGGTACACCACCGGAGGCATTCATATAGAGTCATATCTTGTTCTAAGTATCGAGTTGTAATTTTGAGCTGTAAGAAAAATAAAAGTGTGATGATCATCATTATTAGAGCATTGTCCCAGTGAGGAAAGGATGATGGAGACTATGATTCCCCCGCAAGTCAGGATGAGACTCCGGACGAAGAATAAAAGAGAGAGAGAAAGAAAAGAGGCCATAAAAAAGAGAGGAGAAAAGGCCCAAATAAAAAAATGAGAGAAAAAGAGAGAAGGGACAATGTTACTATCCTTTTACCCCACTTGTGCTTCAAAGTAGCACCATGATATTCATAGTAGAGAGTCTCTCATGTTATCACTTTCATATACTAGTGGGAATTTTTCATTATAGAACTTGGCTTGTATATTCCAATGATGGGCTTCTTCGAAATGCCCTAGGTCTTCATGAGCAGGCAAGTTGGATGCACACCCACTTAGTTTCTTTTTGAGCTTTCATATACTTATATCTCTAGTGCATCCGTTGCATGGCAATCCCTACTCACTCACATTGATATCTATTGATGGGCATCTTCATAGCCCGTTGATACGCCTAGTTGATGTGAGACTATCTTCTCCCTTTTTGTCTTCTCCACAACCACCATTCTATTCCACCTATAGTGCTATATCCATGGCTCACGCTCATGTATTGCATGAAGATTGAAAAAGTTAGAGAATGTCAAAAGTATGAAACAATTGCTTGGCTTGTCATCGGGGTTGTGCATGATTTAAATATTTTGTGTGGTGAAGATGGAGCATAACCAGACTATATGATTTTGTAGGGATAACTTTCTTTGGCCATGTTATTTTGAGAAGACATAATTGCTTTGTTAGTATGCTTGAAGTATTATTGTTTTTATGTCAATATTAAACTTTTGTCTTGAATCTTTCGGATCTGAATATTCATACCACAATTAAGAAGAATTACATTAAAATTATGCCAAGTAGCACTCCACATCAAAAATTCTATTTTTATCATTTACCTACTCGAGGACGAGCATGAATTAAGCTTGGGGATGCTTGATATGTCTCCAACGTATCTATAATTTTTTATTGCTCCATGCTATATTATCTACTATTTTGGACATTACTAGGCTTTATTATCCACTTTTATATTATTTTTGGGACTAACCTATTAACCGGAGGCCCAGCCCAGAATTGTTGTTTTTGCCTGTTTTAGGGTTTCGAAGAAAAGGAATATCAAACGGAGTCCAAACGTAATGAAACCTTCGGGGACATGATTTTCTCAACAAACAAGACCCGTGAGACTTGGACCCTGCGTCAAGACACAAAAGAGGAGTCCACGAGGTAGGGGGGCGTGCCTACCCCCCAGGCGTGCTGTCCACCCTCGTGGGCCCCCTGTTGCTCCACCGACGTACTCCTTCCTCCTATATATACCTACGTACCCCCAAATGATCAGATACGGAGCCAAAAACCTAATTCCACCGCCGCAACTTTCTGTATCCACGAGATCACATCTTGGGGCCTGTTCCGGAGCTCCACCGGAGGGGGCATCAAGCACGGAGGGCTTCTACATCAACACCATAGCCTCTCCGATGAAGTGTGAGTAGTTTACCTCAGACCTTCGGGTCCATAGTTAGTATCTAGATGGCTTCTTCTCTCTTTTTGGATCTCAATACAATGTTCTCCCCCTCTCTTGTGGAGAACTATTCGATGTAATCTTCTTTTTGCAGTGTGTTTGTTGAGACCGATGAATTGTGGGTTTATGATCAAGTCTATCTATATTCTCTGAATTCTTTTATGTATGATTGGTTATCTTTGCAAGTATCTTTGAATTATCAGTTTGGTTTGGCCTACTAGATTGATCTTTCTTGCAATGGGAGAAGTGCTTAGCTTTGGGTTCTATCTTGCCGTGTCCTTTCCCAGTGACAGTAGGGCAGCACGGCACTTATTGTATTGTTGCCATCGAGGATAACAAGATAGGGTTTTCATCATATTTCATGAGTCTATCCCTCTACATCATGTCATCTTGCTTAAGGCGTTACTCTGTTTTTAACTTAATACTCTAGATGCATGCTGGATAGCGGTCGATGAGTGGAGTAATAGTAGTAGATGCAGGCAGGAGTCGGTTTACTTGTCTCGGACGTGATGCCTATATACATGATCATACCTAGATATTCTCATAACTATGCTCAATTTTGTCAATTGCTCAACAGTAATTTGTTCACCCACCATAGAATACTTATGCTCTCGAGAGAAGCCACTAGTGAAACATATGGCCCCCGGGTCTATCTTTATCATATTAATCTCCTACTACTTAGTTATTTCCTTTGCTTTTTACTTTACCTTTATTTTACTTTGCATCTTTATCACAAAAATAGCAAAAATACTATCTTATCATATCTATCAGATCTCACTCTCGTATGTGGCCGTGTAGGGATTGACAACCCCTATTCGCGTTGGTTGCGAGGATTTATTTGTTTTGTGTAGGTACGAGGGACTCGTGCGTAGCCTCCTACTGTATTGATACATTGGTTCTCAAAAACTGAGGGAAATACTTACGCTACTTTGCTGCATCATCCCTTCCTCTTCGGGGAAAACCAACGCAGTGCTCAAGAGGTAGCAGGGACGAGGGGATGAAGGAGCAAGTTCATCCTCAGCCACACAAGTGCACCAAGCACAAGAACACCTCAATCTCAGGAGGCTGTTCTTCCCCTTGTACTGTTCATCCTTAGCCCAAGAGGCAATCCACCACCACCACACTTGAGTAGGGTATTACACCACAACGGTGGCTCGAACCAGTATAAATCTTTTGTCCTTTGTGTTGCGAGTTCATCGAGTTAGTTCATGAGATCTAGGCTAAGTAGGACGCGGATCGGTAGGGGGGATCTTCGCGCGCACCACAGTGTTTGAACCTTAAGGGTTTTGCCGGAACCCGTGATCCGACAGAAACCCTAATGAACAAAAACGTTCGCTACAGAGTAATAACGGACGAACGTCCGCACTTTAGATCCAACTGGAAAACCGAAAGAAAACCCTGAATTCTAAAAAAGGAAGATAAACCAGGATCAGTTTTACCAGTTCGGCGGCCGCGGCGGTCAACAACGACGGTGGCGCCTCCAGCGCAGGCGAGGCAGGGGCGGCGGCGGCGGCTCGCTGTGCGGGCGGTGGCGCGGGCGAGGCGCGACAGCGGAGGCAGCGGCGCACAGTAGCGGCGGCCGGTGGCGCTGGCGATCGGCAGCGGTGGTGCAGAGCTTGCGGCGGCAAGGCGAAGTTACAGGAGGCGGCGGGGGTCGGCGACTTATAAGGGCAAGGGGGGCGCTGCCTTGCGGGAGGGGGCGGCCATGTGGAGTCTGAGACGGACTCCTCGGCGTCCGTGCGACAATGTGGGAGGAAGGCGGCGGCGCCTGGCAGGCCGGCCTGCTCGGCTAGGCTTTGGCCCAGTCGGGCGGGAAACTTTTTTTTTGCCCGAAGAAAATCCTAATAAATTCTAAAAAAATTCTAAAAATTGCCAGAAATAATTTTCACCGTCTAAACCTATTATTTAGAACAAAGTGAACATTTTTGGCCTAAAAATGTAATTGTTCAAAAAGGCATATTTTTCTAATTCAAATAAAATAGCACATAAAATCCAAATAAAATTTTAATTTGATTTTAAATTTTCTTCTCCAATATTCCTTTCTTTTGAAGAAGTCATATTATATTCTCTCTTTTATTTTTCAATAGTGGAAATAATTGGAGAGAAAAATATTAAAATCAAATTGATCCTCTTTTCAAATTTGATAAAATTCAAATATAAAAATTTATGAAATCCCCAACTCTCTTCTTGGGTCCTTGAGTTGCTTAAGATTTCTAGGATCACAACCAAATATGCAAATAAAATATGATATGCATATGATGACCTATGTATAACATCCAAATTGCAAATTGGGATGTTACATAGATTCCAATTTCCGTTAAGGAAAGGCATGGAACACTTTCCTAGATAGAGAATTAAATTACCTTATGCATCTATTATGAGAATCACATATGGATTGCATATCAAAGATGACAATACCTAGATCTATTCTTGTTTTTATGCCTAGCTAGGGGCGTTAAATGATAGCGCTTGTTGGGAGGCAACCCAATTTTATTTTTGTTTCTTGCTTTTTGTTCCTGTTTAATAATAAATAAATCATCTATCTTCTGTTATGATTGTGTTTTTATGTTTTAATTAGTGTTTGTGCCAAGTAAAGCCTTTAGGATCTCCTTGGGTGATTGTTATTGATCTTGCTGAAAAAAACAGAAAGTATGCGCTCACGAGCATAATTTTCATGTTTAACTAGAGAGCGATAAAATACTGATTCCAACTACACTAGATCAAAATACAAATTTCTTAGGATTTCCTAATTTCTCAGGATTTTTGGAGTGACGAAAGTATTCGAAACCTACAGATTACTACAGACTGTTCTGTTTTTGACAGATTCTGTTTTTCGTGTGTTGTTTGCTTATTTTGATGAATCTATGGCTAGTATCGGGGGGTATGAACCATAGAGAAGTTGGAATACAGTAGGTTTAACACCAATATAAACAAAGAATGAGTTTATTACAGTAACTTAAGGTGGTGATTTGTTTTCTTATACTAACGGAGGTCATGAGATTTTCTGTTGAGTTTTGTGTTGTGAAGTTTTTGAGTAAAGATTTGCTGGATTTTGAAACAAGGAGTGGCAAGAGCCTAAGCTTGGGTATGCCCAAGGCACCCCAAGGTAAAATTCAAGGACAACCAAAATCCTAAGCTCGAGGATGCCCCGGAAGGCGTCCCCTCTTTCGTCTTCATCTATCGGTAACTTTACTTGGGGCTATATTTTTATTCGCCACATGATATGTGTTTTGCTTGGAGTGTCTTGTACGATTTGAGTCTTTGCCTTTTATTTTAATTACCACAATATGTACACACCTTTTGGGAGACACACACATGAATCGGAATTTATTAGAATACTCTATGTGCTTCACTTATATCTATTGAGCTAGATAATTTTGCTCTAGTGCTTCACTTATATCTTCTTAGAGCATGGTGGTGGTTCTATTTCAAGAAAATTATTGATCTCTCATGCTTCACTTATATTATTTTGAGAGTCTTTTAGAACAGCATGGTAATTTTCTTTGGTTATGAAATTAGTCCTAATATGATAGGCATCCAAGAAGGGTATAATAAAAACTTTCATATAGATTGCATTAAATGTTATGAGAAGCTTGATTCTTGATAGTTGTTTTGAGATATAAAGGTGATAATACTAGGGTTGTGCTAGTTGAGTAATTGTGGAATTGAAAAATACTTGTGTTGAAGTTGGCAAGTCCCATAGCATGCACGTATGGTAAAAGTTCTGTGACAAATTTGAAGCATAGGGTGTTCCTTGATTGCTTTCCTTATGAGTGGCGGTCGGGGACGAGCAATGGTCTTTTCCTACCAACCTATCCCCTAGGAGCATGTGCGTAGTTCTTGGTTTTGATGAATTGTAGATTTTTGCAATAAGTATGTGAGTTCTTTATGACTAATGTTGAGTCCATGGATTATACACACTCTCACCCTTCCATCATTGCTAGCCTCTTTGGTATCGTGCATTGCGCTTTCTCACCTCGAGAGTTGGTGCAAACTTCGCCGGTGCATCCAAACCCCATGATATGATAGGCTCTATCACACTATCACACAAAATCCTCCTTATATCTTCCTCAAAACAGCCACCATACCTACCCATTATGTCATTTCCATAGCCATTCCAAGATATATTGCCATGCAACTTTCCACCGTTCTGTTTATTGTGACACGCTCCATCATCGTGATATTGCTTTGCATGATCATGTAGTTGACATAGTATTTGTGGCAAATCCACCTTCATAATTCTTTCATACATGTCACTCTTGATTCATTATCCCGATACACCGCCAGATGCATTCACATAGAGTCATATTTTGTTTAAGTATCGAGTTGTAATTCTTGAGTTGTAAGTAAATAAAAGTGTGATGATTTTCATTATTAGAGCATTGTCCCATGTGAGGAAAGTTCTTTGAAAAAAGATAAAGGCCATAAAAAAGGCCCCAAAAAAGAGAGAAAAAGAGAGAAGGGGCAATGTTACTATCCTTTTTCCACACTTGTGCTACAAAGCAGCACCATGATCTTCATGATAGAGAGTCTCTTATGTTGTCACTTCCATATACTAGTGGGAATTTTTCATTATAGAAGTTGGCTTGTATATTCCAATAATGGGCTTCCTCAAAATGCCCTAGGTCTTCATGAGCAAGCAAGTTGGATGCACACCCACTTAGTTTCTTTTGTTGAGCCTTCATATATTTATAGCTCTAGTGCATTCGTTGCATGGCAATCCCTACTCCTTGCAGTGACATCAATTGATGGGCATCTCCATAGCCCGTTGATTAGCCGCGTCAATGTGAGACTTTCTCCCTTTTTGTCTTCTCACACAACCCTATCATCATATTCTATTCCACCCATAGTGCTATATACATGGCTCGGGCTCATATATTGCGTGAAAGTTGAAAGAGTTTGAAAAGTCTAAAGTATGAAACAATTTCTTGGCTTGCCATCGGGGTTGTGCATGATGGGAGCATTTTGTGTGATGAAAATGAAGCATGGCCAAACTATATGATTTTGTAGGGATGAGCTTTCTTTGGCTATGTTATTTTGATAAGACATAATTGCTTGGTTAGCATGCTTGAAGTATTATTATTTCTATGTCAATATTAAACTTCTGTCTAGAATCTTTCGGACCTAAACATTCATGCCGCAATAAAAAGATTACATTGAAATATATGTTAGGTAGCATTCCACATAAAAAATTCTGTTTTTATCATTTACCTACTCAAGGACGAGTAGGAATTAAGCTTGGGGATGCTTGATACATCTCCAACGTATCTATAATTTTTTATTATTCCATGCTATTATATTATCTGTTTTGGATGTTTAATGGGATTTATTATGCACTTTTATATTATTTTTGGGACTAACCTATTAACCGAAGGCCCAGTGCAAATTGCTATTTTTTTGCCTATTTTAGTGTTTCGCAGAAAAGGAATGTCAAACGGAATCCAAACGGAATGAAACCTTCGCGAGGATCTTTTTTGGAACAAACGCAATCCAGGAGACTTGGAGTGGAGGTCAAGGAAGCAGCGAGGCGACCACGAGGTAGGGCGGCGCGCCCAGGCGCGCCCCACCCTCGTGGGCCCCTCGTAGCTCCACAGACCTACTTCTTTTGCCTTTATATACTCTTATACCCTGAAAACATCGAGGAGAGCCACGAAAACACTTTTCCACCACCACAACCTTCTGTACCCGTGAGATCCCATCTGGGGACCTTTTCCGGCGATCTGCCGGAGGGCGATTCGATCACGGGGGGCTTGTACATCAACACCATAGCCTCTCCGATGATGTGTGAGTAGTTTAGCATAGACCTTCGGGTCCATAGTTATTAGCTAGATCACTTCTTCTCTCTCTTTGGATCTCAATAAAAAGTTCTCCTCGATGTTCTTGGAGATCTATTCGATGTAGTTCTTTTTGCGATGTGTTTGCCGAGATCCGATGAATTGTGGGTTTATGATTAAGATTATCTATGAACAATATTTGATTCTTCTCTGAATTCTTATATGCATGATTTGATATCTTTGCAAGTCTCTTCGAATTATCAGTTTGGTTTGGCCTACTAGATTGATCTTTCTTGCAAGGGGAGAAGTTCTTAGCTTTGGGTTCAATCTTGCGGTGTCCTTTCCCAGTGACAGTAGGGGCAGCAAGGCACATATTGTATTGTTGCCATCGAGGATAAAAAGATGGGGTTTATATCATATTGCTTGAGTTTATCCCTCTACATCATGTCATCTTGCCCAATGTGTTACTCTATTCTTATGAACTTAATACTCTAAATGCATGTTGGATAGCGGTCGATGTGGGGAGTAATAGTAGTAGATGCAAAATCGTTTCGGTGTACTTGACACGAATGTGATGCCTATGTTCGTGATCATGCCTAGATATCATCACAACTATGCGCTTTTCTATCAATTGCTCGGCAGTAATTTGTTCACCCACCGTAATATATGCTATCTTGAGAGAAGCCACTAGTGAAACCTATGGTCCCCGGGTCTACTTTTGTAACGCCCGGGTAATTAAGCTACAGTAATCCCCACTAATGATGCCACGTCACCTCTGTCACTGTAGTTAATCTCGGGTTAAATCAAAACGGTTTCGAAATTCAATTCAAAATTATGATGGCAATAAAAGTTTTTCAAAAAATCAAACTAAAATGTTCGGGGGTTGTCAAAAATTACAAGGTTAATTATGGTGGGGTGCACACATTTTTATAAAGTGCCTGAATATTTTAAAATGAAATAAAACAGAAGAGAAAATAAATTAAGAAAAGAAAAATAAAACAAAGGAGAGGAACTCCCCCCCCGGCCAAACTGGGCCAAGCCCACCTGGCCCAGCCCGCCAGCCCCTGGCCCGGCCCACCC
>NC_041390.1:204835292-204842795 GCF_002162155.2 Triticum dicoccoides | reverse complement strand
GGATCTCGTCGCCGGCGCCCCTCCGGTGACCAAATGGTCATGGGGCCGAGCCCCTGTGCTCAGCGCGTCGCGCAGCCCCCCTGGTCTTCCCGTTAGCCCCGTAGCGTGATCCCGACGCGGTCCCGAATCCCACCGCCGCCTCCGCCGCTCGCCGGCGTCGTTTCCGGCCAAGTCCGGCCGTGCCTCTGCCACCGTTGGACGCGGCATCCTCTCCACGTTCGAACGCACCCGCCCGCGGCCATTTTGGCCGCCGGAGGGCGAATCCCGGCGAGGTCCGGCGCCCCTCCGCCGCGGGAACGCTCCCCAGAGCTCCCCAACGCCGGCCGCCGACGTGGCCGACCTGGGGCCACCCCTGGGTCACTGACCCGTGGGCCCTAGGGGCCTGGCCGGCCTGCTGACCCGGTCAGCCTTGCTGACTGGACCGGCCATGCCACTGACCGCAGGCCCCCCCCAGAACGTTAAAAATAAAAATAAATGATAATTAAAATATTAATTAATTAATTAATTAAATACTTAATTTAATTAATCCTGATTAATTAACCTAATGGCTAACTAAGCTAATTAACTATTGTTAATTAACTAACAGAGTATGACGAACTGGACCCACCTGTCAGGTTGACCAAGTCAACCCTGTTGACTGCTGACGTCAGCATGACATCATGCTGACGTCATAAATTCATTTTTCGAATTAAATAATTAATTAATTAAATTCCAGAAATTAATAAAATCTTTAGAAAATCATATCTTTTAATCCGTAACTCGGATTAAAATATTTTCAACATGAAAGTTGCTCAGAACGACGAGACGAATCCGGATACGCAGTCCGTTCGTCCGCCTCACACCCCTAACCTATCGAACTCGCAACTTTCCCCCTCCGGCTCCTCTGCCCGAAAACACGAAACACCGGGAATACTTTCCCGGATGCTTTCCCCCTTCGTCGGTATCACCTACTACCGCGTTAGAACACGTCTAGCTCTGCTTGTTGTCCTGTTATGCACTTGCTTGCTATGTATTTACTGTTTCTCCCCCCCTCTTCTCTCCGGTAGACCCCGTGACGATGCTGATGCCCCTATGGTCGACTACATCACCGACGACCCCTCTCTCTCTTGCCAGAGCAACCAGGCAAGCCACCCCCCCCCTTGATCACCAGATATCGCCTACTCTTCTCTATACTGCTTGCATTAGAGTAGTGTAGCATGTTACTGCTTTCCGTTAATCCTATTCTGATGCATAGCTTGACATTGTTGCTACATCTGTTGATACCTTACCTGCAATCCTAAATACTTAGTATAGGATGCTAGTTTATCATCATTGGCCCTACATTCTTATCAGTCTGCCTTGCTATACTATTGGGCCGTGATCACTCGGGAGTTAATCACGAGTATATATTATACATACATACATACTATACAGATGGTGACTAAAGTCGGGTCAGCTTGAAGAGTACCCGCGAGTGATTCACGGATTGGGGGCTGAAAGGACCTTTGTCCCGACGGCCCTCTATGTGGATCTTTGTGGCGGAGCGATAGGGCAGGTTGAGACCACCTAGGAGACAGGTGGGCCTGGCCCTGTTCGGCGTTCGCGGATATTTAACACGCTTAACGAGATCTTGGTATTTGATCTGAGTTGGCTACGAGCCTATACGCACTAACCATCTACGCGGGAGTAGTTATGGGTATCCCGACGTCGTGGTATCAGCCGAAGCACTTCGTGACGTCAGCGACTGAGCGGCGCGCGCCGGGTTGGACTGCGTTAACGCAACTTCCTTTGTAATGGAGGTTGCTAGGTCTGCTCACCGGCCGCGTACGCAACGTGCAGGTGTGCTCAAGGCGATGGGCCCAGACCCCTGCGCGCTTAGGTTTAGACCGGCGTGCTGGCCTCTCTGTTGTGCCTAGGTGGGGCTACGACATGTTGATCTTCCGCGGCCGGGCATGACCCAGGAAAGTGTGTCCGGCCAAATGGGATCAAGCGTGCTGGGTAAGTTGGTGCACCCCTGCAGGGAAGTTAATCTATTCGAATAGCCGTGATCTTCGGTAACAGGACGACTTGGAGTTGTACCTTGACCTTATGACAACTAGAACCGGATACTTAATAAAACACACCCTTCCAAGTGCCAGATACAACCAATGGTCGCTCTCCCTCAGGGATATGAGGAGGGGATCGCCGGGTAGGATTATGCTACTGGAGATGCTACCGGAGATGCTACTTGGAGATGCTACTTGGAGGACTTCAATCTACTCTCTTCTACGTGCTGCGAGACGGAGGCTGCCAGAAGCGTAGTCTTCGACAGGATTAGCTATCCCCCTCTTATTCTGGCATTTTGCAGTTCAGTCCACCGATATGGCCTCCTTACACATATACCCATGCATATGTAGTGTAGTTCCTTGCTTGCGAGTACTTTGGATGAGTACTCACGGTTGCTTTCTCCCCCCTTTTTCCCCCTTTCCTTTCTTTCTGGTTGTCGCAACCAGATGCTGGAGTCCAGGAGTCAGACGCCACCGTCGACGACGACCCCTACTACACCGGAGGTGCCTACTACTACGTGCTGCCCGCTGACGACGACCAGGAGTAGTTTGGAGGATCCCAGGCAGGAGGCCTACGCCTCTTTCGATCTGTATCCCAGTTTGTGCTAGCCTTCTTAAGGCAAACTTGTTTAACTTATGTCTGTACTCAGATATTGTTGCTTCCGCTGACTCGTCTATGATCGAGCACTTGTATTCGAGCCCTCGAGGCCCCTGGCTTGTATTATGATGCTTGTATGACTTATTTATGTTTTTTATAGTTGTGTTGTGATATCTTCCCGTGAGTCCCTGATCTTGATCGTACACGTTTGCGTGCATGATTAGTGTATGATTGAATCGGGGGCGTCACAGGTTGGTATCAGAGCCAACTGGCTGTAGGAATCCCCCTTCCAACTCCTTGGCCGAAGTCGGGTCTAGACTTTACCAAACTTTTACTAACATGGCTGTGCAGCCCATGGGCCCACGTCACCATTGGGTGGTATTAGGATCTTTTACTCCTCGATCTTTACTCTGGGATTCTGAACTCTCTTCTATTCGGATTAAACGATTTTGCTAAAAACAAAACTAACTTTATGTTCTCGCAAGTACTTTCTCCCGGAGAGCCCCTCACTTTAGATGACCGTCTGCTAACCAGAAGATTCCGAAGATACTCTACGATGTGCTCTCGAGACTATGTGCCATCGCTTTTGCAATTCACTTCCATCGATAAATCCCTCTGGATAACTACTTACACCTATCGTTCATATTGTCATCCCCAGTTGCTCTTGTTATTACAAGATGTCCTGAAATACTCTTCGTTATTCCGAGAACTCTTTACGCTTACTGCCCTGCAGTTCCTTGCTGCATGAATACCCCTACGGATAATTACTCGTGCTTGCCGAGTATCCGCTCATCCCCAGTTGTTCATGTGTTTCACAAAAGTCTTCAAAATAATATTCGATCTTCCTAAAATCCTCTGGAGCCTTTGGCTCTTGAAATTCTTGCTTGCTTGCATTATGGTTAATCCCATAAGTCTCGTAGTCTTAATGACATTCCTTGTCATTAACATTTTGAGTCTGTTGACTCAATATGTTTGCGAATACACGCAATCATCATTGATCCTTATAAATTACTTTTCCGGCTAACCTGCCATTCTTTTAACTGGAATTGGTTCTCGACCAATCCAATTGTCTTTGATTGTACCCTAAGGCTATTCAACTTGTCCACCCCTAATCAGAGCATTGCTTCTGATCCCTTGATTTGGAAATCATAATTCCTTTGCATTTGACAATTGAGTTAGTCAGTTGTTTCTATATCTGCTTCCTCTAGTTGAGTACCGATGCTCACACTAGATCCCTTATGGACCACCAGATCCTTTGTTGGATGTATCTGACAACGCCCTTCATAATCAATAACCTTGTGAGCCTTTCCTCGGATACATAATGCCTTTGGTAAATTGTATCCTCTGCTTTTCTCAACCATGCTCTGCCATCGAGTTTGAGCTAATTACTCCTAAAGATTGTGGTATATGTTTCTAAGAAGCCCCTGTGGGATGAACATATGCCTTCTCTAAACCGTGTGAACCCAAAGGTTTTCACGATTCATACTCTTCTGGTGCTTCGCCAGATAAAATTTCAGCACTGCAACTTCATCGAGCGCGAGAGGTGAATGAAAGGTTATGCATTGAGGAAGTGGGAGTCGACCTTGAACTTTGTGTTCATGCCCATGGACGCGATGTATATCCTATCATGGAAGCTTCTTGTAATAATAACTATTTCCTTGATAGCTAACATATGGTATAATTGAATTGATCCCTTGCAACCATGGTTCCGACCATGATTGTTCTTCTTTGATTTCATTTCTCGGACAAGTTAAAACAATTGTCTTATATGGATCAATGCACCAGTCCAACCTTTACTTTGATCTTGTGTCGAGTATTACCCCCCTGGTATCTCGAGATTATCATGGAACTGCATAACTTCTTATGAGTTCATCAAGTACTACCTTCCCACTGATTCCAATTTTTCACGGGCTCTGAGTTATTAAACACTCAAAGGCACCAATAACTGAACCGAGTCCGCACTACGGTTCAACAACTTTTCAGTAAGCTTCTATAACTACGAGTTTGTACCCGATCACGCCATTCCTAGCCTGTTTGGCTATAACATAGTCATGACGATTCTAACTGTGCTACATGGTCCTTATTCTCGGAGCACCAATTTGCGATGATAGCTAAGCTTACGTCGATTTTCCTCGTCATACCCTTTCACCTTAAATAACAAGCTTGAGTTCGAGTTTGTGTCGTAACTATGGTTTCAATAACCTTTCGCTTCACCATTCATTTGACTTAATGTCATCGCCGATAGATTACATCTTGGAATCTCTCGACAAAGTGTGTCGAGATCATCATCAATCTTATGAGCCCTTCCAGGACATCAAATGAGTTCATGATAAGAAATACCATCCTTGCCCTTGATGATCTGCGTTATCATCGACCTTTATTGCCTTCCCACGAACACAAGCTTGTTCGTGTTTGGTGTTATACCTTGAGTTCCTTGCTATCCAACATTGTTCTTCTTTACCTTGGAATATTACCACCTTTTATGACAAGATGTCGTGGGAAATTTCACTACCTCTTGAGAACTCTTAATACAAGTGATACTTCTCACCATCACCATTCTTTCTTGGTCCCCGTGTTGATTCCAACAAGTGAACGGTGTTGTTTGGATTCTTACCTTCTAGCAACCCTATTGCTTTCAAGTTAATGGTCGGCCGTTCATTCTTAGACTATTGATTATTGAATCACCATTCTGACATTGGTCGTGAAACCCAACCCATACTTCGGGCGCACCTTTCAACCAATGTTTAATTGTGTATGTTTTCCTCGAGCATACTTCATTACATCATTTGATATGACAAATGTTATCTCCTTATCCACCTAATTGTGGAGATCCATCTTTTGAATACCTCGACGAGTTATCGCTGAGTCCATCAGTCATCTCATCCTCTTGTTGATTTAATGATGAACTCTTGTTTCGGAACTCGCTTCCATAGTTCATTTCCCGAGAATCTTCGATGTCATCTCGTCAATTTGTGTTGCGCCTTTCTTCTCAGGCATCGTGAGTCTGAGTTATCCTGCCACCTATCCGAGCTGAATCTCGGTTAGTTATGATGGTTGGAACATTTTTCCAAGAGTTATAACACTGGTCTTTTATGACCCGGTAAGGTGATGGCATGCCCAGCATACCTGGCCGGATGACCTGTTGATATAGTTTCCTTATTAGCAAGGTTATCCATTCTTCCATGAGGAAATTGTAAGACTTATTCTACAAGTTGTTCCTGATGGATCCTTTGTGTATCCAAAGTCTGACCTTTGCTTGAAGACCATGTCAATGCTATCTCGAAGCATGTCTGTGGTACTCCGATCTTCAATAAGAACAGTTGAAGCAATGCTACCTTTTCTTTATCAAATATCCAAAACACCGTTGTTTGGGTAATGTCATGAACTTCTCTCTCCTAACCTAAATGGTTTTCTACGTTATATCCTGTCATGGATATCATGCTCTGTTTGTCCTTGGGAAGGAAATACTCCTGAAATATGTGTTTTAACACATTTTCCTTTCCATTGTTCTGTCTAATCTGATGATCATATTTTCCTTCCATTGGTTTGTTTAAACCTTTTCTATGATCTATATGATATAAGCAGTAATAATCCACTGCTTGGGCAAACACCTCGATGTACAACTCTGTCGGTAAGACCTTGTTACTATTGTTGATGACATTCCGGTAACCACCGATGGACGGGAACTTTGCCAATTGTTTCACCTCGTTCAACAAGTAGAATAATGACTCTCTTCGTTCCCCGTCCTTGGTACCGACATTGTTGCCGGCATAGCTGACAAGCTATTCACTGACATGCCTCCCTGTCGCGGCTGTGTAAGCTGTCACCACCCTTCCTACTTTCAACCCATATGGTGGGCCCATAACCCACAGGTCCCTGGATCAAAACCTAACTCTTCTTTACAACCCGGTTTCAAATGTATCCTTTGCATCTGGCTTCGTATGTGATTGACGAGCTAAATTCTATACCATTATCCTTCCTGGAATCAAACACCATGTTATTCTTGTTGTTCAAGCCCCCATTCCAGCTTCTGTCTAGGCATCGAATGATTGCCTACCCATTTGAAACTTTGGTACCATCATATATTGCACTCAACGGATTCACTGAAATACAACTCGTGGGGTACCTCGTGTTTTTCCCATTGAGTTCACCGTCTGATACCCAGCTTTGTGGAGGTGCGTTCTTCCTGAGTAATTCCCCCTGGCCGCGTTCGTAGGACGCTGGAGATCCTGAAGAAAGGATGACGACTTGATCATGGTGACTGGAAGCAGAGAAATGAAGACAACAACGAAAGGATCAACCTCTTCGAAAGGGCAGCCAAGACCGAGAAGACTCGTTAGGTTTTTCGCTACCAACACCTTCCCCCCCCCCCTTACTCCACCGCTTAAATCTCGGGACGAGATTTCTTGTAGTGGAGGAGAATTGTAACGCCCGGGTAATTAAGCTACAGTAATCCCCACCAATGATGCCACGTCACCTCTGTCACTGTAGTTAATCTCGGGTTAAATCAAAACGGTTTCGAAATTCAATTCAAAATTATGATGGCAATAAAAGTTTTTCAAAAAATCAAACTAAAATGTTCGGGGGTTGTCAAAAATTACAAGGTTAATTATGGTGGGGTGCACACATTTTTATAAAGTGCCTGAATATTTTAAAATGAAATAAACAGAAGAGAAAATAAATTAAGAAAAGAAAAATAAAACAAAGGAGAGGAAACCCCCCCCCCTGGCCAAACTGGGCCAAGCCCACCTGGCCCAGCCGGCCAGCCCCTGGCCCGGCCCACCCCCTCACTCCCATAACCCCCCCCGGTCGGTGGAAACCCTAGCCGACACCCCATTCCCCCCCGATCCCCTTCTCCTCCCTCCCCCACCGATCTGGATC
>NC_041390.1:204832935-204834280 GCF_002162155.2 Triticum dicoccoides | reverse complement strand
CCGTAGGGGTCGACCCCCGCGCTCGGTCGCCATGGCCGGAGCTCGCTCCGGCGCCGCGCACGTCGCGCTCCGGCTCGCGCCGCCTCACCGCGCCCCACGTACCCCCTCCCCTCGCGCCTCCTCCGCTCGGTCGAGGCTCCCCTCCTCTTCCCCCTTGTTCCCCTCCGTACCCGAGCGCCCCCGTCGCGGATCTCGTCGCCGGCGCCCCTCCGGTGACCAAATGGTCACGGGGCCGAGCCCCTGTGCTCAGCGCGTCGCGCAGCCCCCCTGGTCTTCCCGTTAGCCCCGTAGCGTGATCCCGACGCGGTCCCGAATCCCACCGCCGCCTCCGCCGCTCGCCGGCGTCGTTTCCGGTCAAGTCCGGCCATGCCTCTGCCACTGTTGGACGCGGCATCCTCTCCACGTTTGAACGCACCCGCCCGCGGCCATTTTGGCCGCCGGACGGCGAATCCCGGCGAGGTCCGGCACCCCTCCGCCACGGGAACGCTCCCCAGAGCTCCCCAACGCCGGCCGCCGACGTGGCCGACCTGGGGCCACCCCTGGGTCACTGACCCGTGGGCCCTAGGGGCCCGGCCGGCCTGTTGACCCGGTCAGCCTTGCTGACTGGACCGGCCATGCCACTGACCGCAGGCCCCCCCAGAACGTTAAAAATAAAAATAAATGATAATTAAAATATTAATTAATTAATTAAGTAAATAATTAATTTAATTAATCCTGATTAATTAACCTAATGGCTAATTAAGCTAATTAACTATTGTTAATTAACTAATAGAGTATGACAAACGGGACCCACCTGTCAGGTTGACCAAGTCAACCCTGTTGACTGCTGACATCAGCATGACATCATGCTGACGTCATAAATTCATTTTTCGAATTAAATAATTAATTAATTAAATTCCAGAAATTAACAAAATCTTTAGAAAATCATGTCTTTTAATCCGTAACTCGGATTAAAATATTTTCAACATGAAAGTTGCTCAGAACGACGAGACGAATCCGGATACGCAGTCCGTTCGTCCGCCTCACACCCCTAACCTATCAAACTCGCAACTTTCCCCCTCCGGCTCCTCTGCCCGAAAACACGAAACACCGGGAATACTTTCCCGGATGCTTTCCCCCTTCGTCGGTATCACCGACTACCGCGTTAGAACACGTCTAGCTCTGCTTGTTGTCCTGTTATGCACTTGCTTGCTATGTATTTACTGTTTCTCCCCCCCTCTTCTCTCCGGTAGACCCCGTGACGATGCTGATGCCCCTGTGGTCGACTACATCACCAACAACCCCTCTCTCTCTTGCCAGAGCAACCAGGCAAGCCCCCCCCCCCTTGATCACCAGATATCGCATA
>NC_041390.1:204814103-204832840 GCF_002162155.2 Triticum dicoccoides | reverse complement strand
CCCCCTTGATCACCAGATATCGCCTACTCTTCTCTATACTGCTTGCATTAGAGTAGTGTAGCATGTTACTGCTTTCCGTTAATCCTATTCTGATGCATAGCCTGACATTGTTGCTACATCTGTTGATACCTTACCTGCAATCCTAAATACTTAGTATAGGATGCTAGTTTATCATCATTGGCCCTACATTCTTGTCAGTCTGCCTTGCTATACTATTGGGCCGTGATCACTCGGGAGTTGATCACGGGTATATATTATACATACATACATACTATACAGATGGTGACTAAAGTCGGGTCAGCTCGAAGAGTACCCGCGAGTGATTCACGGATTGGGGGCTGAAAGGACCTTTGTCCCGACGGCCCTCTGTGTGGATCTTTGTGGCGGAGCGACAGGGCAGGTTGAGACCACCTAGGAGACAGGTGGGCATGGCCCTGTTCGGCGTTCGCGGATATTTAACACGCTTAACGAGATCATGGTATTTGATCTGAGTTGGCTACGAGCCTATACGCACTAACCATCTATGCGGGAGTAGTTATGGGTATCCCGACGTCGTGGTATCAGCCGAAGCACTTCGTGACATCAGCGACTGAGCGGCGCGCGCCGGGTTGGACTGCGTTAACGCAACTTCCTTTGTAATGGAGGTTGCTAGGTCTGCTCACCGGCCGCGTACGCAACGTGCAGGTGTGCTCAGGGCGATGGGCCCAGACCCCTGCGCGCTTAGGTTTAGACCGGCGTGCTGGCCTCTCTGTCGTGCCTAGGTGGGGCTGCGACGTGTTGATCTTCCGCGGCCGGGCATGACCCAGGAAAGTGTGTCCGGCCAAATGGGATCAAGCGTGCTGGGTAAGTTGGTGCACCCCTGCAGGGAAGTTAATCTATTCGAATAGCCGTGATCTTCGGTAACAGGACGACTTGGAGTTGTACCTTGACCTTATGACAACAAGAACCGGATACTTAATAAAACACACCCTTCCAAGTGCCAGATACAACCGGTGGTCGCTCTCCCTCAGGGATATGAGGAGGGGATCGCCGGGTAGGATTATGCTACTGGAGATGCTACCGGAGATGCTACTTGGAGATGCTACTGACTTCAATCTACTCTCTTCTACGTGCTGCAAGACGGAGGCTGCCAGAAGCATAGTCTTCGACAGGATTAGCTATCCCCCTCTTATTCTGGCATTCTGCAGTTCAGTCCACCGATATGGCCTCCTTACACATATACCCATGCATATGTAGTGTAGTTCCTTGCTTGCGAGTACTTTGGATGAGTACTCACGGTTGCTTTCTCCCCCCCTTTTCCCCCTTTCCTTTCTTTCTGGTTGTCGCAACCAGATGCTGGAGTCCAGGAGTCAGACGCCACCGTCGACGACGACCCCTACTACACCGGAGGTGCCTACTACTACGTGCTGCCCGCTGACGACGACCAGGAGTAGTTTGGAGGATCCCAGGCAGGAGGCCTGCGCCTCTTTCGATCTGTATCCTAGTTTGTGCTAGCCTTCTTAAGGCAAACTTGTTTAACTTATGTCTGTACTCAGATATTGTTGCTTCCGCTGACTCGTCTATGATCGAGCACTTGTATTCGAGCCCTCGAGGCCCCTGGCTTGTATTATGATGCCTGTATGACTTATTTATGTTTTTTAGAGTTGTGTTGTGATATCTTCCCGTGAGTCCCTGATCTTGATCGTACACGTTTGCGTGCATGATTAGTGTACGATTGAATCGGGGGCGTCACAACTTTACATCATATAAGTTTCCGATCTACAATTCTAGTTTACTATTTATTTTGCAATCTTTACTTTTCAATCTATACTACAAAAACACCAAAAATATTTATCTTATTATCTCTATCAGATCTCACTTTCGTAAGTGATCGTGAAGGGATTGACAATCCCTTTACCGCGTTGGTTGCGAGGTTCTTGTTTGTTTGTGCAGGTACTAGGCGACTTGCTTGTAGTCGCCTACTGGATTGATACCTTGGTTCTCAAAAACTAAGGGAAATACTTATGCTACTTTGCTGCATCACCCTTTCCTCTTCAAGGGAAAACCAATGCATGCTCAAGAGGTAGCATCCACCGATCAAAATTTCTAGTCGACCACCATATCACTTTTAGTATTCTTCCAACTGGTTAGAAATCGTTTTGAGATCTTGTAATAATAGCTAGGTCAATTTATGAATCTTGTTTGAATTGAGTGGTGTGAAATGAATATGTTTGTCTCATGTGCATATGGGTAGTGAAATATTTGTTTAGACCTTATTCTATTCTGTTCTCACCCCTCTAAACCTATCAGATGCCTCCGAGACGTGACCCCGAATTCGTTTTCCTGCCGGATCTCACTCAGTTGATCCAATAGAAGAATGCCTTGATGCAGTTGCTAGTCTAGAACCAAGGCAACAACAACAACAACCCACCGCCACCACCCCCAGTAGACAACTTAGCCCGTTTTCTAAGGTTGAATCCACCGGTGTTTTCTAGAAGCACCGAGCCGATTATTGCTGATGACTGGCTCCACAAGATTAGAAGGGCGATGACCACCACAGGTTGCACCGATGTTGAGAAGGTGCGCTTTGCCGCACATCAACTGGATGGACCTGCAGCCACATGGTGGGAGAACTACACCGTCACTTTCCCCGTGGCCAATGTTACTTGGGATCAGTTTCAACAAGCATTCCGCACTGCACATGTCTCAGCTGGAGCCATGAGTATGAAGAAGCGTGAGTTCCCAACTTACACCAGGGGAATCGTACCGTGGCGCAGTACGTGGATGAGTTCAGCAAGTTAGCATGCTATGCCCCAGATGATGTGGCCACAGATGCCGCGAAGCATGAGAAGTTTCTTGAAGGACTGAATGCTGAGCTAAGTATGCAGTTGATGGTGGCAACATTCACCAACTACCAGGAGTTGGTAGACAGGGCCCTCATGATTGAAGGCAAGCAGCAGCTGATAGAGAACCGCAAACGGAAGTATGGACAAGGGAAGTACAACTCTGGAGCTCATCATAAGCCTCGCTATACCCCATACTTGAGAGGACACACCCATCATAACCATGGAGGCCATTCTCACAATGGAGGAAATTCACACAACCACAATGGCCCTAAGAATGTAAATGGGAATGGAGGAAACAACAGTCAGAGCCGTTCCAACCCCGCTACACCCGCGAAGAAGGATCTGAGTCACATTACTTGTTTCATGTGCGGGAAGACTGGACACTACGCCACCGAGTGTCCTGAAGCAAAGAATGGAAATGGCAATGGAAGCTCAGGGAAGAAGCCAAATCCCTTCACCAGAGGTCAGGTGAACCACGTCAACGTGGAGGAAGTTGAAGAGAAGCCCGACGCAGTTATTGGTAAGTTTTTGATTAAGTCATTTGCATCCCTTCTTCTTTTTGACATTGGTGCATCGCATTCATACATATCAAGGGGATTTGTGGACAAGTTTGAATTGCCAACCTTAGCCCTTAGGTCACCTATGTTAGTGAGATCACCAGGAGCAGAATATATGGCTAGCCGATGGTGTGATCCGTTGGCATTGACCATTGGTAAGCATGTTTTCCCCTCAGACCTAATTATTTTGGAATCACAAGGATTGGATATAATACTGTTGGGGAACATAGCAATTTCAAAAAAAAAATCCTACGCACACGCAAGATCATGGTGATGCATAGCAACGAGAGGGGAGAGTGTTGTCCACGTACCCTCGTAGACCGAAAGCGAAAGCGTTAGCACAACGCGGTTGATGTAGTTGTACGTCTTCATGATCTGACCGATCAAGTACCGAATGCACAACACCTCCGAGTTCTGCACACGTTCAACTCGATGACGTCCCTCGAACTCCGATCCAGCCGAGTGTTGAGGGAGAGTTTCGTCAGCACGACGGCATGGCGATTGATACGTCTCCAGCGTATCTATAATTTTTGATTGCTCCATGCTATATTATCTACTGTTTTGGACTATATTGGGCTTTATTTCCCACTTTTATATTATTTTTGGGACTAACCTATTAACCGGAGGCCCAGCCCAGAATTGCTGTTTTTTGCCTATTTTAGTGTTTCAAAGAAACATAATATCAAACGGAGTCCAAACGGAATAAAATCTTCGGGAACGTGATTTTCTCACCGAACGTGATCCAGGAGACATGGACCCTAGTCCAAGGAGTCAAAGAGGCGGTCACGAGGGTGGGGGGCATGCCCCCCTAGGGCGTGCCCCCTGCCTCATGGGCCCCTCGGTGCTCCTCCGACGTACTCCTTCCTCCTATATATACCTATGTACCCCCAAATGATCAGAACAGGAGCCAAAAACCTAATTCCACCGCCGCAACATTCTGTATCCACGAGATCCCATCTTGGGGCCTGTTCCGGAGCTCCGCCGGAAGAGGGCCGTCATCACGGAGGGCTTCTACATCATCATAGCCTCTCCGATGAAGTGTGAGCAGTTTACCTCAGACCTTCGGGTCCATAGTTAGTAGCTAGATGGCTTCTTCTCTCTTTTTGGATCTCAATACAAAGTTCTCCCCCTCTCTTGTGGAGATCTATTGGATGTAATCTTCTTTTTATGGTGTGTTTGTTGAGATCGATGAATTGTGGGTTTATGATCAAGTCTATCTATGAATAATATTTGAATCTTCTCTGAATTGTTTTATGTATGATTGGTTATCTTTGCAAGTCTCTTCGAATTATCCATTTGGTTTGGCCAACTAGATTGGTAGTTCTTGCCATGGGAGAAGTGCTTAGCTTTGGGTTCGATCTTGCGGTGTCCTTTCCCAGTGACAAAAGGGGCAGCAAGGCACGTATTGCATCGTTGACATCGAGGATAACAAGATGGGGTTTATTTCATATTGCATGAATTTATCTTCTACATCATGTCATCTTGCTTAAGGCGTTACTCTATTTTTAACTTATACTCTAGATGCATGCTGGATAGCGGTCGATGAGTGGAGTGATAGTAGTAGATGCAGAATCGTTTCAGTCTACTTGTCACGGACATTATGCCTATATACATGACCATGCCTAGATATTCTCATAACTATGCTCAATTCTGTCAATTACTCAACAGTAATTTGTTCACCCACCGTAGAATACTTATGCTCTTGAGAGAAGCCACTAGTGAAACCTATGCCCCCCGGGGGTATTCTCATCATATCAATCTCCATCACTTTAATCTTACTTTGCTTTTACTTTTTAATTTGCATCTTTATACCAAAAATGCCAAAAATATTATATCTATCAGATCTCACTCTTGTAAGTGACCGTGAAGGGATTGACAACCCCTAATCGCGTTGGTTGCAAGTAGCCATCGCTTTGTGCAGGTACGAGGGACTTGAGCGTGGCCTCCTACTGGATTGATACCTTGGTTCTCAAAAACTGAGGGAAATACTTACGCTACTCTGCTGCATCATCCCTTCCTCTTCGGGGAAAACCAACGCAAGCTCAAGACATAGCAAGAAGGATTTTTGGCACCGTTGCCGGGGAGTCTACGCAAAAAGTCAACATACCAAGTACCCATCACAATCCCTATCTCTCGCATTACATTATTTGCCATTTGCCTCTTGTTTTCCTCTCCCCCACTTCACCCTTTCCGTTTTATTCGCCCTCTCTCTCTATCCTCCCTCTCTATTTGCCTCTTTTTCCCGCTTGCCTTTTTGTTTGCTCGTGTGTTAGATTGCTTGTTTGTCGCGATGGCTCAACCGAGATTTGGTGATCTCCACCTCAAAAGGTTAGAGGAGATCGAAACCAACGTTAGGAAGTTTATGGTTTTGCAATTTGAGCATAATAATTTCTTTAGAAACGAGCTTAAGGAACAAAAAAGTTTTATGAGTTATATGAATAAAGAGCTAGATGATATGTCTAAAGAATTTGATGGTATAAGATCCCAAATTGCTCGTCTATAAAAGATGACTGCTGAAATTTTAGATATGCAAGCCACCTTAGTCAATAAGATGGCCGCTAAACCGAATTCCTATGAAAATCAAGATGAAGATCTAAAAGTTATTGATGTGTCCCCTATAAAATCTTTGTTTTGCAATATTAATCTTGATGAAACTGAATATCATCTTCCTTTACCTAGAAGGCGTTCTAAAAATTCAGAGTACTTAATGATGAAATTGATGAAAGTGGGATTGAAAGAAATAAAAATCTAGATGTTGCTAAACTCACTATATTGGATTTCAAGGAATTTAATTATGAAAGTTGCTCTTTAATTGATTGTATTTCCTTGTTGCAATCCGTGCTAAATTCTCCACATGCTTATAGTCAAAATAAAGCCTTCACCGAACATATTGTTGATGCCTTGATGCAATCTTATGAAGAAAAACTTGAGTTGAAAGTTTCTATCCCTAGAAAACTCTATGATGAGTGGTAACCAACTATTAAAATTAAAACTAAATATCATGACTTTTATGCTTTGTGTGATTTGGGTGCTAGTGTCTCCACTATTCTCAAAACTTTGTGTGATTTGCTAGATTTCCGCAATTTTGATGATTGCTCTCTAAACTTGCATCTTGCGGATTTCACTATTAAGAAACCTATGGGAAGGATTAATGATGTTCTTATTGTTGCAAATAGGAATTATGTGCCCGTAGATTTCATTGTTCTTGATATAGATTGCAATCCTTCTTGCCCTATAATTCTTGGTAGACCTTTCCTTAGAACGGTTGGTGCGATTATTGATATGAAGGAAGGGAATATTAGATTTCAATTTCCATTAAAAAAGGGCATGGAACACTTTCCAAGAAATAAAATAAAATTACCATATGGAACTATCATGATAGCCACTTATGGATTGCCTACCAAAGATGGCAATACCTAGATCTATCCTCGCTTTTATGCCTAGCTAGGGGCGTTAAACGATAGCGCTTGTTGGGAGGCAACCCAATTTTATTTTTATTCCTTGCTTTTTTCTCCTTCTTAGTAATAAATAAATTATTTATCCTCTGTTTCGGTTGTGTTTTTTGTGTTTAATTAGTGTTTGTTCCAAGTAGAACCGTTGGGAAGACTTGGGGAAAGTCTTGTTGAACTTGCTGTAAAAAACAGAAACTTTAGCGCTCACGAGAACTTCTGCCATTTTTATTTGAAGAGTGATATTTAGTTAATTCTTTTTTAAGATGATTAATAGATAACTTACTCCCGTCAAGAAATTTATTTTAGAATTTTTGGGTTTCCAGATCTTGCGCTAGCTACAGATTACTACAGACTGTTCTGTTTTTGACAGATTCTGTTTTTCGTGTCTTGTTTGCATATTTGGATGAATCTATGGTTAGTAAAATAGTTTATAATCCATAGAGAAGTTGGAATACAGTAGGTTTAACACCAATATAAATAAAGAATGAGTTCACTAAAGTACCTTGAAGTGGTCATTTGTTTTCTTTCGTTAACGGAGCTCACGAGTTTTCTATTTTGAGTTTTGTGTTGTGAAGTTTTCAAGTTTGGGGTGAATTCTTTTGATGGTTTATGGAACAAGGAGTGGCAAGAGCCTAAGATTGTGGATGCCCATGGAACCCCCAAGATAATCCAAGGACACCAAAAAGTCAAAGCTTGGGGATGCCCCAGAAGGCATTCCCTTTTTCGCCCACTTCCATCGGTAATTTACTTGGAGCTATATTTTTATTCACCAACATGATATGTGTTTTGCTTGGAGCGTCTTGTATTATTTGTGTCTTTGTGTCTTAGTATGCCACAATCATCCTTGCTGTACACACCTTTTGAGAGAGCCATACATGAATTAAAATTTGATAGAATACTCTATGTGCTTCACTTATATCTTTTGAGCTAAGTAGTTTTGCTCTATGTGCTTCACTTATATCTTTTGAGCTAAGTAATTTTGCTCTATGTGCTTCACTTATATCTTTTGAGTGTTATAACTTTGCTCTATGTGCTTCACTTAGATCTTTTAGAGCACGGTGGTGGATTTGTTTTAAAGAAACTATTGATCTCTCATGCTTCACTTAAATTATTTTGAGAGTCTCTTAATAGCATGGTAATTTGCTTAATAATAATATGTTTGGTATTCAAGATTTGTGAAACTTTCTTTTGAGTGTGTTGAATACTAAGAAAAGATTGAAGTATGATAATTGTTTTGAGATATGGAGGTGATAATATTAAAGTCATGCTAGTTGAGTAGTTGTGAATTTAAAGAATACTTGTGTTAAAGTTTGTGATTCCCGTAGCATGCACGTATGGTCAACCGTTATGTGATGAAGTCGGAGCATGATTTATTTATTGATTGTCTTCCTTATGAGTGGCGGTCGGGGACGAGCGATGGTCTTTTCCTACCAATCTATCCTCCTAGAAGCATGCGCGTAATACTTTGCTTTGATAACTTCTAGATTTTTGCAATAAGTATATGAGTTCTTTATGACTAATGTTGAGTCCATGGATCATACGCACTCTCACCCTTCCACCTTTGCTAGCCTCTCTAATACCACGCACCTTTCGCTGGTATCATACACCTACCATATACCTTCCTCAAAACAGCCACCATACCTACCTATTATGGCATTTCCAAAGCCATTCCGAGATATATTGCCATGCAACTTTCCACCATCTAGTTCATCATGACACATTCATCATTGTCATATTGCATATCCTGGTACACTGCCGGATGCATTCATATAGAGTCATATTTTGTTCTAAGTATCGAGTTGTAATTGTTGAGTTGTAAGAAAAATAAAAGTGTGATGATCATCATTATTAGAGCATTGTCCCAGTGAGGAAAGAATGATGGAGACTATGATTCCCCCATAAGTCGGCATGAGACTCCGGACGAAAAATAAAAAAATAAATAAAAGAGGCCAAAGAAGCCCAAATAAAAAGAGGCCATAAAAAAGAGAGAAAAGGCCCAAATAAAAAATATATATATAAAAAATAAATGAGAGAAAAAGAGAGAAGGGACAATGTTACTATCCTTTTACCACACTTGTGCTTCAAAGTAGCACCATGATCTTCATAGTAGAGAGTCTCTCATGTTATCACTTTCATATACTAGTGGGAATTTTACATTACAGAACTTGGCTTGTATATTCCAATGATGGGCTTCCTCAAATTGCCCTAGGTCTTCATGAGCAAGCAAGTTGGATGCACACCCACTTAGTTTCTTTTTGAGCTTTCATATACTTATAGCTCTAGTGCATCCGTTGCATGGCAATCCCTACTCACTCATATTGATATCTATTGATGGGCATCTCCATAGCCCGTTGGTATGCCTAGTTGATGTGAGACTATCTTCCCCTCCTTTTTGTCTTCTCCACAACCACCATTCTATTCCACCTATAGTGCTATATCCATGGCTCACGCTTATATATTGCGTGAAGATTGAAAAAGTTTTGAAAAAGTTAGAGTATGAAACAATTGCTTGGCTTGTCATCGGGGTTGTGCATGATTTAAATACTTTGTGTGGTGAAGATAGAGCATAGCCTGACTATATGATTTTGTAGGGATAACTTTCTTTGCCCATGTTATTTTGAGAAGTCATAATTGCTTTGTTAGTATGCTTGAAGTATTATTATTTTTATGTCAATATAAACTTTTGTCTTGAATCTTTCGAATCTGAATATTCATATCACAATTAAGAAGATTTGCATTGAAATTATGCCAAGTAGCACTCCGCATCAAAAATTCTCTTTTTATCATTTACCCACTCGAGGACGAGCAGGAATTAAGCTTGGGGATGCCTGATACGTCTCCAACGTATCTATAATTTTTGATTGCTCCATGCTATATTATCTACTGTTTTGGACTATATTGGGCTTTATTTTCCACTTTTATATTATTTTTGGGACTAACCTATTAACCGGAGGCCCAACCCAGAATTGTTGTTTTTGCCTATTTCAGTGTTTCGAAGAAACAGAATATCAAACGGAGTCCAAACGGAATAAAATCTCCAGGAACGTGATTTTCTCACCGAACGTGATCCAGGAGACTTGGACCCTAGTCCAAGGAGTCAAAGAGGCGGTCATGAGGGTGGGGGGCGCCCCCCGTAGGGTGCGCCCCCGGCCTTGTGGGCCCCTCGGTGCTCCTCCGACGTACTCCTTCCTCCTATATATACCTACGTACCCCCAAACGATTAGAACATGAGCCAAAAACCTAATTCCACCGCCGCAACGTTCTATATCCACGAGATCCCATCTTGGGTCCTGTTCCAAAGCTCCGTTGGAAGAGGGCCGTCATCATGGAGGGCTTCTACATCATCATAGCCTCTTCGATGAAGCGTGAGTAGTTTACCTCAGACCTACGGGTCCATAGTTAGTATCTAGATGGCTTCTTCTCTCTTTTTGGATCTCAATACAAAGTTCTCCCCCTCTCTTGTGGAGATCTATTCGATGTAATCTTGTTTTTGCGGTGTGTTTCTTGAGATCGATGAATTGTGGGTTTATAATCAAGTCTATCTATGAATAATATTTCAATCTTCTCTGAATTCTTTTATGTATGATTGGTTATCTTTGCAAGTCTCTTCGAATTATCCGTTTGGTTTGGCCAACTAGATTGGTAGTTCTTGCCATGGGAGAAGTGCTTAGCTTTGGGTTCGATCTTGCGGTGTCCTTTCCCAGTGATAGAAGGGGCAGCAAGGCACGTATTGCATCATTGCCATCGAGGATAACAAGATGGGGTTTATTTCATATTGCATGAATTTATCTCTCTACAACATGTCATCTTGCTTAAGGCATTACTTTGTTTTTAACTTAATACTCTAGATGCATGCTGGATAGCGGTCGATGAGTGGAGTAATAGTAGTAGATGCAGAATCGTTTCGGTCTACTTGTCACGGACGTGATGCCTATATACATGATCATGCCTAGATATTCTCATAACTATGCTCAATTCTGTCAATTGCTCAACAGTAATTTGTTCACCCACCGTAGAATACTTATGCTCTTGAGAGAAGCCACTAGTGAAACCTATGTCCCCCGGGTCTATTCTCATCATATCAATCTCCATCACTTTAATCTTGCTTTGCTTTTTTACTTTGCTTTTACTTTTTAATTTGCATCTTTATACCAAAAATACCAAAAATATTATATCTATCAGATCTCACTCTCGTAAGTGACCGTGAAGGGATTGACAACCCCTAATCGCGTTGGTTGCGAGTAGCTATCGCTTTGTGCAGGTACGAGGGACTTGAGCATGGCCTCCTACTGGATTGATAGCTTGGTTCTCAAAAACTAAGGGAAATACTTACGCTACTCTGCTGCATCATCCCTTCCTCTTCGGGGAAAACCAACGCAAGCTCAAGATGTAGCAGTGACGATGATGATGTTCTACCAACGTAGGGCTTCGCCTAAGCACCGCTACGATATGATCGAGGTGGATTATGGTGGAGGGGGGCACCGCACACGGCTAAGAGATCAAGAGATCAATTCTTGTGTCTTTGGGTTGCCTCCTGCCCCCGTATATAAAGGAGTGGAGGAGGGGGAGGGCCGGCCCTCTCTAGGGCAGACCCTAGGGGAGTCCTACTCCCATCGGGAGTAGGATTCCCCCTTTCCTAGTAGAACTAGGAGCCCTTCTAAGTAGTAGGAGTAGGAGGGAAGGAAAGGGAAGGGAAAAGGAGAAGGAAGGAAGGGGCGCCCCCTCCCTAGTCCAATTCGGACCAGCCCATGGGGAGGGGTGCGGCGACCCTTTGAGGCCTTTCTCTCCTTTCCTGTATGGCCCATTAAGGCCCAATACGAATTCCCGTAACTCCCCGGTACTCTCGAAAATACCAGAATCACTCGGAACCTTTCCGATGTCCGAATATAGTCGTCCAATATATCGATCTTTACGTCTCGAACATTTCGAGACTCCTCTTCATGTCCCCGATCTCATGCGGGACTCCGAACTCCTTCGGTACATCAAAACACATAAACTCATAATATGACCATCATCGAACTTTAAGCGTGCAGACCCTACGGGTTCGAGAACTATGTAGACATGACCGATACACGTCTCCGGTCAATAACCAATAGTGGAACCTGGATGCTCATATTGGCTCCTACATATTCTACGAAGATCTTTATCGGTCAAACCGCATCACAACATACATTGTTCCCTTTGTCATCGGTATGTTACTTGCCCGAGATTCGATCGTCGGTATCTCAATACCTAGTTCAATCTCGTTACCGGCAAGTCTCTTTACACGTTCCATAACACATCATCCCGCAACTAACTCATTAGTTGCAATGCTTGCAAGGCTTATAGTGATGTGCATTACCGAGTGGGCCCAGAGATACCTCTCCGACAATCAGAGTGACAAATCCTAATCTCGAAATACGCCAACCCAACAAGTACCTTCGGAGACACCTGTAGAGCACCTTTATAATCACCCAGTTACGTTGTGATGTTTGGTAGCACACAAAGTGTTCCTCCGGTAAACGGGAGTTGCATAATCTCATAGTCATAGGAACATGTATAAGTCATGAAGAAAGCAATAGCAACAAACTAAACGATCAAGTGCTATGCTAACGGAATGGGTCAAGTCAATCACATCATTCTCTAATGACGTGACCCCGTTAATAAAATGACAACTCATGTCTATGGCTAGGAAACTTAACCATCTTTGATTCAACGAGCTAGTCAAGTAGAGGCATACTAGTGACATACTGTTTGTCTATGTATTCACACATGTATTATGTTTTCGGTTAATACAATTCTAGCATGAATAATAAACATTTACCATGATATAAGGAAATAAATAATAACTTTATTATTGCCTCTAGGGCATATTTCCTTCAGTCTCCCACTTGCACTAGAGTCAATAATCTAGTTCACACCGCCATGTGATTTAACATCAATAGTTCACATTACCATGTGATTAACACCCATAGTTCACATCGTCCTGTGACCAACACCCAAAGGGTTTACTAGAGTCAATAATCTAGTTCACATCGCTATGTGATTAATACCCAAAGAGTACTAAGGTGTGATCATGTTTTGCTTGTGAGGGAAGTTCAGTCAACGGGCCTGCCACATTCAGATCCGTATGCATTTTGCAAATTTCTATGTCAACAATGCTCTGCACGGAGCTACTCTAGCTAATTGCTCCCACTTTCAATATGTATCCAGATTGATATTTTGAGTCATCTGGATCAGTGTCAAAACATGCATCGACGTAACCCTTTATGATGAACCTTTTGTCACCTCCATAATCGAGAAACATATCCTTATTCCACTAAGGATAATTTTGACCAATGTCCAGTGATCTACTCCTAGATCACTATTGTACTCCCTTGCCAAACTCAGGGCAGGGTATGTCGTGGTTCCGACTCTGACAGTGATGTAGGGGGGTGAGTATGGAGAGGCTAGATCCTAGCTATTGGGAAGTTGTTGCACGCGAGGTTTACGAGTTCAGGCCCTTCTCGGAGGAAGTAATAGCCCTACGTCTCGGAGCCCGGAGGCGGTCGACTGGATTATGCGTGTATGGATTACAGGGGTGCGAACCCTTCATACTGAGGAGGGGGTGGCTTATATAGAGTTCGTCGGCCCCCTCCTGCCCTCAGTAATGCAGGGTTTAAGGTACATTTAAGATTGGGCGTTACTGGTAACGCCTCTAATAAAGTGCTATAATGACCATGAAGACTACTTAACAGCTGATCGTTTGCCTACGGAGTGACTGTAGGTCTCTTGGCAGTCGAGTGATTAGCTTCATGGTCGAGTGGTAGCTTCTTGGTCGAGTGTCTTGAACCTGTCGAGTGGGGTACCTTCAAGTCGATTGATAGGTGATTTCTTCTAGGGATGTCCTTGGGTAGGGCTCTTTGGACGGGTCTGTGCCCCTACCCTAGGTACATAGCTTCATCATTAGCCCCCGAATGGATCGAGGTTAGAGTGGGGAAAGAGTTGGGGATCCTTTCCGACTGGTTCTTTGGGGCTGTATGAGTGCCTCGTTTAGGGTCAGTTGTCACGGATGACGTCATCAACCTCTTTCAGTCGCCTTGATCCATTCCAAGCCTTTCGTCGAGTGAATATCTTTGCTTGCGACATGCCGAGTGTTGGTGCGAGCGGGATACTCTGTTTTTGGCAAGTGGTTCTGCGGCCCACGGATCTCACGGGATTCGGATTTTGGGAAGCGCGCGGGACGGGAGCATCCACAGTAATCGGAAGTGATAAAGCGGAAACTCCTCGATCCTCGCATCGCCTTTTTCACCACGTGCTGCGCGCGCGTTTGCTGCGGGATTTGACTGGACTGCCTGGGCCTACCAGTCAGCCACTCGGGAGCGGCCCCTTATAAGTTGCCGGCTCGGGGTTTCTAAGCCGTGCGCTTCTCTTCTTCTTCCTTCTTCCTCTCTCCCTTCGCCAGCCCTCCCGTGACCTTCGGCCATACCCTAGCGCCGTTAGCCCGTGTGAGACCTCGACGGCGACGATGGTGAAGGGCAAGACCACTGCTTTGGAGCGGGCGATGAAGGTGGCGGCGGCGGGGAAAGGAAAGAGGTCTGCACGAGGCAGATCTTCCTCCCGGACCACCCTGCCCAAGGGTTGGATTCAGGGCGACTGGATGCCATCGGTGCTCCGGCAGGAAGATCTCGACGACATGGTCGAGGGAGGAGCCATTCCCCACGAGGCTGCGCGTCTCCCGGGGAGGGAGATCGAACCTCAACCCCGCGACGGTGAGTGCGTGCTCCTCGCCACCCACATCGACCGAGGGTTTTCTCTGCCTCCCCATCCATTCTTCCGGAGCTTCTTGAATTTCTTCGGAGCGCAGCTCCATCACTTTACCCCCAACTCCATAGTCTATCTTGCCGTGTTCATTTCCATGTGCGAGGCCTTCCTGGGTTGCCGTCCGCATTGGGGGCTTTTCAAGCATATTTTTACTTGCCGCTCTCAGTCGGTTAAAAAGGCCAAGTCGAGTGATGAGAAGACGCAAGTGATCCAGTTGTGCGGGGGCATGGCGATCCAGACGAGGGGGAAGAGCTGTTTCCCCTCTATCACCTTCCCGGAGTCGGTCCGCGGCTGGCAGTCGACCTGGTTCTACTGCTAGGACCAGGCGACCCCCGGACAGTCGATTGGTCTTCCTCCTTTTTCCCTTGACCGAGCCGAGAAGCCTGTCTCTCTGAAAGTCACGCCGGAGGAAAGGGCCCAAGTCAAGGTATTGGCGGGTCGAGTGGTTGAGCTTGTCTGTGAGGGGGTGACTGGGATGGACCTGTTAGAGGTCTTTCTCCAGAGGTGCATCCAACCGCTCCAGGCGCGAGACCACCCGATGTGGCTGTATTCTGGCCTTGACGACACCACTCGGATCCACCCGGAGGAGGTCACCGACGAGATGCTGGAGGGGTGGCTGTCAAGCATCACGGGGAACAAAGACAACCCCCGAGGAGTCAGAAGGGTAATTCCACTCGACAACTCATATGAAGTGGATCAGGTATGTCTTTGTGTCGGATATCTGGCCTTCTGTATTGGTCTTCTTTGGGTAAGTCGATTGACTTTCGTCCTGTCTGTTGTCTTTGAGGCGACCACTAAGATGTACTCGACGCCCAACGGGGCACAAGGGTCGACTGAGGAAGGTGAGGGGAGCGGAGGCGAGAGCGGGGACGACCAGGGCGAGTGGGAGTCCGACGGTGAGGGAGAGGAAGGCGACGACATCTTCTCCAGCGAAGAGGAGGAGGAGGCTGAGCCCTCCCGCCCGGAGGGGCGATCCAAGCTCACCCACGATCCATCGCAGGAACGTGGCAAGGCGACTGCTCCTGTTGGGCAGTCGTCGAAACGCCCTCGGACTTCTTCTCCTCTGCCGACCGGGAAGGCTCCCAAGCACCCACGAGCGACGCCATCCAAGCCGCCCAAGGCCTTGCCCAAGATGAAGATAGCTGTTCCCACCATTTCCGGGTAACAATAACACTTGCTTTCCTTTGTCGACTGTGGACGGATCCTTGGTCGATTCACTGGGCCAACTGACTAACTTTCGAGATTTGCAGTGGCGCAACTTCTGAGGTCTCCGCCAGGAACGACGACCAAGAGATGGAGGACGCTGTCACCTCCAACCCTGGTACGATCACTGACGTCCTGCTTTCGAGTCGACTGAAACTTTATTGCGACTCTGGTCGATTGAATGTTTTCCTTGCAGCTCCTCCTCATGTTATTGACCTCCCGAACGACGATGACAACGAACCACTGAGGGTGAAGAGGAAGAAGAAGGCGTTGGCTGGCAAGACTCCGCAATCCACTCTGGCGCCTGAGGCCGTAGTTCGGGACGATGGCAAACCCACTCGGGCTTCCGTGACTTTCGCTGTTCCTCTGACGAGTGTGCGGCCTTCAGCGTCGACTGCAGATCCGTCTTTGCTTTTTGCTGCGTACCCCGTCCCTGAGGACCAAGCGGCTGCTGCGAAGGAGGCTGTACGCCAGGCTGGAATCATGATGGAACAGATGAAAGTGGCTCGGGAGGCTTGCCAGGCGGCTTATGACGCAAGCTCGGCTCTTCAGAGCAATGTCCAGGTCAGTCGACTTCAACACTTGGTCTGTTTCGATATGTCCTTTGAAGAATCTCTTTTCTGAAGATCTTTAAGTTTGTACACCCACTGGGTGTGTTTGCCAATTCTTGGACGAGTGGGGGCACGCTAAGTGCACCCACTGGGTGTAGTCCCCGAGACTACGGTGGACTGCTGGCAGTCGACTTTAGTCTTTAAATTGAGTCGTTGTAGTTGAGTTTCTTCGCTCTGTCTGATCGGGTCATGTCGAATGGAACGGTATCCCGTCGACTGCGGGCAGTCGATGTCTTTCTCTTTTTTTTACTGTGGGGGCACGCTGAGTGCACCCACTGGGTGTAGTCCCCGAGGCTACTGTCGAATGTTTCGCTTCGGCTGTAGTCTTAGAAACTCCATTATTGTCTCTTAGCTGCTCGGAAGCAACTTGTCTTGGACTCGACTTCAGGGGTCGGTCGGGTGGGATAGGAACCGGTGGGGCACGCTAAGTGCACCCACTGGGTGTAGTCCCCGAGACTATGGTGGACTGCTGGCAGTCGACCGTAGTCTTAGTATTTATTGCCTTTGTTGCTTTTTTTACTGAAATTGTAACTCCTCCCCTTTGACTTCAGAGATCTTGTGATCTTGGAACCCGCTTGGCTGACTTGGAGAAGCAGCAAATTCAACTGAACCTTGATCTGGAGCTGGCCAGGACAGAGCTGCAGAAGGTCAGAGACGGCGCCGCAGGTAAGACGCCTTTGTCGACTGGTTAGTTTTGAGGCTTGAGTATGTTTTCGCTTTCTCTGACTCAATCATCATTTTTTTGCAGAAAAACTGAAAGAAGCTCTGGCGAAGAAGGATCAGGACTTGGCTGCTGCCCGCAAGGAGGCTGATGACAAGACTGCTCTGGCCACACAGAAGCTGGCTTCGGTCGACCAATTGGAAAAAGAGAATACCAGGTTGCAGACCACTCTGAATGAAGCCAACAGGTTGACTGCAAATTGGAAGAAGGAGAACCTCCTCTTGGGCGAGAAGATGGAAGGCATCGCTCGTAGGAGGGACGACCTGGAGGGCTACTTGAGGAGTTTTGCCAAGAAGTTGTACATCAAGCTCGAAGGTGCACATTCAGTTCCGACTGTTTTTTTTGTGTCGACTCAGTTTTACGAAATTTGACTTATCCTTGGGTCATGTATGCAGAACTTTGCCAGAACTTTGAAGAGGAGACTGGGCGGATCGAAACAGGTTTGGATCCAATCAACTCTCCGGTGAAAGATGAAGCTGCCATGAACCTGCTCCGACTGGAATCTCGTGTTGACGGCGTCGTGGATTACTTGGCTCGACTGAAGGTTGCCATGACGCGGATCGACCCGACGCTTTGGCCAGAGTCTACACTCCAGAATGATCTCGAGTCTCTGATGACTCGACTCAATGGAATCCCTGACCGAGTGCAGGAGTGGAAGAAGTCTTCATCTCGGTGTGGCGCTGACGTGGCTCTGTCTCTGGTCCGCGTCCATTGCAAGGAGGTGCGGGAGGAGAAGCTGGCCGCCATCCAAGTCGCCAACACGAGGAAGCACAACTTCCAGGACTTCATGGAGACATTTATTGCTGCTGCTACCCGTATCGCAGACGGGATCGACTTGGATGAGTTTGTCGCCCTGCCAGTCCTCCTCCTCCTGAGGAATGAAAAAAACTTGCCTCGGAATGCCGAGTGTATTTTGTAATCCGTTAAACTCTGCCTTAAATTTGCCTCGGAATGCCGAGTGGAAGTGTAATAGTTAAATTCTGCCGAGCCGGGGGCTCGAGTGCTTTGATCTGAGGTCTCTGGGACCTTTTAGGCTTTATTTGAACTTGATTTGTCGTTGAATCTCTTTGTGGATGACCCGTCGAGTGGAATTTGGTCTTCACTCGAAATAACTTTGTGTCTGAGGTGCAGCTCCGAAGGAGAAGGTAGTAGTCAATCTACACCCTGTTACTGCAGAGTGGGACGGAGCGCACATTGTATTTGTGGCGAAGCTCCCCAGGAGGGGGTGGCAGTCGACCTGCCCCTCGTCGTCCTTGGGAAATGAGATGTGTTTCATACTTAGGCGAGCGCTGGGCTGCAGCTAAGCCTCCGAGCGGGAGGTTAGCTCTTGCTCGGTAGGATTTCAAACTTAGGCGAGTGCTGACTGCAGCTAAGTCTCTTCGTAGGAGAACTTAGGCGAGTGCTGGACTGCAGCTAAGCCCCCCGAGTGGGAGGTTTGCTCTCCACTCGGTAGGATTTTTCTAACTTAGGCGAGTGCTGACTGCAGCTAAGTCTCTTTGTAGGAGAACTTAGGCGAGTGCTGGACTGCAGCTAAGCCCCCGAGTGGGAGGTTTGCTCTCCACTTGGTAGGATTTCTCAAACTTAGG
>NC_041390.1:204765780-204813677 GCF_002162155.2 Triticum dicoccoides | reverse complement strand
TGCTCTCCACTCTATAGGATCTTTCAAACTTAGGCGAGTGCTGACTGCAGCTAAGTCTCTTAGTAGGAGAACTTAGGCGAGTGCTGGACTGCAGCTAAGCCCCCGAGTGGGAGGTTTGCTCTCCACTCGGTAGGATTTTTCAAACTTAGGCGAGTGCTGACTGCAGCTAAGTCTCTTCGTAGGAGAACTTAGGCGAGTGCTGGACTGCAGCTAAGCCCCCAAGTGGGAGGTTTGCTCTCCGCTCGATAGGATTTTTTTTGAACTTGGGCGAAACGGATTCGCGGCTAAGTCACCCACTGGGGGTTTTCGTATGTAAACAAAAGTGACAGCAATCATTGGAACACTCTTGACTTTGATAAAAACGAACTGCGGAAGTTTCTCTTATTACATCTTTATAGGAAGGAACTTAAGTGTAAAAGTGGCGGAGCAGCTCCGTGTTCCAAGCTCGCGGCTCGTCGATCTGGCGATCAACATTGTAGAGGTGATACGCTTCGTTGTGGAGGACTCTGGTGATGATGAAGGGGCCTTCCCAAGTAGGAGCAAGCTTGTGTGGTTTTTGTTGATCCACTCGGAGGACCAAATCTCCTTCTTGGAAGGCTCGACTCTTCACATGCCGGGCATGGAATCGACGCAAGTCTTGCTGATAAATGGTCGATTTGATCATGGCCATCTCTCTTTCTTCTTCCAGGAGGTCTACTGCATCTTGCCGAGCCTGTTCTGCTTCATCTTCGGTGTAAAGCTCGACTCGGGGAGCGTTGTGAAGGAGATCACTTGGCAGAACGGCTTCGGCTCCATAACAAGAAAGAATGGGGTTCTTACAGTCGACCGGTTAGGGGTGGTCCTTAATCCCCACAGAACTGACAGAAGCTCGTCGACACAGGCACCTGCCGCGTGCTTGAGATCACGCATTAGTCGAGGTTTTAGTCCTTTGAGGATCAGACCATTTGCTCTTTCAGCTTGTCCATTCGACTCGGGATGGGCGACTGATGCATACTCGACTCGAGTGCCTTGAGAGGCGCAAAAGGCTCTGAACTGGTCTGAATCGAAGTTTGACCATTGTCAGTGATGATGCTGTGAGGGACTCCATATCTGAATGTTAGTCCTCTGACGAAACTAATAGCAGTGCAAGCATCGAGGTTCTTGATGGGTTTAGCTTCAATCTATTTGGTAAACTTGTCGACTGCCACAAGCACATGGGTGAAACCGCTCCTGCCTGTTCTCAGAGGACCGACCATGTCCAGTCCCCAGACAGCGAAGGGCCAGACGAGTGGAATGGTCTTCAGGGCTGATGCGGGCTTGTGTGACATGTTGGAGTAGAACTGACACCCCTCACACTTGTCGACTATCTCCTTTGCCATCTCATTTGCTCTTGGCCAGTAAAATCCCACTCGGTATGCTTTGGCCACAATGGTCCGAGAGGACGCATGGTGACCACAGGTCCCCGAGTGGATCTCATCAAGGATCATCTGACCTTCTTCCGCTGTTATGCACTTCTGACCGATTCCGGTCGCGCTTTCTCTGTACAACTGTCCTTTTATGACTGTGAAGGCCTTGGATCGACGGACGATCTGTCGAGCCTCTTCTTCGTTCTCCGGGAGTTCTTTTCTTAGGATATACGCGATGTACGGTACCATCCAGTCGGGAGTGATCGCCAAGACTTCCATGATTAGGTCGACCACGGCAGGAACTTCGACTCCAGTCGGATCTGTGGCACTTTTCGGCTGCGGGGTTTCTTCTATGAAGGGATCTTCTTGGACTGACGGCGAGTGGATGTGTTCCAGGAACACGTTGCTGGGAATGGCTTCCCTCTTGGAGCCTATCTTTGCCAGATCATCAGCTGCCAGATTTTTCAGTCAGGGAATGTGATGAAGCTCCAACCCCTCAAATTTCTTTTCTAGCTTTCTTACTGCGTTGCAGTAACCGGTCATAGCCGGACTTTTGACGGCCCACTCCTTCATCACTTGATTAACCACTAAATCCGAATCGCCATAGACCATGAGGCGACGGACGCCGAGTGAAATGGCCATGCGCAACCCTTACAAAAGTGCTTCATACTCTGCTTCATTATTGGAGGAATCAAAGTGAATCTGGAGAACATATCTGAGCTTATCTCCTCGGGGGGAGACTAAGACTACTCCCGCGCTGGAACTATTAAGCATCTTAGATCCATCGAAGAACATGGTCCAGTGCTCCGAGTGAACTTGAGTCGGAAGTTGCTGTTCAATCCACTCGGCGATGAAATCTGCGATTGCTTGGGACTTGATAGCCTTCTTTGCCTCGAACTTGATATCTAAGGGAAGGAGTTCAATCACCCACTTGGCCACTCGACCAGTTGCATCTCTGTTGTGCAGAATCTCTGACAGTGGGGCGTCGCTGACCTCTGTAATGGAGTGGTCAGAGAAGTAATGTGCAACCTTCTTTGTGGTCATGTAAATCCCATATACAAGCTTCTGGTAATGGGGGTATCTTTGTTTTGAAGGGGTCAAAACTTCAGACACGTAATAGACTGGGTGCTGAACTCTGAAGGCCTTTCCTTCCTCTTCCCGCTCGACCATAAGTACTGTGCTGACAACTTGTCCTGTGGCTGCAATGTAAAGCAGCGAAGGTTCTTTGCTGATTGGGGCAGCAAGCACCGGCTGGATGGAGAGCAGAGCTTTGAGATCTGCAAACGCTGCATCAGCTTCTGGAGTCCACTCGAATTTGTCAGACTTCTTCATCAGTCGGTAAAGAGGCAACGCCTTTTCACCGAGACGAGAAATGAATCGACTTAAAGCGGCCAAGTAGCCTGTAAGCTTTTGGACATCGTGCACGTGTACAGGACGCTTCATCCGGAGTATGGTGCCAATTTTCTCAGGATTGGCGTTGATCCCTCGTTCGGAAACGAGAAAACCGAGTAACTTTCCACCTGGAACTCCGAATGTGCACTTTGATGGATTGAGCTTGATATCATACCTCCTGAGATTGGCAAAGGTTTCAGCAAGGTCAGCCCGCAGGTCGGAACCTTTTCGGGACTTGACCACGATATCGTCCATGTATGCCTCCACATTCCGACTGATTTGAGTGAGTAAACACTTCTGAATCATTCTCATGAACGTGGCTCCGGCGTTCTTGAGGCCGAATGGCATGGTGACGTAACAGAAGCACCCGAATGGAGTGATGAAAGCTATTTTGATCTCGTCGGGCCCATACAGACGGATCTGATGGTACCCGGAATAGGCATCTAGGAAAGACAGTCTCTCGCACCCCGCAGTCGAGTCGACTATTTGGTCGATGCGAGGGAGGGGAAAATGATCTTTCGGGCAGGCCCGATTGATATGCTTGAAGTCAATGCACATGCGGAGCGACTTGTCCTCTTTGGCGACCATGACGACATTGGCGAGCCACTCGGAGTGGTAAATCTCTCGGATGAACTCTGCTGCTAAGAGCCGAGCCACTTCCTCGCCAATGGCTTGCTTCTTCTGGACGGCGGACCGTCGAAGATGTTCCTTCACAGGCTTGAATTTTGGGTCGACTCGTAGACAGTGCTCAGCCAGCTCTCTGGGAACTCCAGGCATGTCATAGGGTTTCCATGCGAAGATATCCCAGTTCTCACGGAGGAGCTGGATGAGCGCTTCTTCCTATTTGGAGTGGAGCGTCGTCGGGGTCGGTCGGGTCATGTGGACTATCTTTGTTTCGCCAGCCGACTGAAAAGCTGATTCTGAGGCGGGCTTCTTGGCTCGCAGCAATTCAGTCGGATCGGCAGTCTTTTGGTACTCTTTCAGCTCGACTACTGCCATCTGAGCGTCAACGATCTTTGAGCCTTTCTGAAAGCATTCTTCTGCTTTCTTTCGGCTGCCAGTAACAGTGATCACACCTTTGGGCCCAGGCATCTTCAGTTTGAGATACACGTAACATGGTCGAGCCATGAAGCGTGCGTAAGCTGGCCTACCCAAAATGGCATGATAGGCACTCTGGAAGTCCACAACTTCGAATGTCAACCTTTCCTTGCAGTAATTCTTTGAATCACCGAAAACTACATCAAGAGCAATCTGGCCGAGCAACTCGGCTTTCTTCCCAGGAATGACTCCATGGAAGCTCGTGTTGCTGGTACTAAGTCTGGACATCGGAATGCCCATCCCTTTCAAAGTCTCAGAGTACAGTATGTTCAGGCCACTGCCGCCGTCCATCAATACTTTGGTAGTCGAGTGCCTTCGACAACTGGGTCGACCACCAAAGCTTGCCTCCCAGGGGTGGCAATGTGCGTCGGGTGATCCGACTGGTCGAATGTGATGGCATTCTGCGACCACTTCAGGTAATTGGGTGTTGCCGGGGCAACCATGTTCACCTCACGGTTAATGACTTTCAGTCAACTCTTGCTCTCAACATCAGCAAAAATCATCAGGGTGGAATTGATCTGGGGGTATCCATCGTCACTGTCTTCTTTGTGTTCAATCCTGTCTGGCTCTTTTTCCTTATCTTTGGGTTGCTTGCCCTGGAACTGCTGGATCAGGAGCCGGCACTATGAGTGGTATGCTTTGGGTAAATAAAATTACCCTCTTCGTCTTTCTTGGTGTGGATGTGACACGGTAAGTCCAAAACATCATTCCCGTCTTGATCTTTGACCTTCTTGGGCTTCCAGGTGCCCTTGGGTTTCCCCTTGAAGTTTCCCTAGGCAACGGCCAGGGCCTCCCCGGGAGCAGCTGGCTCGGCCTTCCGCTTCTGTTTCTGAGTGGAGTTTCCTCCAGTTTCTTGGGCGACTGCTTTGAGCTTGCCACTTCGGAGTCGGTCTTCGTCTTCACCATTAGCGTACTTGGTGGCGATCTCCATCATCCGATTCAAAGACATCTCTCCAGTTCGACCGAACTTCAGATTCAACTCTCTGTATTTAACGCCCTCTTTGAAAGCGCAAACGGCTTGATGGCCTGGCACGTTCTCAACTGTGTGGTGCAGCGTGATCCACCTCTGGATGTAATCCCTCAGTGTTTCATTCGGCTTATGCACGCAAGACCGTAACTCTGTGAGGCCTGCAGGTCGTTTGCATGTTCCTTCAAAGGTCATGACAAACACTCGGGAGAGGTCCTCCCAGGTGTAAATGCTGCTAGGTGCCAACTGATTCAACCACGCTCTGGCTGAGCCCTCCAACATAAGAGGCAAATGCTTCATGGCCACTTCATCATTGCCACCACCGATCTGTACAGCCACTCGGTAATCTTCGAGCCAAGTGTCAGGCTTGGACTCGCCGGTGAACTTGCTGACTCCAGTTGCCAGCCTGAAATTGGGAAGAATCACTGCGGCCCTGATGGCTCGACTGAAGCACTCTGGCCCTGAAACACGTACTCTGCTGCTGCTTGCAGGCACATCTCTGTTGTGGCCCTCTCGATGAGCCCTGTTCCTGTCGACCAAACCTTGAACGAGGATAAACCTCGCATCAAAGCCTGGGTCTCTGGGGTCGACTGGAATCCTCTCCCAACACTGTGAGGGCGTCTGTCATCTTGCCGTCAAGGCGCATATGACCCGCTCCTCGGGGGAGGGGTTGGCACTCGACGTCGATCATCTCGACCAAATCGATGATCATACTGCTCATTCCTCCTGTACTGATCATGCCGGTCATCACGTCCCTCACGCCTCGGGGGCGATCTCGGGCTGTGGGCTGACTAGACTGTGTCTGCTGCAACGGATCGACTATGGATCCTATCCCGCGACTGAGAAACGGCGGAATTCTGGTTTCCTGCCGCCCGGAGCAATGCTCTGATCTGCAACAAGCCCCTGCCTGCCTCTGACTGGGATGGCTGAATTGATTCTGCTATACGGGCTGCAGCGGCCAAATTCTGAACTGGGGTTCGATATACCTGAGGCGGTGAGAAGAGCCGGCGCCGACTGGACTCGGGAGCTAGCGGACATCGACTAGACTCGGGAGCCCGCTGACGCGCTTGCTCGTCGAGTATTCGCTGGAGATTCTCCAGTCGAGTGTGCTCGGCCAGGTTAGCAAGGCGCATGTCCTTCAAGGCCCGGGCCTCGGGGGTTTCTCCGACAATAGGAGTGTGGAGTGCGTCCATGTTCCGGCGGCGAAGCTCCTCTCGCTGTAACAACGTGAGAGGTTCGGGCAGATACTCATCATGGGGACGCGACGGGTCGCCTCCGCCCGTAGCTCCGTCAGCGCGAGGGAAACCGGGGGGACTGTGTGTCCCATCGACCGCCAGAACCTCAGCCGCTGGGTCGCTCCTGTCGCACTTGGATGCGGTCCCCACGGAGCCAGTCGACAGGTCGAATAGGCCATATAGGGACTCGACGGGCCCGATTGCCGCAACTTGTGGGGCTGCCGACTGGCGGGCCACGGCGTGCCTCACCCACCGCTGAAGTCTCGACCGACCGGAGCGCTTGCGCTGGTGGGAGACAGGGCAGGGAGACGGCGCAGGGGTCGATCGATACTGGGTCGACGGCTGCCGCAGGAGGACGCCACGAATGCATGCGCGGAAGTGCGTCGCGCCGCGGACGGGGAGCGCGTCGATTTCGAGTAGTGCCTCCTGAAGCCAGGCGGAGTCATCGGCGATGAAGGCGAGCGCGCCGAGACGGATCTCGCGGCCCTCCACCAAAACTCCGCAAGAAACCATGATCAAAGGGATCGGAAAAGATCGCAACTTCTCCAACTAAGCGCTAAGATTCCTGCCCCACGGTGGGCGCCAACTGTTTTGGTTCCGACTCTGACAGTGATGTAGGGGGGTGAGTATGGAGAGGCTAGATCCTAGCTATTGGGAAGTTGTTACACGCGAGGTTTACGAGTTCAGGCCCTTCTCGGAGGAAGTAATAGCCCTACGTCTCGGAGCCCGGAGGCGGTCGACTGGATTATGCGTGTATGGATTACAGGGTGCGAACCCTTCATACTAAGGAGGGGGGTGGATTATATAGAGTTCGCCGGCCCCCTCCTGCCCTCAGTAATGCAGGGTTTAAGGTACATTTAAGATTGGGCGTTACTGGTAACGCCTCTAATAAAGTGCTATAATGACCATGAAGACTACTTAACAGCTGATCGTTTTCCTACGGAGTGACTGTAGGTCTCTTGGCAGTCGAGTGATTAGCTTCATGGTCGAGTGGTAGCTTCTTGGTCGAGTGTCTTGAACCTGTCGAGTGGGGTACCTTCAAGTCGATTGATAGGTGATTTCTTCTAGGGATGTCCTTGGGTAGGGCTCTTTGGACGGGTCCGTGCCCCTACCCTAGGTACATAGCTTCATCAGGGTATACAATAGGTCTGGTACACAGCATGGCATACTTTATAGAACCTATGGCTGAGGCATAGGGAATGACTTTCATTCTCTCTCTATCTTCTGCCGTGGTCGGGTTTTGAGTCTTACTCAACTTCACACCTTGTAACACAGGCAAGAACTCCTTTTTAACTGTTCCATTTTGAACTACTTCAAAATCTTGTCAAGGTATGTACTCATTGAAAAACTTATCAAGCGTCTTGATCTATCTCTATAGATCTTTGTCGGTGTCAAAACCGGCGGATCTCGGGTAGGGGGTCCCGAACTGTGCGTCTAAGGCGGATGGTAACAGGAGACAGGGGACATGATGTTTTACCCAGGTTCTGGCCCTCTTGATGGAGGTAAAACCCTACGTCCTGCTCGATTTATTCTTGATGATATGAGTATTACAAGAATTGATCTACCACGAGATCGGAGAGGCTAAACCCTAGAAGCTAGCCTATGGTATGATTGTCTCTTGTTCTACGGACTAAAACCCTCTGGTTTATATAGACATCGGAGGGGGCTAGGGTTACACAAGGTCAGTTACAGAGGAGGAGATATACATATCCCTATTGCCTAGCTTGCCTTCCACGCCAAGTAGAGTCCCATCCGGACCCGAGACGAAGTCTTCAATCTTGTATCTTCATAGTCCAACAGTCCAGCCAAAGGATATAATCTGGCTGTCCGGATACCCCCTAATCCAGGACTCCCTCAGTAGTCCTCGAACCAGGCTTCAATGACGATGAGTCCGGCGTGCAGTGTTGTCTTCGGCATTGCAAGGCGGGTTCTTCTCCATATTTCGAATGTTTGTAAAGTAGTGTTCGGTCCCATTAATGTTTGGACCCCTTGGCTTCTGCGCCCAATAAGGGCTATCTCCCACGCGTCGAAGTAATATGAGGTGCCAGGGCATTTTTATATTCGCCCCCTAGCCAGATAAATAAATTGTCTATTAAAAGGATGAGGATTCTCAGATCCAATCCATACCATCCTCCCCCAGCGAGAATCCATCAGAGCGCGCTTCGGAAAGATCCATTCCAGCATGGCCGACCTTCGCAGCTCCTCCTCTCGCCCCCGTAGCCCTAAGCCCGGTGATTGGGAGAGGTGTTCAGTCCCACACAATCGATTAAGCGAACTACAGACTAAGGGATCTCTCCCTCCAGCACACATGGTGCCCGTTCGAGCCGGGCTTGCCACCTACAATGGCGGGGAGCAAGCAGAGAGCTTTCCCAGTCCCTCTACGGGGGAGCGGGTCTGCCTTGTTCCTTATTTATTAAGGGGACTCGGATTTCCAATCCATCAGTTCCTCCGCGGGCTCCTGGAGTTCTACAGCCTCCAATTACACAATTTCATCCCTGCCTCCATTCTACACATCGCCGGCTATGTCGCTCTCTGCAAGTTGTTCCTGGGCTGCGAGGCTCATTTCGAGCTGTGGAAAAGGCTGTTTTGCCTCGTCCCTCGCACACAGAGGGGGTCACTTTATCAAGTGGGTGGAGCCGAAATATGGAGCATCACCGGAACCGGATACCTGTCTGGTACCCCGAAGAAGTCGTCCGAAGACTGGCCTTCAAAATGGTTTTATATGGAGGACGTTCCCCTTCCGGACCCTGTTCGGCGGGGTCTTCCTGAATTCAGCAATGCTCCTCTGAAGAAACGCCGAAATTGGCACCCACGGAGCCCCCAGGAGGAAGACAATGGAGAAGTCCTTTACCTGATGAACCGGATTAAAGCACTGGCTCAATCAGGATTGACAGTAGTCGAAGTTATGTCGATTTGCATAATGCGGGGAGTGCAACCACTTCAATATCGTGGGCACCCCTTGTGGTGCTTTAACGGGGCAGATGATGCCACCCGCTGCGGGCACAAGGGTCCGGACAATGCTGCCGCTTTAGCAAAAATTCTGTCCGAATTGTTCAAGGGAGAGGAAGAGGAGTTCATCCGCATCAAGCCACGGGATGGATTCTCCATGTACAATCCTCTAAGTTGGGTAAGTTATATCCCCTTACTCCCATTCTTCCTGCATTCTTTGTCGTAAGTATTCACCTTGCCCTTCCGCGGCAGGAACTGCGAAAAGCCATAAAGGAGGTCAGCAGCCCCTCTCCACAACCGGAGGACCCTGACCGGGCCCTTGACTCCGGACTCGAAGAAGATCCGGTCATATTCGTGGAGCTGATAGACCGGCAGTTCTATCAGCTAAGCTGCGATGATGCCATGGTGGCCATTACAACCGACTATCCCAGACTGCTTCCTGCATCGCACGTAAGAAAAACCAAAAATCCCAACTCCAAAAACGAGGATCCCCCTTTTAGACACTTCACCTACCATATACATATGGCGTTTTTACAGGGAAGGCATTCGGGACACCTTGCCGAACCCGCAGCAACTCGCCAACAAGAGGCACCGAGGTCGGGTAGGCCAAAAAGGAAGGCGGTCAGGACGGAGACGCCGGTGAAAAGGTATAACAGAAACCCCGCTCCGTGGTTGTCATCTTTCTCGAAATGTAATGACGCCCATGTTTCTTTAATAGAAAAAACGCTCGCCGGAATATGTCCGGCAATGTTGCTAATCACGCTTCCACCAGTCGGGTGCCAGGACCAGACATAGAGGCGGAAGCCGATATGGGGCGGGCGCGGGATAATCCTCCTACAGAGGATGCAGATAGATTATCCGCCACAAATTCAGAAGTGGAAAGCGCCATGAATCATAGGCGCCGCCGGGCCATACTCCGCGACGCTTGTTTCTCACCAGAGGCATTTGATGCCTTCAATTCTGGAGAGGCGTACCTTCGTGCTGCTCAAGATGGTCTAGCCAGAGCCACGGATCTGTATGTAAAGGATGTATGGGTAAGTAAATCTGACGATTATATGTATCAGTAGCCCCTGAGACTTGAAACAGTTAGCAGAACTGATTTAAGGATCATCTTTATTGTGCAGGTTCTTACAGAGAAGAATACTCGGCTGTCACAGGAGCTGGAGGAATGCAAGGCCCAACTGCGGGCCGCTGTTGCCGCATTGAAGGAACCGAAAAAGTCCCCCACCGATAACATTTAAAAAATGATGGTTACCATATAGTGTGTGGCGTGGCTGCAGATCTAACAATAGATGTTGCAGATGAATCCGGAGGAAATCCGGAGGACCAGCATGTCGTGCGATAGCTACAGGTTGGCGAACGCATGCTGACTGAGGTCAGGCGGGAGAAAAACAATCTCCAAGACGCTAATACCAAGCTGAGCGTGGAACTAAAAGACGTTCGAGCCCAGCTCACAGACTCCGAGAAGGAGAATAAGCGGCTTCAACGCGACATTTTCAGTAAGTTCTTGAACAAATCCTTTTGAAGGAGTTCAGCGAAGAAGCCGACTAACATCGTTATGGCTGTAGGTATGCTGACGAGTCATCCCGCGGAGGAAATGCCTGGGTCTGCAGGTGATCTTCTATCCGAGCTCTCACAACTGCACGAACAAGTTCGACAGGTGATGCAAGGTATGGCCCATGCCTTATGGCCATCCGCCTCCTTTCCAGAAGGCATTGCAGAGCTTACGGAGAAGCTCAAGGGAGCACGGCTACACTTCCGATTATGGAAGATATCGGCCTGCCGTCAAGGTGCCAGGGAAGCCTGGGCCATGGTGAAGACGTGGTATACCAAGGCTGACCCAAATCACATGGCCGAGGTCGGACCCGTGGGGCCCGACGGAGAAGAGATTCCCATTAGCTTAGTTTATGGGCAAGTAGAATTAGCCGCAAAGTATTCCCAATAGGATTGTAGGCTAGACCGCCTGTTGGATGGTATAGAAGAGGAATTTAGTCAGGCTGCATGACTATGTAATTAAAGTGACATGTATAATGCCTTCTAGCCGGATTGTAGATCATTTGTCATGGTGGATCTTTTCGCTTCAACCTCGGGACCCGATAGTCCGGAGTGTATACGAATACCCGCTTAGTTATATAAGAACCGGGGTATGCGTGGAGACCAGGCGTAGGGGTCATTAGTGCTTGAATAGACAAGTGCCCAACTAGTTATGTTATATTACATGGGTAGTAAGAAACATCTTCCAGGGAGAATAGTTCCGTTAAGGGTTCCTTTCCCTGGGTACGCATGCCCTAAAGTGCATGTCTGGACTGCGATAGGAAACGCATGAAAAAACATCTGGGGGCACATATGGAAAATAAATAAAAATCATCTTTTGTTCACCGACCAAATATTCCCTTAAGAACGCTAGCTTTCGGCTTCACCCAGTCTGAGGTACACATCCGGCTGACCCGACAGTAACAATCGCAGAGGTGCTCCCCTTATGCCCTAGCCAAATTAACGGGAATGTAGGGCATAAATACAAGAGCCAGGCAACCCAGCTTGGCCAAAACTTAAGTCATATCGATGCATATAATGGTGAAAAAGGTACATGCGGAAGTATAACACATGTGCGGGGCATGAGGCCCAGATAAATAATTAAGCTTCTGTGAAAGAAGCCCCCAGGTATGATGAGCGCGGCTAGCGCATCTATAATGTGCAAGAGAGGCACAAGTTGGCCCTTGAAGGCCTAGAGAAAGAATAAAAGAAAGAAAGAAAGAAAAACAAAACAGATAATGTATATGCAAAAAATGGACAGAGGAAGGAGACGAACATAGAGTCCGGTGCTAGGCATAGAATCTTCAGATCCTAGCCGCGTTCCACGGGTTCGGCTCGAGTCGATTAGTCGATGCATCCCGCAGACGGTATGCTCCACCGGTTAGAACTTGGTCAATAATAAAGGGACCTTCCCATTTGGGCTCAAGCTTGTTCTTTTTCTTATCCTGCAGGCGTAGAACTAGTTCACCAACATTATAAGTTTTGGCCCGTACTTCTCTGCATTGGTATCTGCGAGCCTGTTGCTGATAAAATGCGAAACGGGCTTTTGCCACGTCGCGCTCCTCCTCCAGGGTGTCCAGGCTGTCCTGCCGATCAAGCTTGGCTTCTCTTTCTTCGTACATGCGCACTCGAGGTGAGTCATGAATTATGTCACAGGGCAAGACTGCCTCTACGCCGTACACCATAAAGAAGGGTGTATGTCCGGTACTATGATTCGGCGTGGTCCGCAGCCCCCAGACTACAGAGTCGAGCTCCTCTACCCAGTGCGTGTTAGACTCTATTAAGGATCGCATTAATCTGGGTTTAATGCCGCTCATTATAAGACCGTTTGCTCGATCAACTTGGCCGTTGGTCTATGGGTGATAGACTGAAGCATAATCGAGCTTGATGCCCATTTTGTTGCACTAGAGTTTTACCTCATCGACCATGAAGTTCGTGCCATTATCAGTGATGATGCTGTGGGGGACGCCATAGCGGTGTACGACCCTGGATATGAAGTCTATCACCGGTCCGGATTCGGCTGTTTTAACAGGTTTGGCTTCTATCCATTTGGTGAATTTATCCACCATGACCAGTAAGTATTTTTTCTTGTGGTTTCCCCCTTTAAGGGGTCCAACCATGTCAAGCCCCCAGACCCTGAAGGGCCACGTAATGGGGATTGTTTGGAGAGCGGTGGGTGGCATGTGGCTTTGATTTGCAAAAAGCTGGCAACCGGCGTAGCGTTGGACCAAGTCCTGTGCATCTGCCCGGGCCGTCGGCCAATAGAATCCTGTACGGAAGGCCTTGCTTACAAGAGCCCGGGCTGCGGCGTGGTGGCCGCCGAGTCCGGCGTGAATTTCTGCCAAAAGGTTCCGCCCTTCCTCCTCGGAGATGCACCTTTGAAGGACTCCGGTAGTGCTTTTTTATACAATTCTCCCTCATGGACCTTGTAGGCCTTAGATCGCCGCACTATGCAGCGTGCCTCATTTTGGTCCTCCGGAAGTTCCTGCCTAGTTAGGTAGGCCAGGAATGGTTTTGTCCATGGGGCTATGATGGCCATTATTACGTGGGATGAAGGTGTTATTTCGGTGGCAGAGCCTCCGATTATGTCAGAGTGTTCAGTATCGAGTGTTGTGGCCGGGTCCAGACTAATATTGCTGGTGTCCCCCTCCCATACCACGGATGGCTTAAACAACCTCTCTAAAAAGATGTTGGGGGGACCGGATCGCGTTTTGCACCGATGCGGGCGAGGATATCCGCCGCCTGATTGTTTTCCCGAGCCACATGGTGAAATTCGAGCCCCTCGAACCGAGCTGACATCTTTAGCACGTCGTTACGGTAGGCCGCCATCTTCGGATCCTTGGCACCAAATTCTCGATTTATTTGGGATATTGCGAGGTTCGAATCCCCACACACCTCTAGGCGCTGAATGCCCATGGAAACTGCCATCTGAAGACCATGTAACAAGGCTTTGTATTCGGCTGCATTGTTGGAGTCTGTGTACAGTATCTGCAGTACGTATCGAACCGTATCTCCGGTTGGGGACGCCAGGACGACGCTAGCCCCCAGTCCAGCCAACATTTTGGAGCTGTCGATGTGCATAATCCAATTGGAGTATGCGCCATACTCTTTAGGGAGTTCGGCTTCCGTCCATTCGGCAACAAAGTTGGCCAATACTTGCGATTTAATGGCTCGCCGGGGTATGTATGTTATGTCGAACGGGAGGAGCTCAATGGCCCATTTGGCAATCCGGCCCGTGGCATCGCGGTTGTTTATAGTATCATTGAGTGGCACCTCCAAGGCTACTGTAATTGAACACTCTTGAAAGTAGTGTCGCAGTTTCCAGGATGCCATGAATACCGCATAGGCTATCTTTTGATAATGTGGGTACCGTAATTTGCATGGAGTGAGGATAGTGGATACATAATATACCGGCTTTTGAAGAGGGAATTTATGTCCATCCGCTTCTCATTCGACGACGAGCACTGCGCTTACAACTTGATGAGTTGCCGCGATGTATAATAGCATTGGTTCGCCGATGTTTGGCATGGCCAGGATTGGGTTGGTTGACAGCATGACCTTTATTTCTTCCAATCCGGCTTTGGCAGCGTCTGTCCACTCGAAGTGTTCGGTGTGCCGAAGGAGGCGATAAAGGGGTAATGACTTTTCTCCTAAGCGGGAGATAAAGCGGCTTAGAGCCGCCACACATCCAGTTAACTTCTGGATTTGTTTGAGGTCTGTTCGGGTAGCCAACTATGACAAAGCTCGGAATTTGGCCGGATTAGCTTCAATACCTCTACTGGAGACAATGAAACCCAGGAGCTTTCCGGTTGGTACGCCAAAAACGCATTTTTCCGGATTGAGCTTGATGTCGTATGTTCGGAGGTTGTCGAATGTGAGCCTCAAGTCGTCTATCAGAGAGTTGACATGTTTAGTTCTGATGACCACATCATCTACGTATGCCTCTACTGTTTTGTCGATTTGTTTCTCCAGACATGTCTGAATCATGTGCTGATATGTTGCGCCAACATTTTTGAGCCCAAAAGTCATTGTGTTGAAACAAAAGGGACCGTATGGTGTCATGAATGCCGTTGCGGCTTGGTCGGACTCTGCCATCTTGATTTGGTGGTAACCGGAGTATGCGTCGAGGAAACACAATGACTCATGTCCTGCGGTAGCATCAATAATTTGATCAATGCGGGGGAGGGGGAAGGGATCCTTTGGGCAAGCTTTATTGAGGTCCTTGAAATCGACACAAAGGCGCTAGGATTTATCCTTGTTTGGTACCATCACCAGGTTTGCTAGCTAGTCCAGGTGTTTTATTTCTCTGATGAATCCGGCCTCCAATAGCTAGGCTAGTTCCTCTCCCATGGCCTGTCTCTTAGGTTCGGAGAAACGCCAAAGAGCCTGCTTGACCGGCTTGAATCCCTTTAGGATATTGAGGCTATGCTCGACCAGCCTGCGTGGGATTCCTGGCATGTCTGAGGGATGCTAGGTGAATATGTCCCAATTCTCGCAGAGGAACTCTCGTAGTGCGGCGTCTACGGCGGGGTTTAACTGTGCCCCGCTGGAGGCTGTTTTTGTAGGGTCCATTGGGTGGACTCGGAATTTGACTATTTCATCCACTGGTTTAAAAGAGGTGGACTTGGATCTCTTGTCGAGTATCACGTCATCCCTGTCCACCGTGGAGCGTAGCGTGGTTAATTCCTCGGCCGAGAGGGCTACGGATAATGCCTCGAGGGCCAGTGCGGCTGTTTTGTTTTCGGCGTGGAGTGTTGTGTCCGGATCACTAGCGAGAGTGATGATTCCGTTGGGCCCGGGCATTTTGAGCTTCGTGTACCCATAATGGGGTACAACTTGGAAGATCCTGAATGCCTCACGTCCTAAAAGGGCGTGGTATCCACTGCTGAACGGGGCCACTTGAAATGTGATTTCTTCGGACCTATAGTTCTTCGGCGTACCGAATACCACATCTAGTGTGATTTTCCTAGCGCATCGTGCTTGCCGACTAGGTATGATTCCTCTAAAGGTTGTGCTACTTTGCTCAATGCGGTTCCGGTCTATTTCCATTTTCTGAAGAGTTTCCTCATAGACGAGGTTTAATCCGCTGCCGCCGTCCATGAGTACTTTGGTGAGTCGAAAGCCGTCCATGATTGGACTAAGGACCAGTGCGGCTAGTGCTCTGGTTGTTTGGAATTTAGGTTCGTCACTGGCATTGAAGGTAATAGCCGTGTCACTCCATGGATTTATTGCTACTACGTGGCAGATTTCAGCAATGCTGCGGAGTGTTCGCTTGTGCCTATTATTTGACGCGAAGGTCTCAAAGACTGTTAAAACCGTATTGTTATCCACGGGATGGTGCTCTGTGGTATTTGGGAAAAGAAGATCCTCACCACTTTTGGCCACCTACCGGAGTATCCAACATGCTCTAAGGCTGTGGTTGGTATTGTACCGCTATGCTATGAATTTTGCAGGGTCTGTTAAGCCATCCCTCCAATACGGTTCCGTGCCCTGTAGAGGGTTTTTGTTTCTTTGTAATGAACTCGGGTGTCTTATGATAGTGCACCCTTTTACCTCGGACTGGGTGCATATTCGGAGACGGATTATCCCAAAATTTCGTTTTGGTTTTCCAGGCACTTTCCATCGCATAGTACTTTCGTACTATGGACGCCAAGTCGGCGAAGCGTGATATGCCACGGCGACTTATGGCGTTAAGGATTCCCTTGTCTGTGCAGTTATTGCAGAAAAGTGAGACTGCATCTTCCTCGCGACAGTCCTTAACCTTGTTCATCACAAGGAGGAATCTGGCCCAATAATGATGTACTGTTTCATGGGGCTCTTGCCTGATGTGGGAAAGATTGTTTATGTCTGGGTGGGTGGGTGGATTTGAGTCCGGACCCCTACCCGATCTGAGACCCAGGGGCCGGGGGGTTTCCGATCTTGGAAGTTCGGATTCCGGTATGTTGCCTGATGAGTCTGGCCCGCTGCCTGACTCTAGGTTCAGGGTTTGGGTGATGTCCTCCCGTAAACGGGTATCCAGCTCGGAGAGCTCAGGAATTCAGACATAGTTAGTCCTCAAGATAGAGGAAGAATCGCCGCATTGTTCCTGCACCACCGCAACATGATGGGTGACCGGTGGAGAGTTAATCTCCCTTCGATCGGGTTTAAGCCCAATCCGATCATAGTCCGTAGCGACTCGCAAGGCGGCGATGCGATCCAAGATTTCGTTTAGGGAAGAGAGCTCCATTGGATCCATCTACTCGGCTAATTCCGAGCCGACGTGGAGGCTTTTTATGATGACCCGAGAAGTCATCGTCAGTGCAGCGGCCGAACAGGCGGTCATGACGAAACTTTCTAGCCGGAGAGTTTGGCCAACAGCCAGAGCTCCCCCGGCGGTAATGTTGTTTTTAACACCAATATGAGGCATCCTTCCTTAGAACGACGTCACAGAGGAACTCTCAATGAATGCACCAATGTCGGTGTCAAAACCGGTGGATCTCGGGTAGGGGGTCCCGAACTGTGCGTCTAAGGCGGATGGTAACAAGAGGTAGGGGACACGATGTTTTACCCAGGTTCGGGCCCTCTTGATGGAGGTAAAACCCTATGTCCTGCTCGATTTATTCTTGATGATATGAGTATTACAAGAATTGATCTACCACGAGATCGGAGAGGCTAAACCCTAGAAGCTAGCCTATGGTATGATTGTCTCTTGTCCTACGGACTAAAACCCTCTGGTTTATATAGACACCGAAGGTGGCTAGGGTTACACAAGGTCGGTTACAAAGGAGGATATATACATATCCGTATTGCCTAGCTTGCCTTCCACGCCAAGTAGAGTCCCATCCGGACCCGAGACGAAGTCTTCAATCTTGTATCTTCATAGTCCAACAGTCCGTCCAAAGGATATAATCCGGCTGTCCGGATACCTCCTAACCCAGGACTCCCTCAATCTTGATGCTCAATATCTAAGCGGCTTCACCGAGGTCTTTCCTTGAAAAAACTCCTTTCAAACATTCCTTTATGCATTGCAGAATAATTCTACATTATCTCCGATCAACAATATGTCATACATATACTTATCAGAAATGCTGTAGTGCTTCCACTCACTTTCTTGTAAATACAGGCTTCACCGCAAGTCTGTATAAAACTTTATGCTTTGATCAACTTATCAAAGCGTATATTCCAACTCCGAGATGCTTGCACCAGTCCATAGATGGATCGCTGGAGCTTGCATATTTTGTTAGTACCTTTAGGATTGACAAAACCTTCTGGTTGCATCATATACAACTCTTCTTTAATAAATCCATTAAGGAATGCAGTTTTGTTTATCCATTTGCCAGATTTCATAAAATGCGGCAATTGCTAACATGATTCGGACAGACTTAAGCATAGATACGAGTGAGAAATTCTCATCGTAGTCAACACATTGAACTTGTCGAAAACCTTTTTGCGACAATTCTAGCTTTGTAGATAGTAACACTACTATCAGCGTTCGTCTTCCTCTTGAAGATCCATTTAATCTCAACGGCTTGCCGATCATTGGGCAAGTCAATCAAAGTCCATACTTTGTTCACATACATGGATGTCATCTCAGATTTCACAGCCTCAAGCCATTTCGCGGAATCTGGGCTCATCATCGCTTCCTCATTGTTCGTAGGCTCATCATGGTCAAGTAACATGACCTCCAGAATAGGATTACCGTACCACTCTGGTGCGGATATCACTCTGGTTTACCTACAAGGTTTCGGTAGTAACTTGATCTGAAGTTACATGATCATCATCATTAGCTTCCTCACTAATTGGTGTAGTAGTCACCAGAATAGATTTCTGTGATGAACTACTTTCCAATAAGGGAGCAGGTACAGTTACCTCATCAAGTTCTACTTTCCTCGCACTCACTTTTTTCGAGAGAAACTCCTTCTCTAGAAAGGATCCATTCTCAGCAATGAATATCTTGCCTTCGGATCTGTGATAGAAGGTGTACCCAATATTTTCTTTTGGGTATCCTATGAAGACGCACATCTCCGATTTGGGTTGGAGCTTATTAGTTTGAAACTTTTTCACATAAGCATTGCAACCTCGAACTTTAAGAAACGACAGCTTAGGTTTCTTGCCAAACCATAGTTCATACAGTGTCGTCTCAACAGATTTAGATGGTGCCCTATTTAACATGAATGTAGCTGTCTCTAATGCATAACCCCAAAACGATAGTGGTAAATCGGTAAGAGACATAATAGATCGCACCATATCTAATAAAGTACGGTTATGACGTTCGGACACACCATTACACTATGGTGTTCCAGGTGGCGTGAGTAGTGAAACTATTTCACATTGTTTTAACTGAAGGCCAAACTCGTAACTCAAATATTTTACTTCTGCGATCATATCATAGAAATTTTTATTTTTGTTACGATGATTCTCCACTTCACTATGAAATTATTTTAACTTTTCAAATGTTTCAGACTTGTGTTTCATCAAGTAGATATACTCATATCTGCTCAAATCATATGTGAAGATCAGAAAATAATGATACCTTCCGCGAGCCTCAATATTCATCGGACCACATACATCAGTATGTATGATTTCCAACAAATATGTTGCTCGCTCCATTGTTCCGGAGAACGGAGTCTTAGTCATCTTGCCCATGTGGCATGGTTCGCAAGCATCAACTTATTCATAATCAAGTGATTCCAAAAGCTCATCAACATGGATTTTCTTCATGCGCTTTACACCAATATGACCTAAACGGTAGTGCCACAAATAAGTTGCACTATTATTATTAACTTTGCATCTTTTGGCTTCAATATTATGAAAAAATGTGTATCACCACGATTGAGATCCAACAAACCATTTTCATTGGGTGTATGACCATTGAAGGTTTTATTCATGTAAACAGAACAATAATTATTCTCTAACTTACATGAATAACTGTATTGCAATAAACATGATCCAATCATATTTATGCTCAACGCAAACACTAAATAACATTTATTTTAGGTTTAACACTAATCCCAAAAGTATAGGGAGTGTGCGATGATGATCATATCAATCTTGGAACCATTTCCAGTACACATCGTCACTTCACCCTTAACTAGTCTCTGTTCATTCTGCAACTCCCGTTTCGACTAACTATTCTTAGCAACTGAACTAGTATCAAATAATGAGGGGTTGCTATAAACACTAGTAAAGTAAACATCAATAACATGTATATCAAATATAACTATGTTTACTTTGCCATCCTTCTTATCCTCCAATTACTTGGGGTAGTTCCGCTTCCAGTGACCAGTCCCTTTGCAGTAGAAGCACTTAGTCTCAGGCTTAGGACCAGACTTGGGCTTCTTCACTTGAGCAACAACTTACTTGCCGTTCTTCTTGAAGTTCCCCTTCTTCCCTTTGCCCTTTTCTTGAAACTAGTGGTCTTGTCAACCATCAACGCTTGATGTTTTTCTTGATTTCTACATTCGTCGATTTCAGCATCACGAAGAGCTTGGGAATCGTTTCCGTTATCCCTTGCATATTATAGTTCATCACGAAGTTCTACTAACTTGGTGATGGTGACTAGAGAATTCTATCAATCACTATCTTATCTGGAAGATTAACCCCCACTTGATTCAAGCGATTGTCGTACCCAGACAATCCGAGCACATGCTCACTGCTTGAGCTATTCTCCTCCATATTTTAGCTATAGAACTTGTTGAAGACTTCATATCTCTCAACTCGGGTATTTGCTTGAAATATTAACTTCAACTCCTGAAACATCTCATATGGTCCATGACGTTCAGAACGTCTTTGAAGTCCCGATTCTAAGCCGTTAAGCATGGCGCACTAAACTATCAAGTAGTCATCATATTGAGCTAGCCAAACGTTCATAACATCTGCATCTGCTCCTGCCATAGGTTTGTCACTTAGCGGTGCATCAAGGACATAATTCTTCTGTGCAACAATGAGGATAAACCTCAGATCACGGATCCAATCCGCATCATTGCTACTAATATCTTTCAACTTAGTTTTCTCTAGGAACATATCAAAAATAAAATAGGGGAGCTAAACGCGAGCTATTGATCTACAACATAGATATGCTAATACTACTAGGACTAAGTTTATGATAAATTTAAGTTCAATTAATCATATTACTTAAGAACTCCCACTTAGATAGACATCCCTCTAATCCTCTAAGTGATCACGTGATCCATATCAACTAAACCATGTCCGATCATCACGTGAGATGGAGTAGTTTCAATGGTGAACATCACTATGTTGATCATATCTACTATATGATTCATGCTCGACCTTTCAGTTTCAGTGTTCCGAGGCCATATCTGCATATGCTAGGCTCATCAAGTTTAACCTGATTATTCTGCGTGTGCAAAAACTGGTTTGCACCCGTTGTAGATGGACGTGGAGCTTATCACACCCGATCATCACGTGGTGTCTGGGCACGACGAACTTTGGCAATGGTGCATACTCAGGGAGAACACTTTTATCTTGAAATTTAGTGAGAGATCATATTATAAAGCTACCGTCGAACTAAGCAAAATAAGATGTATAAAAGATAAACATCACATGCAATCAAAATATATGTGATATGATATGGCCATCATTATCTTGTGCCTTTGATCTCCATCTCCAAAGCATCATCATGATTTCCATCATCACCGGCATGACACCATGATCTCCATCATCTTGATCTATATCAGTGTGTCATCACATGGTCGTCTCGCCAACTATTGCTCTTGCAACTATTGCTATCGCATAGCGATAAAGTAAAGCAATTATTTGGCTCTTGCATCTTATGCAATAAAGAGACAACCATAAGGCTTCTGCCAGTTGTCGATAACTTCAACAAAACATGATCATCTTATACAACAACTTATATCTCATCACGTCTTGACCATATCACATCACAACATGCCCTGCAAAAACAAGTTAGATGTCCTCTACTTTGTTGTTGCAAGTTTTACGTGGCTGCTACGGTCTGAGCAAGAACCGTTCTTACCTATGCATCAAAACAACAACGATAGTTTGTCAAGTTAGTGCTTTCTTAACCTTCTCAAGGACCGGGCGTAGCCACACTCGGTTCAACTAAAGTTGGAGAAACTGACACCCCCTAGTCACCTGTGTGCATAGCACGGTGGTAAAACTAGTCTTACGTAAGCGTACGCGTAATGTCGGTTCGGGCCGCTTCATCCAACAATCCCGCCGAACCAAAGTGTGACATGCTGGTAAGCAGTATGACTTATATCGCCCACAACTCACTTGTGTTCTACTCGTGCATATTACATCAACGCATAAAACCTAGCTCTTATGCCACTGTTGGGGAATGTAGTAATTTCAAAAAATTTCCTACGCACACGCAAGATCATGGTGATGCATAGCAACAAGAGGGGAGAGTGTTGTCCATGTACCCTCGTAGACCGAAAGAGGAAGCGTTAGCACAACACGGTTGATGTAGTCGGACGTCTTCACGATCCGACCGATCAAGTACAGAACGCACGGCAACTCCGAGTTTTGCACACGTTCAACTCGATGACGTCCCTCGAACTCCGATCCAGCCGAGTGTTGAGGGAGAGTTTCGTCAGCACGACGGCGTGGTGACGATGATGATGTTCTACCGACGCAGGGCTTCGCCTAAGCACCGCTACGATATGATCGAGGTGGATTATGGTGGAGGGGGGCACCGCACACGGCTAAGAGATCAAGAGATCAATTGTTGTGTCTTTGGGGTGCCCCCTGCCCCCGTATATAAAGGAGTGGAGGAGGGGGAGGGCCGACCCTCTCTATGGCGCGCCCTAGGGGAGTCATACTCCCACCGGGAGTAGGATTCCCCCTTTCCTAGTAGAACTAGGAGCCCTTCCAAGTAGTAGGAGTAGGAGGGAAGGAAAGGGATGGGAAAAGGAGAAGGAACGACGGGGCGCCCCCCTCCCTAGTCCAATTCGGACCAGCCCATGGGGAGGGGTGCGGCCACCCTCTGAGGCCTTTCTCTCCTTTCCCGTATGGCCCAATACGAATTCCCGTAACTCCCCGGTACTCCCGAAAATACCCGAATCACTCGGAACCTTTCCGATGTCCGAATATAGTCGTCCAATATATCGATCTTTACGTCTCGACCATTTTGAGACTCCTCGTCATGTGTCCAATCTCATCCGGGACTCCGAACTCCTTTGGTACATCAAAACACATAAACTCGTAATATAACTGTCATTGAACTTTAAGCGTGCGGACCCTACGGGTTCGAGAATATGTAGACATGACCGAGACACGTCTCCGGTCAATAACCAATAGCGGAACCTAGATGCTCATATTGGCTCCTACATATTCTACGAAGATCTTTATCGGTCAAACCGCATAACAACATACGTTGTTCCCTTTGTCATCGGTATGTTACTTGCCCGAGATTCGATCGTCGGTATCTCAATACCTAGTTCAATCTCGTTACCGGCAAGTCTCTTTACTCGTTCCGTAACACATCATCCCACAACTAACTCATTAGTTGCAATGCTTGCAAGGCTTATAGTGATGTGCATTACCGAGTGGGCCCAGAGATACCTCTCCGACAATCGGAGTGACAAATCCTAATCTCGAAATACGCCAACCCAATAAGTACCTTCGGAGACACCTGTAGAGCACCTTTATAATCACCCAGTTACATTGTGACGTTTGGTAGCACACAAAGTGTTCGTTCGGTAAACGGGAGTTGCATAATCTCATAGTCATAGGAACATGTATAAGTCATGAAGAAGCAATAGCAACAAACTAAACGATCAAGTGCTATGCTAACGGAATGGGTCATGTCAATCACATCATTCGCTAATGATGTGACCCCGTTAATCAAATGACAACTCATGTCTATGGCTAGGAAACTTAACCATCTTTGATTCAACGAGCTAGTCAAGTAGAGGCATACTAGTGACATACTGTTTGTCTATGTATTCACACATGTATTATGTTTCCGGTTAATACAATTCTAGCATGAATAATAAACATTTATCATGATATAAGGAAATAAATAATAACTTTATTATTGCCTCTAGGTCATATTTCGTTCAAATACTAGGCATGGATTGGCTATCGAAGTATGGAGGAAAGATCGATTGTGCTAAAAGTCAATTCTTCTCACCACCCCAGAAGGTAAACGAATCAAGTATGTGTCTAGGCATGCGCCAAGGAAGACTCAAGTAAATTCACTCTCGGGAGTTGTTCAAGAGGAAGTGCCAGTTGTGAAGGGTTATCCCGACGTATTCCCAGAGGAATTACCAGGCATGCCACCGGATCGAGACATAGAGTTTTTGATCGAGCTGTTGCCAGGCACCGGACCATTATCTAAGAGACCATATCGGATGCCCGCAAATGATCTGGAGGATATTAAGAAGCAGATTAAAGAGTTATTGGAGAAAGGTTATATTCGACCAAGTTCATCACCTTGGGGAGCCCTAGTGCTCTTAGTTGAGAAGAAGGATGGATCCTTGAGAATGGTTGTTGATTATCGCGCATTGAATGAGGTGACGATCAAGAACAAGTACCCTCTACCAATGATCAATGATTTGTTTGACCAGCTGCAAGGAGCTAAAGTATTCTCCAATATCGATCTTCGATCAGGATATCACCAGCTGAAGATCCGAGAACAAGATATATCCAAGACAACTTTTACCACAAGGTATGGGCTATATGAGTAACCGGTCATGTCTTTTGGTTTGACTAATGCCCCTGCCTACTTTATGAGTATGATGAATAAGGTGTTCATGGAGTTCTTGGATAAGTTTGTTGTGGTGTTCATTGATGATATATTGGTGTACTTGAAGAATGAAGAGGAAGACAAGGAACATTTGCCCTTGGTTCTCGAGAAGCTCAGGGAACATCTGTTATATGACAAGTTCAGCAAATGTGAGTTTTGGTTGAAGGAAGTCGGATTTCTCGGACATGTCTGTCACCGAGTGGTTGGCACCCACCTCAGTTGGAGAGATACGCAGTTTCCTTGGACTCGCAGGATATTATCGGAGATTCATTAAAAATTTCTCTAAGATTGCAAAGCCCATGACGGAGTTATTGAAGAAGGACACTAATTTCAAATGGACTGAACAGTGTGAGGCCAGATTTCAGGAGTTGAAGAAACATTTGGTTACAACCCAATGCTAATTCTCCCAAATATACACAAGGATTTCCAAGTATATTGCGACGCTTCTCGTCAGGGACTTGGATGCATTCTTATGCAAGAAGGAAGAGTTGTTCCATATTCCTCACGACAGCTTCGACCTCATGAGTTGAATTATTCCACGCATGACTTGGAGTTAGCAGCAGTAGTGCATGCGCTCAAGACCTAGAAACATTCTCTCATTGGAAATTGTTGTGATGTTTACATGGATCATAAGAGTTTGAAGTACATCTTCACACAGGAGGAGTTGAACATCAGGCAGAGGAGATGGTTGGAGCTCATAAAGGATTATGGCATGAAACTGCATTATCATCCAGGAAAGGCCAATGTTGTAGCCAACGTGTTGAGCCGCAAGAGTTATGTTAACACCCTCATAACTGGAGGATTACCTCAGGAGTTAGCCGACGATCTCAGAGAACTTCGAATGGAGATAGTTCCGAGAGGTTTTGTTGCAACATTGGAAGTCCAGTCCACGTTGTTGGGAAAGATTCGAGAAGCTCAGAAGACTGATAAGGAGATTGCGGAGATAATGGAAAAGCTGAGTAAAGGAAAGGCCAAAGGTTTTCATGAGGATGAACACGAAACTTTATGGTTGAGGATCGTATCTATGCGCTAAATGATCCAGAGATCAGGAAGTTAATTCTTTAGGAAGCTCATGATTTGCCATACTCGATTCACCCAGGCAACACCAAGATGTATTTGGATTCGAAGGAACGTTTCTAGTAGACAGGTATGAAGAAGGATATTGCTGAGTATGTAGCAGTATGTGACGTATGTCAGAGAGTTAAGGCAGAGCATCAGAAGCTAGTGGGATTACTTCAGCCTTTGCCGGTACCTGAATGGAAGTGGGATAAGCTTGGCATGTATTTCATCACTGGATTACCTAGGACACGATCGGGATATGACTCCATATGGGTAGTAGTTGATAGCTTGACCAAAGTGGCTCACTTTATCCCCGTGAAAACCACTTATACAAGCGCAAAGTTGGCCAAGATGTATATGACCAGGATCGTATGCCTGCATGGAGTTCCGAAGACCATCGTATTAGATAGAGGAACACAGTTTACCTCAAAGTTTTGGAATCAGTTACACCAGACTTTGGGTACTAGGCTAGAATTCGGTACAACCTTTCATCCGCAGGCAGATGGACATACCGAGAGAGTCAACCAAATTCTAGAGGACATGTTGAGAGCTTGTGTGCTAGATTATGGATCTAGTTGTGATGATAATTTTCCTTACGCAGAGGTCACGTACAACAACAACTACCAAGCTAGTTTGAAGATGGCCCCTTTTGAAGCCTTGTATGGAAGGAGGTGCAGGACACCGTTGATGTGGGATGAAGATGGAGACCGACAATTGTTCGGGCCAGATTTAATCAGAGAATCTGAGGAGAAGGTCAAGTTGATTCGTGATAGACTCATTAGCTCAGTCCAGGCAGAAGAGTTATGCTGATACTAAACGCGAGGAGGTAGCCTATGAAATCGGAGATAGAGCATATCTTCGTGTATCACCACTTCGAGGAGTTAAACGATTTGGAGTCAAAGGAAAGTTAGCACCACGATTTGTAGGACCATACCGAGTTTTGGAACATATGGGTGAAGTTGCCTACAAGTTGGAGTTACCTGAAGGTTTGTCAGGAGTTCATGATGTGTTCCACGTTTCCCAGTTGAATAAGTGACCTGCAGAGATGGCCGATATTCCTCTGAGAGATATAGTGCCCCTGGAATCAATTCAGTTGGAGAGTGATCTAACTTACGAGGAGAAGCCCGTCAAGATTCTCGATTTCGCCAACCGAGTTACACGCAGCAAGGTCATCAAGTTCTGCAAAGTTCAGTGGAGACACCATACAAAGGAAGAAGCCACCTGGGAGCAAGAAGAAGACCTCAGGAAAGACCACCCACACCTTTTTGCTATCCAACCCGAATCTCAAGGGCGAGATTCATCTTAAGGGGGGTAGGTTTGTAACATCCCAATTTTCAATTTGAATGTTAATCATTAGGTCATCATATGCATCCATAATTTGTGCATTTCTGAATTTGTTTTATTTGGAATTTTGATCCTAGAAACCTTAAGCAACTCAAGGACCAATTGAGAGAGTTGGAGGTTTTCACAAAAATCCATTTTTGAATTTTCAAAATTGGTAAATTGGATCAAAGTGATCAAATTGGTAAATTGGTAAAATAATGAGAGAAGATAATATGACTTCTTCGAAATAGCTAGGTAATGTTCAAAAATTTAATTTTGAAGAAAAGAATTTTATTTGATTTTTAATTGCAATTTTATCCGGTTTAATTTTATTAAATTAGGGAAAAATTGCATTTTTCAAAAATTGCATTATCCGAGAAAATGTTCACTTTGTCCCAAATTTTAGGAGGGGATGGTGAAAATTGTTTCTGGAATTTTAGGATTTTTATTTTTATTTTATTTTGAATTTTTCTTCGTGGTGTTATTTTAAAAAAAGTTCTTCGGACCGATTGGGCCGAAGCCTAGCCGGCCCAGCAGCCGCGCCACCTCGCCCGCCGTCCCCGAGCCGGACTCCCGCCGGAGTCCGAGCGCCGCATGCCGCTTGCGCCGTCGCCCCTCCTCCAAGCCGCGCCCCTCCCCGGCCTCTTTAAAAGTCGAGACCCCAGCCCCCTCCTCCTCATCGGCCGTCGCTGTGGCTCGCGTCGCCTCCCGCTGCCTGCCGCGCCGCTCACTGCCTCGCAGCTAGCCCGCGCCGCCGTCGCCCCGCCGCTCGCCGCTGCCCCGCGCCGACGCCATCCCGCCTCGCTGGAGCCGCCGTCGCCGCCAACCCGCCGCCGAACTGGCCGATCCACTCAAACTACTAAACCGCCGAACCGGTATAAAACCGAACCACGATGCGGTTTTTTTCGGTTTTCTTTTCTAAACCCGGTTTTATTTTTAGGTTAATCTATTTAGTGGACGTTTGTCCGTTCGTCTTCGGTAGCGAACGGTTTTGTTCGTTAGATTTTTCCTTTTTTGTTAATTTTGAGCTAGGGACCTATTTGTAAATATTTTCTTCACAAATTAGTCCCTGATCTTTAAACGATCACAACTTTTTGCTCGTTTATCCAAATCCAACAGAACCAACGCCAAATTCTTTGTTACGATCTCCTCTGTCCAGATAATCAACTTGAACATGTTTTTAAAATTTTAAAATTTGGTTTCAAACAGATTTGCATTTGAACTTCTTTTGATCGTAACTTGAGTTTCGTATCTCCGATTTGATTGATTCTTTTTGCAAATCGAAGCTCTTCACTAGTACTTTCTATTTAGATCTTTTTATTTGGTTTTACCTTTGCATATTATGCTGGAGTGCTTATGTATGCTATTGCTTGTTTACGCTAGAGTATCCGGAGTGCGAAGCTTACTACTACAAATCTCTAGGGTTTTCTGATCATCAGCAAGGCAAGTTACACTTGATCATATCCCTTATTGCCCAATTTTTATGCATTAGTTTCAACCCTCAAACATTGAATGAGTAGGATTGTGAACATGTGGTTATTTTTAAGTAGTTGATGAGGTAGGAACCTATTATCCTTTTGTCAACCGCAGGAATATACGTTCGTTACATATTGCTTAGCCATGCTCGTAGACGGGATTGGTACGTGAGATTCATGCAAGTTGTGAGAGTTTATAAATAAGGCAAACTTAAGGTGGCTACTTTAATACACATCTAGGTGGATTGGTTGCGGGCACCTAGAGCAATCCAGTGTTGTCCTAGGATATCCCGGAGTACCCGTGTGATCATCCTATGGAATGCCACCCAGGCTCAAAGGGATCATAATATTATTCATGCTCAGAAACTTCGGTGTGCATCCACAAGCCATTATGGGTTCTGGCATAGTTTAGTAAGTTGTGTGACCTCTTTCAGTGGTAGGCTAGCAGATGTAGGGGAAAGTAGGTGGTACTGTCTACCCAGAGTAAAGAGTTAATGCTTCAGAAAGGCCATGTCTCAATCTTCCGATCATGGATGCAGTCGAGTCTTGTGGGGAAAAGTGCGCAAACCTCCACAGAGTGTATAAACTAATCATGGTTTGCCGTGTCCTCGATTATGGACATCTTGAGTATTTGGTATTTGAATTATTGATTAATATCATCACTTTACTCAATGAATTTGTTGGGTTATAAATATTATTTTGGGAATTGAGTTGGGGGAACCTTCTTAATAATGGAATAAACTTGGTAGTAAATAAAATTAATTCCTTTGTTGTACGAAAAAATTAGCTTTCTGCAAAATTAAACTTAGAGCCTCCAACAGCCAAATATGCATGTAGTGATAGTTATTATTGCATCATTTTATCTGTAGTGTGATCTTGCCAGCATATTCCATGTGCAGACCTACACGGCTGCAATGTATCATGTTGCAGAACTTTCAGATGAAGAGTAAGGTGCGATAGGTCATCGTCATGCACTCAGTTTTGCCGTGGAGTTGGATGGACTCATTTATCTTTGATGGTTCCGCAAGTTATTTAGATGGCCTTGAACCATATTATTGTAATAAGTACTCTTTTTGAGACACTTAATGTAATAAGTGTGTGATTGAACTCTATTATAAATCCTCGAGTACTGTGTGTGTCAGCAATACCGATACAGGGATGACACTTAAGCACAGAGACTACAGTCCATTGGGATCGGGTCGCTACACAAGGTCACCCTAACGCCAATGTTTTGCAGGGAAATTGTCATCAAACTCATGAATATGAGCGTTGATACGTCTGCAACGTATCTATATTTTTTGATTGTTCCATGTTGTTATATTATCATTCATGGATGTTTTACAATCATTTTATAGTCATTTATATCATTTTTGGGTACTAACCTATTGACATAGTGCCAACTGCCAGTTGCTGTTTTTTTCATGTTTTTTACATCACAGAAAATCAATACCAAACGGAGTCCAAACGCAGCGAAACTTTTTGTGGATTTTTGTGTGGACCAGAAGACATCCAATGGGCCAAAGAAGCACCTAGGGGTGCTCCGAGGGGAGCACAACCCATTAGGGCGCGCTTGGAGGCCCAGGCGCGCCCTAGTGGGTTGTGCCCACCTCGGTTGCCCCCCGAAACACCTCTTTACTCTATAAATACCCCAATATTCCATAAACCCTAGGGGAGTCGACGAAAATCAATTCCAGCCGCCGCAATTTCTAAAAACCACCAGATCCAATCTAGACACCATCACGGAGGGGTTCATCATGTCCATTGGTGCTTCTTCGATGATGCGTGAGTAATTCTTTGTAGACCTCCGGGTCCTTAGTTAGTAGCTAGATGGCTTCCTCTCTCTTGTTTGATTCTCAATGTAATGGTATCTTGGAGATCCATATGATGTAACTCGCTTGCGATGTGTTTGTTGGGATCCGATGAACTTTGAGTTTATGATCAAATCTATCTCTTTTTATCTGATGTTTAGGTTTTGTTTGGCCAACTTGATCTATTTATCTTGCAATGGGAAGAGGTGCTTTGTGATGGGTTCGATCTTACGGTGCTTGATCCCAGTGAGAAAACGGGTACCAACATGTATGTATCATTGCTATTAAGGATAACAAGATGGGGTCTATTTCTACATAAATAGATATTGTCTACATCATGCCATCATCCTTATTGCATTACTCCGTTTCTCCATGAACTTAATACACTAGGCGCATGCTGGATAGCGGTCGATGTGTGGAGTAATAGTAATAGATGCAGGCTGGAGTCGGTCTACTAATCTTGGACATGATGCCTATATAATGATTGTTGCCTAGATATCATCATGATTGTTAGAAGTTCTATCAATTTCCCAATAGTAATTCATTTACCCACCATTTGCTATTTTTCTCGAGAGTAGCCACTAGTGAAACCTACACCCCCCGGGTCTATTCTTTAATATATTTGTCTTTGCGATCTATTTTCCTTTGCTTTTATTTTCGGATCTATTAAACCAAAAATACAAGAATACCTTGCCGCAATGTATTTTATTTGGTGTTCAATCTACCAATTTATTACAACTCTCTCACGTCAGTTTGCTAATTTCTGGCACCACTACCCAAAAGGGATTGACAACCCCTTTAACACATCGGGTTGCGAGTATTTGTTATCTGTGTGCAGGTGCTGTTTATGTAGTGTTGCTTGGTTCTCCTACTGGTTTCATAATCTTGGTCTCATCACTGAGGGCAATACCTACTGTCACTGTGCTGCATCATCCGTTTGTCTTTGAGGAAATACCGACGTAGTCTAGTAGACATCAAGCGTGTTTCATCTAACCCCTATGTTCACAAAACAAAGAACTTTTCTGCATATTCATTTGAGTGCGATACACCTCCTGCAAAATTATTTGCTAGAGCTCGAAAGCCAAAGTTTCTCACATACTGCACTTAGACTTATTTCTTCTAAGCCACCCCTTAAGATGTGGGTGGTTAAGAAGAATTATCTTCTCTTGCAGGTAAAGGTCTCCAGCCGGAAATCATTGACTTCTGAAGACAATGCCGGGGACCTAAAACATCTTGTGGGATGCAAGATAAAGTGCGAAAATGGTCTTACCATTTATTTCGTCCACGGGTTTCTTGATGAGCATCCTTTACCATCCAAGAATCTTAACTTTGATAGTATGCTTGTTCGTTATATGTTTGTGCTTCACAATACTCTTGGTGAAGCTTATCCCGCTAACTGCACTATAGGGTACGACTCCGAAAGCTACTGAGTGGATTATGGAAAATGGATGCATTAACCACATGACTGGTGATCGAAGTCTTCTCATGGAATCAACTCTACGTCCATCTACTAAAAGCCACATCACATTTGCTGACACTGATAAAAGTAAGGTATTGGGCCTAGGTAGAGTTTCTATCTCAAAGTATCAACACATGGATAAAGTGATGCTTGTTCAATCCCTTGGATACAACTTAATGTTAGTCTCAATGCTCTGTGATCTAAACATGATTGTGATTTTTGGAAAATATCGTTGCCTTGTGCTTATGGAAACTGACAAATCTCTAGTCTTCGAAGGTTATCGAAGAGGTGATCTGTACATGGTAGATTTCTCCGTAGGACCACAACTTGGCGTATCTCTTCTAGCAAAAGCTTTAGAGTGTTGGCTTTGGCATAGAAGGCTAGGACATGCGGGCATGAGGGACTTGCACACTCTCATGAAGAAGAAGCATGTCATTGGCATCAAGGGCGTCAAGTTCAAGAAGGGTCATCTATGTGGTGCTTGTGAAGCCGGGAAGATGACTAGGGCAAAACATCCCTCGAAGACAATCATGACGACCTCTCATCCCTTCGAGCTGTTACACATGGACTTATTTGGCCCTACTCACTACTCTACCCTTACTACTACTGCACATCTCTATGGCTTCATTATTGTTGATGATTACTCAAGATACACCTTGGTGCACATAATTCTCTATAAGACTGAAGTGCAGGATGTCTTTAGACGCTTCGCCAACTATGCCATGACCAACTATGGAATCAAGATCAAGCACATCAGGAGTGATAACGACATGGAATTCGAGAACACTGGCCTCGGCACTTATCTTGACACACCGGGCCTTACTCATGAGCTGTCTGCTCCATACACACCTCAGGAGAATGGAATCATGGAGCGCAAGAACGGGACCCTTATTGAGATGGCTCATACGATGCTTGATGAGTACAAGCCTCCAAGAAAGTTCTGTCCTGAAGCCATCGATACTGCATGCCACATCATCAACAGAGTTTATCTTCACAAATTCTTCAAGAAGATATCCTATGAACTACTCACTGGTAAGAAGCGAAATGTAAGCTATTTCAAAGTCTTCGATGCTAGGTACTGGATCAAGGATCCACATCACACTTCCAAATTTGCACCAAAAGCACATGAAGGTTTTATGCTTGGTTACGGAAAGGATTCGCACACCTACAGAGTCTTCAACCTCTTTCACTATAAAGTGGTTGAAATTGTAGATGTGCAGTTCGATGAGACTAACGGCTCGCAAAGAGAGCACCTGCCAAATGTGCTAGCACTAATACGCGTCGGTGCTATACAAACGGTTTTAACCCCTTTCCGTGACGGCATTTGGAACCATCGCCAAGTGAGTGTGGGCTATAGGGGGGTCCTTCCCACATGACCCATAAATCGTCGGGGATAGGCCCTCCTGGGACACAGGCTGGGGCCGTGTGCGATTGGGCGAGGCATTGAAACCCAATCATTTCGTAGGTATGTACATCCCACATGGTGAATCCCAGAAAAACATTTTCGTAGGTATGCACATCCCACACGGTGAATCCCAGAAAAACATTTCCGTAGGTATGTACATCCCACATGGTGAATCCCAGAAAAACATTTCCGAAGGTATGTATATCACAGATAGTCAATCCAAGGAATACGTTTCCATTCTTATGCACATCCCACATAGTCAATCTAGGGAAAATGTTTCCGTTTGTATGTACATCCCACACAGTTTTATGTGTAGGCTCATGTGTGAAAGGTGTAACTACCACACATGGCCTGCCTTGGTTAACTGTTTGCTTTTATCAACTACATCACACACGATTTGATGAAGAAAATTGTGTGGCATTGGGCTATCTATCGCAAGCGCTTTTACTGCTAGAACCGTTTGCAAAGGTCCATGACAAATTTAGCAGGTTTATTAGTTTACAATTAATAATTCCAGTATTACGCAAATTCACATTTCATATCAAACAACTGTCTGCCAATTTCAAATCAGGCACATAAATATATTATAACATCATAGTACGATAGCTACATGAAAAAAACACAGTATAACATATAACTAGTTCAACTTCATAAGAATAATATATTCATTTCCCTAATCGAGATCATCCAGGCTCGTCTTGTCCACCTCTGCTTTCAGTTCCGTAAGAACCTGTTTTGCACTGGCCAACTGGGAAAGTGCCTCCTCCTTCGCCAACACCATCTTAGCAAAGTCTGATTTAAAAAATTTGAGCTCATTCTCCACCTTCCTCTTTTTATCCCACATCTTCAAATATTCTTCAGCATTAACAACAGTTTCTCTAAGCCTACGTCTGTTCTCTTCCTCATACATGCTCCAAAGCTTCGCTAGGAACATCTTCAAAGACTGTGGCCACCCTTGATCAACCCACTCCAGGTAAGAACACTTCTATTCATCCTATAATATTTAAAACTAGATCAGTAACAATTGTAGGGGAAATGGGTTTATAGCAACATAGAAAATCACCAATGCTTATTTTGAAAAACTGAAGAAACATGTTAATTATGACATATCTTCCCAAAATGATCAATGTGCAAATGAATTAATTGCTACTGAGACAACAACCAAATTATGGAACATCAGAAGCTATAATTAACTACAAGAACGCTACAAGTTCTTACTCATGTACAATAAATAAAAAACTTGAACATTTTATGAGGAAGGTAAATATAACTACAATAGCATAGCGACAGTGTTTGGATGACAACAAATTGATACTAACATGTGTGTACATGCACAAATTTAGTAACATAGAACAAATAGCACTAAGGCCATCCACTATGTATGCCAAAACTAGCGTAAAGACAACTGTTGCTACATCTCACACCGGTGCCCTGCATTGGCGAGCCGATGCAGCGGAAAAAATCAGGCACCTAAACTCCGGAGCATGTAGTTGCTCCGATGCCCAGTTCCTTCGTGCCATAAAGATTTAGTATTTTACTACTTGGTTGGTCGGATGTGTGGACCAAAGTTGGCTACACAAAATGCTGAAGCGGTGCCAAATAATTTTCCAATGGCACCGCTAATGAGATGGCAACAATTTAAGATACTAGGTACAAACTGTGACACTGTCTTAGGATGCGTTTGGTTGAAGGTATGGTATGAATGGGTTGGGACCGTGACAGTGTCTGAATCACATCTAACAAATGATTTGTAACAATGAAAGAGGGTCTAACCTTCTCTGCACATGCCAGAAACTTCCTCCTACTGTACACAAATTCAAACGCAACTAGCTTCACGCGTGGAGATTGATGGTGACAACGAGCAGATAGATCTTCACCCACCCCGCTCCATTCGTTGCCACTGATGGTCCTAGGGAGCTACAAGAGGAAGAGAGGACTCAAATCGTCCGCCGGGTAAAATTCCTTCATTCCAAGTCATAATGTAGGATCGAAAGTATGTCTAGAGGGGGGGGGGGGTGATTAGTCTACTTGACCAAATAAAAATCTAGCCTTTTCCCAATTTTAAGTCCTGACAGATTTTAGCAACTTAGGACTAGTCAAGCAATCAACCTACACATGCAAGTCTAAGAGTATAGCAGCGGAATGTAAAACATTGCACATGAAGGTAAAGGGAGGAGTTTGGAGGGAGCAAACGCAATGTAGACACGGAGATTTTTGGCATGGTTCCGATAGGTGGTGCTATCGTACATCCACATTGATGGAGACTTCAACCCACGAAGGGTAACGGTTGCACGAGTCCACGGAGGGCTCCACCCACGAAGGGTCCTTGAAGAAGCAACCTTGTCTATCCCACCATGGTCATCGCCCACGAAGGACTTGCCTCACTAGGGTAGATCTTCATGAAGTAGGCAATCTCCTTGCCCGTACAAAGTCCTTGGTTCAACTCCACAATCTCGACGGAGGCTCCCAAGTGACACCTAACCAATCTAGGAGACAGCACTCTCCAAAAGGTAATAGACGGTGTGTTGATGATGAAATCCTTACTCTTGTGCTTCAAATGATAGTCTCCCCAACACTCAACTCTCTCTTACTGATTTGGATTTGGAAGGTGATTTGAGTGGAAAGCAACTTGGAGAAGGCTAGAGATCAAGATTCATATGGTTGGAATGGAATATCTTGGTCTCAACACATGAGTAGGTGGTTTTCTCTCAGAAAATGAATGTTGGAAGTGTAGGCATGTTCTGATGGCTCTCTCCATGAATGAAGAGTGGGTGGAGGGGTATATATAGCCTCCACACAAAATCTAACTGTTACACACAAATCACCAAACTCGGTGGGACCGAATCAGAAAACTCGGTCAAACCGATTTAGTTCAAAATGTGCACGTTAGGATTTTCGGTGGGATCGACATGTCAACTCGGTGGGACCGATTTCATTAGGGTTAGGGCATAACGTAATCTCGGTGAGACCGATTACACAAACTCGGTGGGACCGATTTTGGTAATAAGCAAACCAGAGAGTTGGTCGGGCAAACTTGATGGGACCGATTCGCTCATCTCGACGAGACCAAAAAATTACGAAGGGGAAACAGAGAGTTTGCATTGCGAACTCGGTGGGACCGATCGCTCATCTTGGTTGGACCGAAACGTTATGAAGGGAAACAGAGACTTTCTAATCCCATCTCGCTGAGACCGAGATCCCTATCGGTGAGACCGAAGTGACTAGGGTTTGTGGCAGTGGCTATGTCAAGAAAATTCGGTTGCGCCGGATGGAATGTTTCGATGGGACCGAGTTTGACTTTTGGTTTGGGATATATGTGGATATGAGAAAGTGGGGAGCATATCACTAAGCATTTTGAGCAAGCAACCCATTAAGCAACACATCATCCCCTTTTAATAGTATTGGCTTTTGCTATGGACTCAATGTGATCTTGGATCACTAAAAGTAAAATGTAGAGTCTTGAGGTTTAGAGCTTGAGCCAATCTTTTGTCCTTAGCATTTTGAGGGGTCCACATTCCTAACCCATGCCATGCCAATCATTGAGCTTTCCTGAAATATTTATCTTGAAATAGCATTAGCTCAATGAGCTATATGTTGTTAATAATTACCAAAACCACCCAAGGATAGTTGCACTTTCACATAGCTTGAGAGAGAGAAGAGAGGCATACCCGGGTGGTGAAGGATTCGTCGCTGGAGGAGGAACCGCTGGGGAGGTCTTTAAAGAAGACCATGGCTACCCCGGCGGTAGGATGCGAGATGGCGAGAGCGAGGAAGCGGCTATAGCTTAGGAAGGAAGGAAGGAAGGAAGGAGGAAACAGGGGAAATGTGACTTGTGGTCTGGGAGAAAAGGGGTGGGGAAGGGGGCGGGGGTAGATATTTTGGTGCAGGCCAAAATTCTGGAAATGTGGAGGGAAACTTTGCGCGCGGAGCCGCCGGACCATTCACTTTGAACGATTGTGTGCTTCATTTGGACATTTTTATGCATTAATTGAGTTTTCAATGCATTTATGTGCATAATTCAAATTTGAACTACATGCACATGCTCTAATGCATATAAATTGGTTGAAAATTCAAATTTGTGCCCTTGGTTGCATGCTTAGGTCCCATGCAAGAAATGACAAATGAATGTTAAACACCCTGCCACGGTCACTAGGCCACAAACATTGAGATAACTGGTTTTTAAATTCTAGTAAATCCAAAGCTCATCTGAAATTCATGAAACTTGGCATGCTATCAGGGAGCGGCATCAACATGCCGTGGTAAATCTTTTGTCCCATTTGGGGCTGGTTTGGGGATATGCTTCTCACAAACCAGAGCTTCTCACAACAAGTCTGATGGTTTCGATAGGGAACATCCCACCTTTGGGGACAAAATGATATCCATTGCCTCTTATTGCTTTCAAAAAATTCTAGTGTGAACATAGAACAACAGGAGTGTTGTGTCAATTTTTGGGATTTTCGGGGTTCGTTTGGACATTTTTATGCATTAATTAAGTTACCAATGCATTTATTTGCATAATTCAAATTTGAACTACATGCACATGCTCTAATACATATAAATTGGTTGAATATTCAAATCTGTGTCCTTGGTTGCATGCTTAGGTCCCATGCAAGAAATGGGAATGAAAGTCAAACACCCTGCCACGGTCACTCGGCCGCAAACATTGTGATACTTGGTTTTTTAAATTCTAGTAAATCCAAAGCTCGTCTGAAATTCATGAAACTTGGCATGCTATTATGGACCGGCATCAACATGCCGTGGTAAAAATGTTGTCCCATTTGGGGCAGGTTTGGGAATATGCTTCTCACAAACCGGAGCTTCTCACAACAAGCATCATGGTTTTCGGTAGGGAACGTCCAACCTTTGGGGACGAAACAATATCCATTACCTCTTAATGCTTTCAAAAAATTTCCCGTGTCAACATAGAACAACAGGAGTGTTGTGTCAATTTTTGGGATTTTTCGGGGTTCGTTTGGACATTTTATGCATTAATTGAGTTTTCAATGCATTTATGTGCACAATTCAAATTTGAACTACATGCACATGCTCTAATGCATAGAAATTGGTTGAAAATTCAAATCTATGTCCATGGTTGCATGCTTAGGTCCCATGCAAGAAATGGGAATGAATGTCAAACACCCTGCCACGGTCACTCGGCCGCAAACATTGAGATACCTGGTTTTTAAATTCTAGTAAATCCAAAGCTTGTCTGAAATTCATGAAAATTGGCATGCTATCATGGAGCGGCATCAACATGCCATGGTAAATTTTTTGTCCCATTTGGGGCAGGTTTGGGGATATGCTTCTCACAAACCAGAGCTTCTCACAACAAGTTTGATGGTTTCGGTAGGGAACGTCCCACCTTTGGGGACAAAACAATATCCATTGCCTCTTATTGCTTTCAAAATTTTTCTAGTGTCAACATAGAACAACAAGAGTGTTGTGTCAATTTTTGGGATTTTTCGGGGTTCGTTTGGACATTTTTATGCATTAACTGAGTTGTTAATGCATTTATGTGCATAATTCAAATTTGAAGTACATGCACATGCTCTATTGCATATAAATTGGTTGAAAATTCAAATCTGTGTCCTTGGTTGCATGCTTAGGTCCCATGCAAGAAATGGGAATGAATGTCAAACACCCTGCCATGGTCACTCGACTGCAAACATTGAGATACCTGGTTTTTAAATTCTAGTATATCCAAAGCTTGTCTGAAATTCATGAAACTTGGCATGCTATCATGGAGCGGCATCAACATGCCGTGGTAAAAATGTTGTCCCATTTGGGGCAGGTTTGGGAATATGTTTCTCACAAACCGGAGCTTCTCACAACAAGCATGATGGTTTTCGGTAGGGAACGTCCCACCTTTGGGGACGAAACGATATCCATTGCCTCTTATTGCTTTCAAAAAATTTCTCGTGTGAACACAGAACAACAGGAGTGTTGTGTCAATTCTTGGGATTTTTCAGGGTTTGTTTGGACATTTTTATGCATTAACTGAGTTTTCAATGCATTTATGTGCATAATTCAAATTTGAAGTACATGCACATGCTCTAATGCATATAAATTGGTTGAAAATTCAAATATGTGTCCTTGGTTGCATGCTTAGGTCTCGTGCCAGAAATGGGAATGAATGTCAAACACCCTGCCACGGTCACTCGGCCACAAATATTGAGATACCTGGTTTTTAAATTCTAGTAAATCCAAAGCTCGTCCAAAATTTACGAAACTTGGCATGCTATCATGGAGTGGCATCAACATGCCATGGTAAATTTTTTGTCCCATTTGGGGCGGGTTTGGGGATATGCTTCTCACAAACCAGAGCTTCTCACAACAAGCCCGATGGTTTCGGTAGGGAACGTCCCACCTTTGGGGACGAAACGATAGCCATTGCGTCTTATTGCTTTCAAAAAAATTCTCGTGTCAACATAGAACAACAGGAGTGTTGTGTCAATTTTTGGGATTTTTTGGGGTTCGTTTGGACATTTTTATGCATTAATTGAGTTTTCAATGCATTTATGTGCATATTTCAAATTTTAACTACATGCACTTGCTCTAATGCATATAAATTGGTTGAAAAATCAAATATGTGTCCTTGCGTGCATGCTTAGGTCCCATGCAAGAAATGGGAATGAATTCCAAACACCAGGGCACCGTTGATTGCCAGCAAAACTTTGAGATACTTTGTTTTTAAATTCTATTAAATCTAAAACTTGTCTGAAATTCATGAAACTTGGCATGCTTTCATGGAATGGCACCCGGCATGCTGTAGTATTTTTCGTGTCCATTTTTTAGAGAAGGCGCACTCGAATAACAACCAACAAAGGAATTTTGAAAAAATAGCTGCCACTTTAATATCTCAAACGATTGTATAATTCAAATCGTGTGCGTTCTGTTAACCATTCACATGACGCCACGTGTCTTCATTTTAGCAGCTAAAGGAGGTGCCGTGCGGACAACTGCTTGACCTTGACTGAACGGGAGGCGTGCGAGCGGAGTCCGATGCACAGGCTAACCGAGAGGCGTGCAAGTTGTCCTCCAATGCGTAGGCTCACTAAGAAGCGTGCGAGCTATACGCTGCGCAGGCTCACTGGGAAGCGAGCCCTTTGAATTCCATGGCCGCCCGCCTTCCTCTCCATTAATGGCGCCCGAGCCACTGTTTAATATGGGCGGCCTTACTGTTCGCCTCCCATTCCCCTGCCTCCCGCAGACCTCCACCAACACCATGGCACAGAATGATCATCTGCCACTAGTCTTCAAGTTTTGTGAAGTCGACTCTGAGCCGAAGGATATAGAAAATAAGGAGGAATGGGGCCTCATGGACATGGCCCAGAATGAGCTGGCCGCGGCGGTTGCTACCCCCGCTCCCGTCCCAGCTCCCATCCCCGTGCCGGCGCTAGTGACCATCCCTGTAGCATGGATTGGCTGGTCACCGAGCACTATCGCAGAGCTGGAAGCTGCGGGCGTCAGCGAGGTCTCCGCAGACCCGCACGAGCTCATGTACATGCCAGCGCCCGTGCCCGTGCACACCCCTCCACCCACCATGGTGCCGGCCCCCGTGCGTTTGGCTGCACCCGCCGCGCCCATGCCCCTTCCCGTGCACACCACTCCACCCACCGCGGCGCCGGTCCCCATGCATTTGGCTGCACTCGTCGCGCTCGTGCCTGTGCCCGTGCGTGCGCCCCCTTAGCGGCATGGGACGCTGCCGTCGACTGCTACCTCTTAGCGATGCCAGTTGTCGTCCTCCCGCACCCCACCCGTCAATCGCGCGACGACATGATGTTTGATTTACAAGTGAAGAACATTCTGTGCTGCCTTGAAGACTTCAATAACGGCGTCCTACAGGACGACAACGGCAATGACCGCGCGGCACACCGCCTCCGCCGCCACTGGAAATAGTTTTTTGGGGTTTAATATCGTATCTCAAATTCTCGATCATATGAATATAAATTCGTAGTGTGACTGAACGAAAGATATGGTTTGAACGAACTTGCATTTTTCTCTCTTAATGTACAGACTTATGAAACGATTTTATTTTGAAAAAACGTCAATGGTATTTAAATATAAAACACTCATTGCAAACGTTTTAGTTAGAACACCCGTATGCAAACCGACAGCTTCCCCAGGAAGCCAAGGGAAAATGTGCCGAGCAGGATTACTAGAGCCCTTCAACGCAAACATTTTAGATAGAACACCCGTATGCAAAGTGAGAGCTATGGTCTTCTCTCGCAGTGCAGGATTTGTGCATCCCTTCAATGCAAATGGTTGTTTTGCATGACCCATGTGTAACCACGTAGAAACAATTGGGTAAGATTTGCATCTATCATTTTGGGTATGTAGCCATTTGTCAAACTGGAAAGATTGACATTTGTTTATCTAGTAACATCGCCATTTGTCAACCTTGTAACACTACGATTTGTCAAAATATGCAGCTAAAAATCACTAGCACTATCTAATTTTTGCAACTAAAATCACTAGCACTGTTCATATGGACACCACTAGCCGGCGCGAGTTGATGGACGCATATGCAAATGTACCATTGATTACATACAACAAGTCATCAACCCACAACAAAAACGAGGATACACGTTGGATTATAGATCATTTCCAACAAAACATTCTAATAAAGTAAAGTTTTTCTCACACAACAAATAACAAAGCGATGAAATGAACTTCAGCTCAACCACTCGTCGGCATTGGAAACACTTGCTTTGAATCAGAAGTGATTCTCTGGGAAGGGCCAGCTACTGTCAATCTCGAGACCAATGCATGACTGATCATCCAGGCTGAAGCGGCCTATGTCAGGACCCATATTGGGATGGTAGGGAAGTATAGCCATGTCCGAGGTATAGATACAGTTGCTTCTCATAAATGGCAGTAACGTTGTGTCAACAACAGTTGGATCGCTTTTCACCATCATTGGATAGTTTTGTCCAAGGAAGAGCGAGTTTCCTCCAAGAGTATCAATACTAAACCAGGGAGAAGGTGTTGGCGCTAGCACAGTAGTATCCATCCCGAATACCCTGCAAAGGATGTTGGAATAGGTCCGCAGATTGCGACCATGGGAGACAACACGTGCTTCCTTACTAATATCAGCAGTGCCCTGTATATAGACAACAAGAGGTGATCCATTGGAATAAGTTGGGAGGCACCACTGAGTATATGGGTCCCCATGCTCGTGATCATCATCATTGTCATCTCACCCTTGGTTATAATTTTTTTAAAATATAGGTGGTGGAATGTTCACAGGACCATGGAAAGACAATAAGGTTAATTAGTAAAGGGAAACTAGCTAACCCGCATGCATGTGGATGAAACAATTATAATTACGGTGGAAGACAAACGTACCGAAAGCATAAGGATTCCATGCAAAACAGTGCCACGAGTGGTGGCAGCAAACACAAGACCCTCGTATTGAATTGCATCATAGTACTCATCCGCGTATAGAAACTGATTTTTGAGCAATATCCATCAAGTCAAACCTCGAAGGACGACAACAAGCTTGTCAAAGATAGCGACAACACAAGCATTCCTATAACCCCAAAAACGGCTAGGAACTCGACAAATTGCTATCTTCTATAGACGACATTCACCATGATCGTAGTTGAACGTACGTAGAATACCGGTGTACTCAACCTCTGGGCAGTCTGGGATTTTTGGAAGTGGAACCCGGTGACGAGTGTACACATTCACAAGTTCCCACTCATAGTTGTACCCAATATAAACAACCCAATCTCCATTTGCGCCTACCCAAGCCTTGCCCTCAAGCGATGGCATCTTAACATCACACGTATCATTATCAAGCGGCATCAACTTGCACAAGGTGAGGCTTCCCTCGTCCCCGCGCTAGTCAGCAGGGTCACGGTGAAGAAGATAGGGGAGATCAAACCGCTCCTGGACCCTTAGGTTCCTTGTAATGATGTTATTAGTTGAGTCGAGAATGGTCTTGAACGAACCTGGCATGCTAGCCGAGGTGATGGCGTCGCACCGATCAATGAGTTCCTCCACCACATCATCTTTCAGATCGGGGCAAGAATAACGGGGTCGTTTCCGGCCTGTTCCCTCCATGGAGAAGATGATCGAACAATGACAGAAGGAAGGGTGAAGGAAAATGGAGGGAGGATGAGCGTGCGACAGGAGTTCCAAATCAAGAGGGAAAGGTGAAGAGACGGTGGATGCGGTTGCCACCGTACAAGAAGAGGCTAGTGGGGAGCGAACGGTTGCCACAGAGGTCACACACTGACGACAAGGCCGAGTGAACCGCATAACGTATATTGCACACACCTTGATCTGGCTGACCGTTTCTTTTGTGTTGCCTAATCACAAATAGTTCTTCGAGTGAACCATATGTTGTACATCGCATACACCTTCATCTGGCTAACCGTTTCTTTTGTGTTGCCTAATCACAGATAGTTCATCCGAGTGAACTGTATGCTGTACATAGCGCACACCTTCATCTGGCTGCCCGTTTCTTTTGTGTTGCCTAATCACAAACAGTTCATCCAAGTGAACCGTATGCTGTGTATCGCACACACCTTCATCTGGCTACCCATTTCTTTTGTTCCTCCTCATCACAAACAGTTAATTGAACTGAACCATATGCCCTGCATCGCACACGCAAGTAAAATCCGAACTGTGTTTGATACATCCATCATCGCAAACGTTTTGCACCTTTTTGATGGTTTTTTTGCACCACCGTTTGCGATTATTGAATCGCACACAGTTTCCTCGAAGGGTATCTGATCGTAGTGTCGCGTTAGCAGCATCTTGCAGTAGTGTAGATGAAGCTTCTCCAAGTGAATCTATCAAGCTAATGGGCACTGGAGAAATCATACCAAACGAGGAATAGACTAAAGAAGAAATTGTCATCCCTGCCAACACTGAACATGAAGACAATGCTGAATCTGAAGACAATACTAAACACGAAGAAAATGGTCAGGAACAACAGAGTCTGCACCCTGTTCATCCTCGTATGGCCAATGAAGTTCAGATTGAGAAGATAATTGATATCATCAATGCGCCTGGTCCACTCACTCGATCAACAGCTACGTACTTAGCAAACTTCTGTGGGCACTTTGCATTCATCTCCATATCTGAACCCAAGAAAGTAGATGAAGCCTTTATGGAACCTGAATGGATTCAAGCTATGTGATACATCTCCAATGTATCTATAATTTTTGATTGTTCCATGCTATTATACACTACAAAAAATACACTTCCGTGATGATATGTGTTTGTCATAGTAGGTCGCGTTTTTTGTCATGCATGTACATCCATGATGATTTTATGATAGAATCAAGATAGTCATACCTGTGCTGTCGTAGAAGTGTTCCATGACATTACCAAAATTATCATCACGGAAGTGTCCACTTCCATGACGATAAATCGCGCGTCATAGAAGTGCTTTCATCAAGGGTGACCAACACGTGGCATCCACTGTAATGGAACGCCGTTAAGCTATCGGGTCGGGTTTTGGATCCGATAACCCGATAATAGCCCCGACCAATGGGGATTTTCCACGTGTAAAATCATCATTGGCTGGAGGAAACATGTGTCGGCTCATCGTTGGGACAGATGTCATCCACTCATTGGACGGAAGGCGCCTATGATACGTCGACATGTGGCACGGCCCAACAGAGACCCATTCCTGTGAAAAGGCCGTCCCGTTTGACTTGGTCAAAAGGTGGCGGGCCGGCCCATGGAAAGCCTATTAACGACTTGTTCGCATATAGCCCATTTATAGCCCGCTAACCCAAGGCCCGTTACGCCCTATCTGAATTAGGCCCATTAGCATCATCTGGGCCATCCAATATGATTCCAGCCCTTTTTCACTTCTGGCGCATGTATGGCCCATGACGTCTTTCAGCCCATATGAGGCCCTATGTAACTCTTGGCCTATTAACGACCCATGGTGAAACTGACCCATAATGAACAGTGTATCACTTTACACCCATTAACGGCCCGTGGTGAAACTGGCCCGTAATGAACAGTGTATCACTTTATACCCATTAACGGCCCGTTATTCCGTTGGGCCGTTTCCAGCCCATATTATCTTTCAGCCTTCTCAGAGCCCATTTATTATTGGGCTCATTTCCAGCATTCGTTTACGTACGGCCCGTTACTGTCATTTTCTGCTTGTGGGCCAAATTCATCCCATGGTTACAGTCGGCCCATTTGTGGTTCGTTAATACGTTGGGCCATTTTCATAGCGTCATCAAATACAGCCTATTAACGATGGACCGTTATGGTCGGCCCATGAACGGACGATTCCAATTCTATCCCGTTTTCGGCCATAATGCGGTCTGTTTGGCCCATGTTTGGCCAATCGATCATATGGCCCGTATAAGGCCCATTGATGATATGGCCCGCAGAAGGCCCATTGTTTCTACGGCCCGTAGAAGGCCCACTGTTTCTACGACCAGTAGGAGGCCCAGTGTCACTACAGTAAATATTAGCCCATGGTTATTGTGGCCTAGATTTAAAAAATAGGTTATTGCAGCCACTAGCTAACTGCGGAAAAAGAACTGCAATGACTACAAGCAAACAAATAAACAAGACAACAAGGAAATAAATAAGCAAGCAACTAACGCTAGGCTATCATGGCTATTACACATATTACATCCACTAGGCATCAAAGTTCGCCACCAGTGCAAATATAGGGAACAAAGCAGCATATCATATACACTGGTTGTCAAAGTTGGCGACCAGCGCAAATAAACGCCGCAGCAAAACAAATCCAGAACTGAAACCACTTCAAAAGATCTCAATAAACAATATCCTGGGTACCCATAATGCTGGCAAGATGCTTCGCAAGCTTATTAAATCCTCCAGCGCTTGCTGTTGCACCAGAAAATATGCATCTGAATTCCGCAAGAACTTCCTCGGTCCTCCAGCTTCCTGTCGCAGCACATCTGATCGATGTCTTTCAACTTGAAGTTGAGACTCAAGAAGACGAACTGATTCAGGCAGCGAGTTCGAAGAGCTTGTGCCAGCAGTAGTGGCCAGTAACTCGAACACTACATCAAGTCAGGACTTTTGGGTTCCCTCACTGTTGTCAAGATAGTTTTTATCAGCTTTCTTGGAGACCAACAGGGATATCTCACTATCTTGAACCTTATCTGCATTACTTCCTTTACCATTGGATAACGTGGTACTGTTCTCCAATATTTTGTCCGCATTCTAAAAGAGAAACAAGCAGACACATCGCATGTTTACCATGTTGTATATCAAACTCATTTTGGTAAATGAGTTCAGTAGTAAAGTGGACAGGATAACAACATGAAACAAACATATATCTATGTACCATGGTCACTTTATGGTCTATATCATTCTAGTTTTTGTTGCCAAATCAAGATAGAGACACAGTTCAAATAATATTTGTTCAAGACAAAGCAGAATACACAGAATATAAGTTGGGTAACTATAGAGCAATAACAACACTTGTAATGTGCATGACATGAGAACATAACTGTTTATTCAATTGAAACTGAAATCAACATAGAGCAGGTTACAACAGCAAACCAGTTAAAGAAACAAGTTTAAAACATACCTGTTGCACCATTGGAGTTTCAATTCCATCCTTCAAATTTGAAAATAGTTGGTATGAGTAAATACAGTAATGCAAGAGCAAAGGAGTATTAACCATAGCTACAAAACCTGACGTGAGAACAAATCTTCTTCTCCTTTAAGCGTTGAGTTGGGATTCAGAGTGGTGGTCCTCATGCTTTGGGAACTGCAGTTCCCTTACTAACTACTCGTGTTTGGGTACTCTGTGGTGGAGACGGTGCTATGTCAACTGGAACTGGGTTACTATCTGCCGGGGTTGGGGTTAGAAGGGGTGTAGTTGGTTCTCTGTCCCACTGGGTAGGGGTACAATCTGCGAGAGTCTGGGTTATGTGTGGTGGATCTGGTCCTTGGGAAAGTACAACCGTGGTTCTATCTGCATCAACTAGTAGCACTATCTTTTCTGAAGACCGTGTTGTTACTCCCTTAGATACTGCCATCGCGCTCTCCAATTCAAATGGCTGATAAACAAGAAAAGTAATTGAAAGTATAGACATTGTATGATAGACAGGTGCAATGGATAGTGGAGAATAAAAGAGGGCATGAAATAATTCATATTTATGTTGTCTAACCAAACATGATAGCATGACACAATTTCACATATATGATGGCTAACTAAACAGGATAGCATGACACAATTTCACATTATGATGGCTAACTAAAAAAGATGGAAAGACATATGAGACTATGTAAACAGGATGACATGACATAACTATATAATGTATTTATTAAATAGGTTGGCATGCCATAATTCACATACATTCACGGTTAGATGCCATAATTCAAAATATGATGACTGTAAACACTAAACAGGATGAGATGATATAACTATATGATGTCTTTATTGAATGGGTTGCCATGCCATAATTCAGATAGATGCTGTCTATGTAAACATGATGGCATGATATAATTCAAATATATGATTTATATAGTAAGCAAGTAAGCAGATGGCAATCCATATATGATGTAAAAACTAAGCAATGCAAGACAACATGCATGACATGGGTAATATAACCTTGCCAAGTTTGAGCATAGACCTCAGGGGGGAAATAGGACTGGTCATCAGTCTTTGAATCCTCCTCTGAGGAGCTCTCTGTAACCAGCAAGATGTCTGCTTCAGCAGGTAGCATTGTTTGCTCTGAATACCTTGTTTTCACTCCAGATACTTCCATCACCGCTTCAAATGGCTGATGCACAGGAAGAGTAGTTGAATATACAAACGTTGTCGACAAATGGAACACGTAATACAAAAAAATGATAGCATGATATAATTCACATACATGATGATTGGCTAAACAGCATGGCATTGCATAATTCACATATATAATGCCTTTGCAACAAGATAGCATTGTATAATTCACATATATAATGTCTTGCAACAAGATGGCAATGCATAATTCACATATATGGTAATTAGACACTGAACATGTGGCATTCACACAAAGCATGTCTAAACTAATCAAATGACATAGCAATGCGAGACACCATACACACGATATGAGCAACATAACCCTGCCAAGTTAGAGCATACACCT
>NC_041390.1:204763302-204765669 GCF_002162155.2 Triticum dicoccoides | reverse complement strand
ACTAGCCATCTATCTCTGAATCCTCCTCTGAGGAGCTATCTATAACCAGCGAGATACACGCTTCGTTAGATAGCATAGTCTGCTCTGAAGACCTTGTTTTCACTCTAGAATTTACCATCACCATGTCAAATGGCTGATGCACATGAAGAGCAGTTGAATGTACTAACATTGTTGACAAATGTAATATGTAATGAAAAAAAGATGGCCTTATATAATTTACATATAAGATGACTGGCTAAGAAGGATGGCATTGCAAAATTCACATATATGATGCCTGGCTAAACAAGATGGCGTTGCATAATTCACATAAACGATGAATAAACTAAACTGATGGCATTCGCACAAAGGATGTCTAAACTAAGCAGATGACATATTTGATGTATAAAGTAAGCAATGCAAGACACCATATGCATGATATAACCAACATCAGCATGCCAAGTTAGAGCGAAGACCTCAAGGGGTAAATAGGAGTTGTCTTCTACTTTTGAATCCCCCTCAAAACAGATATCTTCCTCTCGATTACAATCCAAAATGTGTGGAGGGGGGCTGCCTTTGCGCCTACCATGGAGCGACGTCTGCATGAAATTTTATTGCCACGCAAGGCTCGTCTCTTTTGCTCTACATGTTCAGTTCCATTGTTTACAATAACTGTCATGCATAGGAATAAAACATAGTGAGATTATGTAAGGAGTGCATGCAGAAATCCAGAGTGATGGTAGAAACCTGTGGATAGACCCAAAACCAAAAATAGCAGGCAGATAATGGCTTCAGTTAAAAAAATACAGATAATGGCCTCTTTACTGTTTGTTTCCCACCCAACATGAAACTCATAGTAGACACCGAAGATTAACCAGATAGTAGATAGATACTATTGATAGCGGCCCCGATATGTACCCCACAACCATTTAAAAACTCAAGTTTGACCATTAGTTTGGAGCTGACTCAGAGTCTAATCGGTGAACAGGACGATAAAGTAGCATGTATTATTAAGCGATGCATAACGTAAGAAGACACGAAAGAGTGTGACCTCTCTTGCGGACCCGTGTAGTCCTCGAGGTCATCTGCTCGGTTGATGATGGTAATGCAGTTTTCATGGCTGCCAGCGGCGGGGAAGAAGATCTGAGGCGGCGAAAGATAGTCTGGAGGCCGGATCCCTGCTATGCTGGACCCTTCTATCGTTGGAGCAGCTGAGCTGGGGTGGACGACGGCGCAGCAGGAGCGGGACAAACCACGCAAGGTTTTCTTTGACAACTATCGGTTAGAGAAGTAATTCTGTAAGGGCTCGTTTGAATTGGAGGATTCCAACAATGCAGGGATAGGAAATAGACAGGAATAGGATAGGAATGCACGTGCAAAACAGAGAATTTAAAAACACAGGATTTCTGCCAACTTGGGTGTTTGATTCACAACAATTGGAAGATCACATGATGCAAAGAAGCATGGTGAGATTAAGTTAAACCACAAGAAAATGTACGGTTATAATGCTATTATGCTACTATCTCTTAGTCTTGTGCTTCATGAATAGGAATTTGAAAAGGAGGACAAGTGCAAATTAAAATTCCTACGTTTTTTCTTTCAAGGAGACACTAAAGGAACAAATCCGTGTGCTTAGTGGACAATATATATAACATGTAGAGTAAAAAAGAGATGTAACAAGTGTACAACCTCTTTGGCGAAGCCACGTCGATATTAGCGTGATTGGGTTGGCCAGTGAGGATGCTCCGGCTGACTTTGCTGTCGGAGGAGGGGAAGAAGATTTTAGGCGTCTGGAGATGGAGCCCGAGGTACTGCTCCGCTGTGATGGAGGGTTTCATCGTTGGAGCAGCTCCGGTGAGTTGTACGACGCCGAGGCTGAAGCAGGACAAGAGAGACAACGAACAACGTTTACCTGAGTGGAATTCTAATAGCATCTCCAATACATGACGTAAAATACATAAGCACAAAGTGCTAGATGTAAAATACACCAGCCGCTCATCTCTGAACTTAACTGTCAAAACTGAACTTAACTGTCAAAACTGAACTTAACTGTCAAAACTGAATTTTGCCGTCGAAACTGAATGCACTAGCAAGGTGAGGCTACATGTCGGTCGACTGACTTTTTCATCTCTGGTCAGTCGATTTTGCAGCCGTTGGATATGAAATCAAGGGCCTGCGGTTCATCTTCAACCTCCACCCCCTGAGCCGCCATCCACCACCGGCCAAACAGCAGCCCCCCGCCGCCCGTGGCCGGCCACTCCCCACCGCCAGTCCGCCGCCGCTCCACCATCCCTCTAGCCCCCCCGTGCCGAGCTTTTTCTCCAGCGATCCCCACACCACCGCCCCGCCAACGCCCCGCCACCACCGACGACCACCGCCCCCATCCTAAAC
>NC_041390.1:204748313-204762944 GCF_002162155.2 Triticum dicoccoides | reverse complement strand
GTTCTTCCTTCACCCCGACGAGCCCCCCACCCCCTGAAAATCAACTGACCCAAAAGTCGATTCAGTCGACTGAAGTGTAGCTAAATCGGAGCAGCATCGCAAGCAAGAGCAAGAGCGAGAGCAGCAACGCGAGCAAGAGCAATAGCAAGAGCAGACCAGGCAGGGGACCGAGAGCAAGAGCAGAGCAGCAGCGCGAGCGAGAGCTAAAGCAGCAGCAGCTCCTACTGATGTGGAAGTCGCCACCGAGGGAGCGACGTTGTGGAGGAAGTGGCCAGCGCCGCCGCCGTGGATGGAGCCGCGCCGTGTTGGCTCGGGACCGAGCGCCGGCAGCATCGTGAGATCGAATCAAGAAGAAAATGCGGCGATTAGTGTACAACCTCTTTGGTGGCACCGATTAGGCCACAGCTTCATCCGAGGAAACGGTGATGATGATGCTCTTCTGGCGGTGCAGGTGAAGATGGCGGCGTGGGAATGGAGGTGGTGCAAAAGACGAGGGGAACGTCGGGGCAGCTCCTTGGAGGTGGAGGACGGGGTGGCTGAACCGGCGGGACGATGAGATCGACGATGGATCCTCATCCGGTACAGTGGATGAGGGATGTCGAGGTGTTGCTGTGGACGACATCGTCGGGGAAGAGGCTCCGGCTGAGTGGCGAACGGAGTAGGGTGTGGGGTTTCGTCGCGGGTTTTTGTTGCCTTGGTGTACGAATGGGTGGGCGGATGGGATGGCAGTGGGGAACCATGGCTTAGAGACGCGCTTGTCCAAAATGTGGGGTAAGTTACAAAAGTACCCCCACCGATTTGAGGCGGTTCTTTCGGTTCAGGGGTACCACGGGCATTTCGCGTGTCGGGATTTCACAGGAGGTGGGAGTTTCCGCGCACGTTGTAATTTCGGAATAGCAAGGCACGGGTTGAGATGGAGGGAGTTGTCGGAGCACAACGAGACAAAGATATATCTTAAATATTTCGGGCTAACAAGGCGCAGGTTGAAATTTCCGGACAAGCCTAATGTGTACTGTACCAAATCAATGCGCACTACAAATGTCATTCAAAACTTTGAATTCATGTTATGTTCAATTAAAATATTTCGCTACGTGTATAATGCATGCAACCTACTACTCAAATGAACGTTTTAGTGCATTCCAAACATATATACTACCTCTTCAATATGAACTAAATTTGAATTCATTTCTCTATTTGAATAAGATCTACAGTAATGATTGTTGTGAAGTCAAAGCATTTGAATTCATTTCTCTGTTTTAATAAGATCTACAATCATCATTATTGTCAAGTTAAACCATCATTTGTGTATTATCTTCACAGCACACCACATGATTAGTCTCGAGTTACATATCAACTATGTGTACTATATGAACTCGAACTAGATTTTTTGAATCCACTTTATTTTGATTTCAAATCACATTACATTTCTAGATCTAGCTAGATCTTCATAATCTAAACCATGTCTCATATGTATAATGTGTTTATCACATTATGTATGGTGCCCCCCCCATACGCCTACAAGTATTTAGATGTGAGTTGCAAACACCACACATTACCACAAATTCAAATAAAATGTGAGAATGTTTGATATATAGTATTGTTTAGATTGTTCGATATTTAGTTGTAAGCTGCAAACGCCACACATTATCACAAATTCAAATAAAATGTGAGATTGTTTGATGTATAGTATGGTTTAGATTGTTCGACATTTAGCTGTGAGTTGCAAATGCCATGCATTATCACATTATGGTATAACATGTGCACAACACGTGTATCACTGCTATATTCATGCATGCAATGTTTAAAACACTATGATCTCCTATTCAAATATATGAATCCGCTTTCATACCAAATTATGATATTTGTTAGTCTCTTACACCCACACAATCCTCTAACCTTTGTAGCTACCACTAACTTTCTCTCGTGCATGCACACGCCCTCCCCCTCCCTCGGCATTCTATCCACCGGGCACATTCATTTTTTTTCTTTAGGTTGTTCTCCCAGAGTCTCCAGAACTACTTTCCGACACACACCGATCGATAAACCTCTCCAGCGATGCCTGCCTACAACATACACACACACCTTCAATCTCCTCCTTTATGTGTCCTTGCCTCGTGTCTCTCATACGGTCAGACACACGTGTAAACTCTCGCCCCTCTTATCATCAATCTCACAACCGCACACTCCTCCCCCTATCTAGCTAGTAGTTGGGCCTCTCGCACCACCTCCTAGCTCCACTCTCTCTGTCTATCCGTCTTGCTTGGCCTTATTTGCCTCTAACAAATGGACATACACCGACTGATCTCTCGCTATACATATAGCTAGCTAGGTCCTTATAACTCGTTTTTACCCACACGTCAATCGATCTACCTCATTAGTTGTGTCTCTCCCTTCCTCCGACAAACAACAATTGATCTACCGATCTAGTTAGGTTTGCTTACCAAACACATGGTTCCCCTTCATCATCCATGGATGCGTCCCGACAGATCTATCATGCACAGGCACACATAGAAACACATCCCCACTCTTATTGACAACATTCCAGTTCCACCCTCGGTTTGTCTAGTAGGCCTCTCCCACCATCTTCGAGAAGCAACTCCATCACCCATCCAACACTCTACCCATCTCCCTCCCTCTCTCTCTCTCTCCTCTCTCTCTCTCTCTCTCCGTCCCATCATATTTCCCATCCTTCAGTTATGTATGGATGTCGACCGATCTCCCTCAAGACATAGCTGGGTCTCTCCTTCTCAACACATATACAAGTAGTTCTACCTCTATAGTTAGGCCTCTGCCTACCCCTCCCCCCACCCCCTCCCCCCACACACACTGATACATCGAGCGCTCTAGTCATGTCTCCCTGCCACACACAAACTTGACATGTGCCCTCTAATGTTCCGGTAGGCCAGTCGCCCTATATCTTTGACTTGCACCCACACACAATTTCGATGGCTCTCTTCATCGATCTCGCACCCACCCACTTGATCCTCTCTTCGACTCTATCGATAGCTATGACCCCTCCCTCTCTTCTCGTGGATTGCCCGACCCTCTATGTATGATATGGATAGGCCTCCATTTCACACACATTGCATGCAAAATTTTGTTTGAGATGTCATTGACACATATTCCCACAAATAATTCACGAAATCAACCCCCACCCCACCCCCACCCCAAAACAAGAAACACTCACGAACGCGGTTTGTATCTCTCACACACGCCCAGGTAGGTGGGGGACGTGCACGAAGAGAAGAGGTGCATGCACGGCGCACGTACTCCCATCTCTTCCCAACCACACCTGCACGTGTACACGGTGGTGCTCATTTCTGTATGAAAAAGGCAGCCCATGTGGTAATTTGGCACATGTACTGGTTGTCCACTTGGTGGAGGCAGGATCGTCTACCACGGGTGAACAAACAAATTGCGACTTGACGTGTTATGTTAAAAAAAGAGGCAAACCATGTGGGGCCTACCTTAGAGGCCGGGCTCTATACACTGGAGTACTTTTGATGTGTCCCGTCAACTCGCAGAACAAGGAGAAGCTTGCTTAGTACACCGTCTCCCCTGCCCACGGGCGCGGTGGCTCACTGGATGAGGTGAAGCTTGCTTCGCCTTACGCCCGCTCCCTCTCCCATGCGCGTGGTGGCTTGCAGGACGAGGAGAAAAATTTACTACTCCCTCCGTTCACTCCTCGTCCCTACTACCTTGGTTATAGAGATTATATCATATTGTTTGGAATATATATGTCCTTTAGTAGATTTCAATATGAACTACTAGTACTTACTCCAAAAACTGATGTATATAGACGTATTTTAGAGTGTAGATTCACTCATTTTGCTCTGTATGTAGCACTCTCCCTCGCCCCTCGACCCTCGCCCACGTGGTGGACGTGCATCAATACATTCGGTCTCATATAGCCAGAATTGCACTACCATTATTGCTCGACTTCCCGAAGAAGCAAAGAGCCAATCGCAAGGTTAATATTTTGGAGATGCCAAGCGCAAGGTTATAGGAGAACAAGTAGTAGGTGCTGCGTCATTTATAAATAAAGTTTTTTTTCTTCAGTGGCACGTACACAATATGATAGGTTCATATGGAGAGAAAAGGAAACCGCTCCACTATATACATAGTCAGGACAGGCCAGCCTACACGGTTGCTTGCTGGGGTTGCTCTCTTCACACTCTCTCGCACAAAATGACTGTGGCCACATCTCTAACATCCTGGCGGATCACGTCCGCTTGGGGAAGGGGTGGATGCTTAGTGTAGATGCGGTGGCCGTCGCCAACGGCGAAAACCCACTGTCGGCATGTCCCGATCAGGGGTCCCCGCCGTTCTCTCTCACAAAGCCGGTGAGGTTGCCTTCGTCCCTTGCTCACTGCCCCGCCGTGGGCAGTTTCCGCCTCCCGCCGCCCTCCTCAAGGTTGAGCTATGTCCCTCAGGTACAACTCCCTTTACAGCCGGCTTGCACCACTGCTCCAGCTGCCCACATCACTCCTTGTGGATATTTCTCCACTTCTTTGCCCCGCACATACCTCTACTGGCTTCTACATACTGTATTTGTGATGAGTTTATGTCTCATCAACTAGTCCCAGTAATCTTATTCTAATCATGCTTCTTCAATTTCTTTGCCATAGGGATGCTCATCTCTATTTTGGTGAAACTGCACAAAATGATCCGATGGTCAGAAGGTTGCAAACTTCATTTATTAGGAAGCTCGAACGTTACCAGTAAATTGAAGCCTGGTCAGGGTTCACGGTTCAAGGGCTAGGGACGAGATGGATCATTTTTTTTCTTTAGCTGCCTTTGTTCTAAAATAAGTTTCAACTTTAGTAGTAGTACAACTTTGTACTAAAGTTTGCACAAAGTTGAGACACTTATTTTGGAACGGAGGGAGTACATATTTGCTATGATCTGTCAATCATTGAGATGCAATAGCATGCATGTTAGTCTCCTTTGTATTTGATAAAATGTTGCAATGGGCAACCTTAGACGCAAGATACATGTAACAGAAGCTGGAAGCTTCATAGCATTGTACAAATTTATCTCGCCGATAAATTACAGTACGTACTATACTAGTACTTCCTCCGTTCCTAAATATAAGTCTTTGTAGAGATTTCACCATGAACCACATGCGGATGTATATAGATGCATTTTAAGTGTAGATTCATTCATTATGTTCCGTATGTAGTGGAATCTCTACAAAGACTTATCTACTAGTAATAGCTAGCCCCAACTACTAGGAATTCTGTATCATCTCCTTGAGCCACATCATCAAAATTGATGTAGCCATTAGATGAAGTAAATCAGTCCATAATAGCCGTCCGATCTAGACGTTGAGAGGCTCCGCACTAAGCCACATGCAAGCATGCAGAAATACCGTGGCACATGCATGTGAGTGGGTTTTTAATCACATCAACATGTCTGCATGCAAGCATGCACCGGTAGCATGCATGTAAGTGAGCTTTTAAGTCCCATTAACATGTCAAAAAGAAAAATATAATCCCATTATGCAGTAGGAGTTGGCTGATCTTTTTTCCTTACGTGGGATGATCTAAATGATGATGGGAGTTTATTTAGTTTGGCTACCACATTTGTCATGCGGTTATAGAGTTTTTTAGTTCTATGAAATCGATAATTTTGCACAGAGAGATATACCACTGTTCCGCGGCAACGAGCGGGGACTCATCTAGTAATATTTAGGAACGGAGGGAGTACTATGGAAAGAGTTAGGTGTCGCACGATGATAGTGTGAGGTGGGCCATGTAATCACTGAGCCTGCGTGTTTTCACTGCTCTTGCATGCCTCCGCTGTAAGAATGGAGAAAATTGTAATCTAGTAGTAGTACCTCCTTTCGCCGAAAGCGTGGGACATCCAACAGTCCTACCACCTCAGTAATAAAGACCAATGAGCCGTCAAATCACATAGACCCAGCAGTAAGTTGGACGGACGAAGCAACCATCACTCTTGCGCCAGTGAGAGGTTACGTCTGCTCTGCCCGGGCATGAATGCGGCACCGATTCTTTGGAGAGGCACTGACCGATTCGGGTGGGAAGCGCGCGCGGGCAATGGAGGGGCTTTGGGTGGGCCAGGCTGGTCAGGAGCGGGTGTGGCAGCTGTCCGCATATCCCTACCGGACACCCCCGGAAACGAGAGGATGCACCGACTCTCGCTGCTAAAATTGTACACTACACAACATCTCTCTGTAGGAGTAGGTCGATCTGTCGCTCTCTCTAACACACACATGCTGTTAAACGCACACACACACACACACACGCACGCACCTTGGTCCCGTTGCACCTTCTAACATAACTTATTACACCTAGACGGAGGGAGTAGTAAGTATACGAGATACGGTGGCACAATGACTTAAGTAGAATACAAGTGCCCAAAATTTGTGTGCATGTTATAATAAGGACTCACTTAAAATAGTACGTGAGCGAACAGAGGGATCAATTGGATAGTGTTCCTGAGCAGTAGCGAGATGTGTGAGGTAAGATACACCGCTGGCGCTTTTAATTTTTCTTATTAATTGTTTCACCCTCAGACTGGTGGGACCCAACATACTACGTGGAGAGAGGTAAGGTGACTAAGGCTGCATTATTTCTGCACCACTTTGGATAGTCTTACCACCAAAGCCACAAGACACGATTATGATTGAAATCCCAATGACTCCCACACACACACAAAAAAACACGGCATGCTTGTCACATGAATGCAGGAATGTATAAAAGGTTATTTCCCTCTCGTTGAACATAACGGGAGGGTTGTGTAGCTGGTTAGCCTGTTCGCTCATCAAACTTGAGGTCTCGGGTTGGATAACTACACTTGAGCATAATTTGTGCCAGGAGGATTCTTTGACTGGTCAAAATGTTTTCTAGGGTTTGCACGCTTCACACTCTCTCTCCAGTATATATATACACGCTGGAGCCTCAGCACTTGTAGTTGCTCTCTTCACACTCTCTTGCCCTCTCCCGCTGGAGACTTAGCGCTTGTAGTTGCTCTCTTCACAATCTCTCGCCCTCTCCAGATCTAAACAAGACTTCATTGGCCTCTATCTCCCCTCACTGCTGCTCAAAGAGCCGGCAGAATCCGTCCGCCGGGAAGGGAAGGAGGCTTAACGCTGTCGCTGTTGGCGAGGGACTACTGGCCCAGCTATTCACTTTCCACCCAGCGGCGGCGCGGGAGGGCCTCCGACCCCTTCTTCTTCACCGCCGTCCCGTCGCCCCCCAAACCACGCCCCAAGAACCTTAAGGTATAATTTACTTACTCCACATGCATTGCTCTAGCTGCATGTATACCATGAATCTAGGACGTGGTTCAAAGAGGAAAGGAGTGGGGGGAAGTAGTGGGAAAAGTTGTATATAGCATGAATCTAGAACGTGGTTCAAAGAGGAAATGAAGGGGGAAAGTTGTATAGCATGAATCTAGGACGTGGTTCAAAGAGGAAAGGAATGGGGGAAATTAGTGGGGAAAGTTGTATTGCATAAATCAAGGACATTGTTCAAAGAGGAAAGGAAGGGGCGAAAGTACTAGTTCAAAAAGGAAAGGAACGGACAAGGCTGTAGAGTTTGAGCAGGACTAGATTTGCTGCGCTCACATAGGGAAAGGTGTCTAAAGATAAAAAACTGGGACGAACACAAATATGCTCCTTGGTTGTTTGTTCTTTGTTGCAATAGACTGTGCATGACCACAATACATCGGTAGATGCACATGGTGCTGGTGCGTCCACTGTCCCGTGTAACTCATTAGCTGTTGTTAATCTAAGGCCCTGTTTGCTTAAAAACTCCCTAGTCCCTACCTGCTTGGTTCCAGGGACTAAACATGGACTAGAGGTTATTAAATGACATGCTAAAAGACCATGTTACCCCTAGTAATGAAATAATAGAGACAAGGTGAGATGCGTGGCAGGGGCAACTGTTGGAAAAAGTCCTGAAAAGACTCCCTTGGGGTCTTCTTTCTTTAGTCCCAAATGCCCACTTTTAGTCCCTAAAAGTCCCTCTTGGTTGGTTTAGATGGGACTGACACGAAGTTTTTTTAGTCCCTACACCAAAATGTCCATGTAAACAAACACCCTCTAATAATGCCGCTGGAAAATTGATGCAATGCCACAGTTAAAAGCAAATTACATGTTTAATGAATTTTATTGTTAATATAATCTCTATGTTAATATTAATCAATGCCACCATTTGAGAAATGCTACTGTCTTGTTTTCTTTCCCATTTAGATAAGGTAGATGCTTCTTTTTGTTGGCTTCTGTGTCATCCATCGTTATTGACCACTAATTGTTTTCCTTGCACCTCTGTGTAAACAGGGTTATCTACTTCACCTCGTTGCCATTGTGACCTTTTGTTGCACTGCACAAAACACTTTTGTTTTAAGAGTGTTTGTGCAGTTCAACCAAAATGTCACACCAACAACGTTGCTTGATTGCTTGATCTTAGTGGAACTGCACAAGAGGAGATCTTACTTCCTATCCATTAAGGCGAATTTGGTTCAGATCTTCTTCTTGTGAGTTGTTTGAATTCCGCATCATGAGAGGTCAGTACTAGCCTTCTTTCACATGATTCTGCAGTGTGCTTTCATATGTTATGCTACTTGTACGATAATGTTGCTTGATTTTAGTGAAACTTCACAAATGGAGACAAGACTTCCAATCTGTATGTGCACCGTAACATCCCATTGAGGTAAGATAAGGATATTTCACAACTGCTGGCCTGTATTTTGCCACTTTCATCAGAAAATTAAGTTTAGTACTATACTTGTGCTCCCTAATTGACATGCCAAATCTTACATTGAAGGTGGAGCTTGTCTATTATTGAACCAAGTGATGAAGGGGAAGAACAAGCGGAAGAAAAACAAAAATCAACTCCTGGTGCTGTAATAAAGCACCGGAACTGTGATGACACAAGTAATGATATAGTTTTGCATCTTAATTTATTGCTATGGCTGGAATGAGCAATTGTTTTGCCACTGATTTGATGCCACTCTTAATGTAATATGTAATTATCTCTACTTGTGCAAACGGGGATCTTCTTTGAAGATACCATATATTTTAGTGGAACTGCACAAGAAGATGTTGGAAACATTAAACTAATCGAGGAGTATATAGTAAGCATGGCCACCACCGTAGATAGCAACAGATGGTTCCGGAGAAGTGCTTCATCTATATGCTCTACACAACAAGCCTCCTGACAAAGGTTGGTACTCGCCCACTGATTTCATCCATATGATTAAGCTTTGTCATCTCTATTGGTGTTGTGCTACTGTTTAGATACTGTCATGAAAAAGTGGTATTGTCCTTGAGAAGTGCTTCATCTGTGTTGTTTTAAATATTTCCTTTCCTTTTTTTCGAGCAAACAGGGATGCTAGCATTTAGTAGTCCTCTTGTCTTTGCACAACAGGATCATCTTCCTCTAAAGAAGAATATGGAGTACGTGAAGTGACTAGCTTCGATTATGCCAGGATGAAGAAGCCATGTCTATCTTCTCATTAGAAGGAGCAGTTGAAGGATGGTTACATTACTCCCCACAAGACCAAACTAACTTCAGCTCAGAAGGACTGACAAATCTCCATTTTTTTGCTAAGATGCACGAGTACAATGTTGTTCTAGGATTCTTTCTGGTGAGTTACATTTTTCTAAAAGTGTGCTCTACATGGACCATGTATGTGCCTGTTGAAACTGTCAATTCATAGTACAGTTTGCTTTATACTAATCACTTTTTTGTATTTGTGCAAACAGGGGTGCTCAGCTTGATTTCAATGGGAACTACACAAAATGTCCATGAATACATCGAATCATTCATTTCCACCACAAGAAAGGAGGTGCCGATAAGTTCAAGGCGTTGCAACATATAAGGGCGAAGTCATACAAGCTACGCGTGAATTTGGTTGATTTTGGTGGAACTGCATAAAAAGAACAACTGGTTTATTTAGCACGAGGTGCCATGTCAATGTCCGAACTGATGGCAAACCCTGCCCATTCCACAATCGTAGGAATTTGATATTTTGGAATGGGACAACCTTGTCAAGTTTTGCTCATTTATTTTAGCAAGACATGCGTTTGATATTTTCGAATGGGACGCCTTTTGCTGTCACCAGCGTCGATCAATTTTTTCTTTATTCTTTAGTTGTGAAGTAAATATTGCCTCTGACATGTGAGTCACTGAGATGCATAATCATCGATTGTTTTGAAAATTCTCTATGAATTGCCAGGCCTGTGTGTTTGATTGCAATGTACAGAAACGCTAAAAAGCTGCTCAAACTCTTTGTACTCCTTCTGTTCCTTTTTACTTTGCACATTGTGAAAGTGCATACTTTTTTGTATAAGATTGGTCAAAGTAGAGATACTTTGACTGCAGACAAAACTTGTATGCAGACTAGAAAGGACCGGAGGGAGTACATGTGAAACTGCTGCAAACAAGGTGATCACCCTAGGAATAATGCTAGTACATATTGTTTTGCATGTTCATCCAATGCCAGTGATACAGGAATTCGAACTAATCGAAATAAATTCATTCATACATGGTCGGATTTCATATAAACATGCCGGATTTCATTACATTTCATACATTCTTCAAGTAAAAAGGGGTGCGCTAGAGGTATAATTAATTAACCGAAGCTACCCACCTGTGTCCCGCTGAGCCGAACAGAAGCTTCAGTGACTTAACTGCAGGTGCAGTTGCGTAACTGACATGTGGCCTGTTGGGCCCACGTGTCAGTCAGCCAACTGCACCAGCAGTTAAGTAGAAGCAGCGTTCTTCTCCAGCGCAGCTCTCCGACTCCACGTCATCACCAAGAAGCTAACCGGCCGTCAATGGTCAACCCGCCTAGCTTGGCTTCAACTGGAGGGTAGCAGCGGTGGCCTTACTTGGACCCGAGCGGCGGCGACCTACCGTGTTCTACTCTTCCTCATTTTCTGTGTGGCGCGGCCTCGTTAGCAGTGGGGCGGGGCCTCGATGGAGCCGGCGATGTCCTCTGTCTCGTTGCCGGTGGGCGGCGCCTCAGCGGAGCGGTGGCAATCCTCCCCATGTTGCTGCCAGGGTGGGGCCTCAGCTGAGCCGGCGATGTCCTCTGTCTCGTTGTTTGCGGGGTGGGGCCTTGGTGGAGCCGACGGTGTTCTCTGCCTCGTTGGTGGCGCCGCGGGGCCTCGGCGGAGCAGGGCCTCGTCGACGCCAGCGGAGCAGGGACTCGTCGGAGCCGGCATTATCCTCTGCCTCGTCCTCGGTCTCGCCAAACAGCGCCTCACCCGCTTCATCACCCTCTTTGCTAGCCTCTTTGTAGGCGGCCGCAGCCTCCGCCACCCGCATGCGATACCGCCAGCACTCGAGGCGGCCCTTTGTAGGCGGAGCGGTACGAGTCGAGTAGCGCCTCCTGCTCTGCCCGCTCCGCGGCGATCTGTTCCTCCGCCTGCAGGTGCTCCTAGAGGAGATGGTGGTTGTAGGCGGCGTCGGCCTGCGCCTCCCGGAACTGCTCCTCACACATATGCCTTGCCCTGTCCATATATTGGGCACGGGCCTCGCCGATGGTCATTGTGCAATGCACCGGCGAGGATGGCACGGAGGAGGGGGTTGGCGCCGGATCGTCGACTACCATGTTCTCCATTGGGACGTCGTCGTCCTCCGGTTGACTGCCGGCTAGCCGGTCGGCAGCAATGGCCGCCATCTCCTTGTGGTCCGTCATCCGCCCGTCCCGAAGAGTGCTGGAGCGCGAGGAAGCCATGGTGGGTAGTAGTGGTGTGTTTTTGAGGTGTGAGCACTCTAGAGTTTTTCGATGTTTAGCCCAGATATTAATTTTTCTCCTCTGAACAACAACGAAAACATCGCTGCAGGTATTAACTAGGCGGGCTGTGGCCCGTCTAGCCCAGGCCAGATATCCAGCCCAGATACTAATTTTTTTCAAGCTAAAAATGGCTAGCCCAGCTATACTTTTTTTTAGGAATACACGGGCAAGGTCAAGTTGTTATTCTCCGCCCCGCTGGGCTGCAAATCTTTCCTAGGAGGGATGCATTAGGCTTAACAAGAAAATGGGCTTTAAGAAATAATAAATGGAATGTAATTATAAAAACTGGGCAGTAACTATAAAAAAATGCACCTAACACGTGATTACTTTATAAAATATTATTTTTGAATATTGAAAATTTTAATTTTATTAATTGTTGCGAGCGCAATGTTTCGTTGGATTTTTATGTAATATAAATTTATATTGAAATTGTATTTAATCTGACTAGAAATTTCGGGATAAAAATATTTCGGATCCCATCAAAATGTGGGAAATTTTATTGAATTCTGTTTTGAACGGTTGGTTGAAATGGGCTGTACTTTTGACAAACTGTAAATGGGCTGTAGTAAATTTCATTAGAATTCAAAAATGGGATACACATTCTTACAAATCTCAAATGGGCTATAAGTTCTCTGCCACACACTTTTGGCCTTACGAAGTTGATGCGTCCCTAAAAAAACCGAGTTGACGCGTATGCAAGGCTTTGTCAACGTATAGTCAACACACGGTTCTAGCAGCAGTGGCCATTGGATGTCCATCCAACGAATGCCGTGCTTCTTATTCAATCTCGGATATTCTAGCTTCAGCCGCCCAAAAAATGATTCCTCCCCCTGACATCTGGGGCGCATCATTTCTGAAGCTGACCTGTGGGCCTACTAAGTTGACGTACCAAGGGCTTTGTCAACTTAGTCAATATAAACGATTCTAGCTGCAGTGACCGTACGATGTCCATCCAACGGCCGTCGTGCTTCTTCAACCTCTGGTATTCTTGCTCCAGCCACCCAAAGCAGCGTCGGTCGTGCCGCCTGCTCCTGCCACCCGTGGCCGGCTGTGCTGCCGCGGAGGCCTCACCGCCCCCTACTACTCCCACCGCTGGCCAGGCCATCCGTCCACTCACCCACACCCCCTGTTATTCTGCGGCGACGACAGCACAGCCGAACTAGTGAACCCTCGTACTCCTCTCCGCTTGTGCATCCACTGTCGCGTCTTCCCCGGCTCCGCGTCGTCCCCTTCCTAGGCCTTGTCGTCGTCCACCGCCCTGGTGCTCTCGGCACGGCGTGGTCAACGTGGTCAAGGAACGACTTCCATCGGACGTGGACTGTGCGTGGAGAGGCTGACAGCTGGGTCCACGGCAGTCACAAGGAAGTGCCTCCTTATTACACGCAAAATAATTATTCCTCCACCTGATAGCGGGGACCCACCGGACGGGCCACCATATTTCGTGAAAAAAAAATGATTCGCCCCCTGACAGCTGGGACCCACGAGCTACGTATTCGCACGCAAGGAAGTGCGTCCGAAAAAAACGATTCGCCACCCTAACTGTTGGGACCCACCAGCTACATCTTCGCACGCAAGGAAGTGCATCCAAAAAAATGATTCGCCCCCCTACTGCTGGGACCCACCAGCTATACCTTCGCACGCAAGGAAGTGCGTCTGGGCAAAAACATGATTCGCCCCCTGACTGCTAGGACCCAGCAGCTACACCTTCGCACGCAAGGAAGTGCGTCTAGGAAAAAACGATTCTCCCCCCTGACTGCTGGGACCCACCAGCTACATCTTCGCAGGCAAGGAAGTGCCTGATAGTCGGGACCCACCTGGTCGAAGCATACGTAGCGTTGTCATTCTGGTCGCAAACGTGTACGTACATACTGGTCGATGTAGAGGCACGCACGTGTCGTAGTAGAGGCGCGCTCGTGTCGTAGTAGAGGCACGCACGTAGCATGTACACGTACGTACATCGGCCAGGGTTCAAGAAAGAAAATACGGCCACATATGTGTACATACGAGTAGGGTCTCGAACGCCTACTCATGCATATGTACGGCCAGTGCGCGTGTACATGGATGGATCGGAACGGAGAAATAGCGCCGTCGTCGTGTTCATGGGGAGGCAACGGGATGAGTCGTGTTCATGGGGAGGCAACGAAATGCGTCGTGTTCATGGGGAGGCAACGGAATGCGTCGTGTTCATTGGGAGGCAACGGAACGCATGGGAGCCAACCGGCTGGGTCAGAACGGAATGTCTGGTCGTGTTCATCGGGAGGGCTTGGATGGAACAGGCGATGGAAACGAGGCCTGGCGTACCGCAGAACGGAGGAAACGAACCTCCTACGGTCGAAACGGGGGTCCTGTTGATCGGGGGGGTGTGGCGTACCGCAAAACAGAGGAAACGAACCTCCTATGGTCGAAACGGGGATCCTGTTGATCGGGAAGGGTGTGGCGTACCGCAAAACGGACGAAACGGACCTCCTACGGTCGAAACGGGGGTCCTGTTCATCGGGAGGGGTGTGGCGTACCGCAAAATGGGACTCCACGGGATATTGTTCATCTCCACGGTCGACCTCCTCCAGCCTCCACGGGCTACCGTCGACCTCCTCCAGCCTCCACGGGCTACCGTCGACCTCCTCCAGCCTCCATGGGCTCCTGTTCATCCAGCCTCCACCGTACGATACTCCACTGGCTACTGTTCAACCACCCCTCGACCGTCTACTGTTCATCCAGCCCTCCACACCACGGGGTCCTGTTCAACCACCCCTCCACGGGCACCCCTTCACCATTTACTGTTCATCCAGCCCTCCACACCACGGGGTCATGTTCATCTAGAGGCAACGCCACCGGTCACTGTTCATCTGACCCCCCCCC
>NC_041390.1:204736019-204748062 GCF_002162155.2 Triticum dicoccoides | reverse complement strand
ACACTCACTGTTCATCCAATCGATCGGCTTCAGTTAGAAGGAGTAGCGAAGGAATCGCTCAATTGGGTTCAGTTAACAGCCATCGATCGATCGCTCGGGTTCAGTAACGCGTAGCCTTTAGTGCAGTCGCTCGGGCTCAGTTAGAGCCCAACGCCTCGCTCGGGTTCAGTTAGAGCCAACGCCTCGCACACACGCGCGTATGTGTACGAGAGAAACGCGCATCGCTCGGCCGCCGACCTCCCATCGTAACCGGGAACTCCCCGAAATTTTCCTCGCCCTCGCTTCTACCACGGTTTTTTCCATCATGGACGGTGTCAGGACCCCGACTCAATGCCACATCGATCTAGCATGTAACACCTCATATCACTTTGCGGCCTCACGCACGGTATTCCCACGGGTGTCGCCTTACCTTTGCCCGGGACCGTTTGCGCCTTTTGGCACACGTATATGATAGTGTTGCTAGCATCCATATGATAAGGAGCCCGGGCTGACATGGCTAGTTGTAAACCCAAAGTGGCACAGACTTACAGGGACAGGCATCCATGACCCAGCATCGAACGTGTCGGTCATCAGCGAGTGAATCCAGGCTGTAGCACTGGGCTAGCAGGACTCCGGTGAACCGGGCTGTAGCGGGCTAACAGGACTCCGGTATTCATCGCGTGACATTTCCCGGAAGGGACAGACACAGGAACGAAGAAGGACACATGCCAGCCAGCCTAAGTGTTCCGGAGCAGTAGCAAGCTACCATGGCTCGGTGGAAACACTAGGAGACATTTCCCGGTAAGAGAGGCTACTAAAGATAAACAACTAGATAGTCAGATCCCACACATACCAAGCATTTCAATAACATACACACAATATGCTCGATATGTGCAAACACAACATGGCATCACAACATGACTCTACGACTCAAGTATTTATCCAATAGGCTCCAAGGAGCGAGATATTACAAACATGAGTCTCATGACCCAACATTCAGAGCATACAAATAAAAGCACAAGTGGAAGCTATCATGTCTGAGTACAGACATCTATAAATGAAAAAGGCTGAGAAGCCTGACTATCTACCAGATCCTGCCGAGGCACAAGATCGTAGCTGAGGTAACAAGCTAAATGTCGAAGTCCACGCGGAACTACTAGCGAGACCGAAGTCTCTCTGCAAAAACATAAATAGGCAAACGTGAGTACAAATGTACCCAGCAAGACTTACATCAGAACTATCTACATATGCATCATTATCAACAAAGGGGATGGTGGGGTTTAACTGCAGCAAGCCAGCTTTGACTCGGTGGCTATCCTGAACTACGACTGCAAGTAACTCTTTTGAGGTGGCGCACACGAGTCCACATATTCACCATATCAATACACCACTATGGATCCGCTCCAGTCTCCCTACGAGAACGCCATCCATAGCACTCACGCTTATCTTGCGTATTTTAGAGTATCCACTTTCACTTGTCTATGAACTGATATAAGCAACCCAGAAGTCCTTTTCCGCGGACACGGCTATTCGAATAGATGATGATAACCCTGCAGGGGTGTACTTCTTCACACACGCTCTCACCACTTACCGCCGTTTACACGACATGTACTCGGCAACCTTCAAGCGGAAGCCCAACGTGGGTGTCGGCCACGGCCTACCTAAACACTCGAGTCTCTAGTCCAGGTTTATCGCCTATTCGGGTTCCATCCATGAGGAGATCCAGCCGGAGTTTCGCTCACAGCCCCAAACGATGTGAACAGGGTTCCGTGACACCAAACGGGCGCCCGGTATACCCGGCCACGTGCCTGCCGCATCACAGCCCACCCCTCCGGTCAGCGCTGCCCACGGCCTCCAGCATACTACAAACACCAGAAACTACTTGCAACTCCTAGACAGAGGACAAGGGTGATCAAGAAGCCGAGAGGGTCCATTGGTTTTGGGCCCAATGCGTGGTAGTAGCTGAATCATGGATCACAAACACAGAACTCAGTTCCTGAGGACGGCTACAATGAGACAACCCACCATGTACTCCTACATGGCCTCTCACCGCTACCTTTACCAAATCGTGTTCACACGCTTAGCTCACACACCGTAGGACATGTTCACACACCTCTGATTCATCCCGGATGAATCAGACCTGACTCGACTCTAAGCAGTACCAGGCATGACAAACAAGCATGAATGAGTAGGCACAACAGGGCTCAAACAACTCCTACTCATGCTAGTGGGTTTCATCTATTTACTGTGGCAATGACAGGTCATGCAAAGGATAAAGGGGTTCAGCTACCGCAGCAGGTAACAGATGAATCGTTGTTGTCCTAATGCAGTAAAAGAGAGCAGGAGCGAGAGAGTGGGATTGTATCGGAATGAACAAGGGGGTTTTGCTTGCCTGGCACTTCTGAAGATAACATTGAGTCTTCATCAGTGTCAACGATCACAACGTCGGAACATCCTCTACCGGGAGGGAACAGATACCGGCAACAAAGAAGAAATACGATCAATGCAATGCACAATATGATGCATGCTCATGACATGGCAATATGAATGTTTTTGAGCTAATGCAACTAGCAACAGATTAAATGAAGTTGGTTTGAATATAAGATTCAAATTCAAACTCCATATGTGATTATTCAGATGCCATTTATATGATTTGTGCTAAACAGCACCTATAAGTTGTTCTAGCATGCATGAAAATAGTACAGATGGATAGATTGGATTTTTCTGGTCATTTTTCATATATAATTTATCTCATTTGGAGTTACGGTTGAATTTCTATGATTTTTAGAAGTTTTTAAAATTTTCTGGAATTTCCTGAATAATATAAATCCAGAAATGAATTATGGCGTCAGCACCACGTCACTGTGACGTCAGCAGAGTCAACTGGGCTGGCTCGGGTCAAACCTGATGTGGGGGGGTCCACACGTCAGTGACACAGGTTAGACAGGGGGGTTAGTTTAGTTTAATTAAAGATTAGGGGCACTAGGGCCCACATGTCAGTGTCAGGGGGTTAGATTAGGTCGTGATTAGCATTAAGCTAATCACCTGATGGCGGGGTCCACCTGTCATGGACCCAGGGGAGATCAAACCCCTGGTCAGTAGGGTCAATCCCGCCGGCGTCTCGACGCCGGCGAGGCCCGGGACGGTGGCGGCCGTCGGAAACACGCTACAGGGGACGGGCGAGGCCGTACTTGGGCTCGTTGGAGAGCCCTTTCTCCCGCGCGTCGAACAGTGCGGTTGCTGGGTCATAGGGAGGCCGGAGCTGACGACGGCGAGCTCCAAGGCGGCAGCCGGAGTTCGGCCAACGGCGGGTTAGGCGATGCAGGGCGCTAGGGGAGGCGTTGGTGCGTGCTACGTGCTCCTGGTGAGGTGTGGAGCACGGTGGTGTGCCCGGCTTCGAGCCACAGTGGCTCTGGCCACGACGGCGACGAGGCACGGCAGCGGCGAGCTTCGGCCGTGGTGGAAGATGGAGCTAGGGGACGGGAACAGGGGAAGCGAGCAAAGAGGAGGCAGCAGGAGCTCACAGGGAGAACGATGAGGTGGTCAGCGAGCTCGGGGGCGTCTTTGGTGCTGCGAATCGAACGGCGGCGATCGCCGGCCGTGGCGATGAAGATGGTGGTGATGGCGGCGTTGCAGCGCGTCCGTGGCGTCGTGGCTTGTCGAGGAGGTCGGGGACGTCGAGACGGGGCTCGCAGGCACAGCGAGGGGTCGAGGGGGAGACGGTGGCCGCGGCGTTACGGTGGCGCGGATGCGGCTGCGCTCGGGCTCGAGAGGGAGAGGGAGCGGAAGAGGGGAAGAGTTCGGGAGAGAGTGAGAGAGCGGTCGGGGCTGCGTGGCGTCGTCCGGGGCGTCGCTAGGGAGGCCGGGGAGGAAGCAGGAGGTGGCCAGGGGAAGCAGGAGGTGGTCGAGCAGGGTGGAGGTGGCGCGCGCGGCGGCGTCGCGGTGTCCGTCCTCCTGTCAGGGAGGAAGACGACAGGGGAGGGGGGGGCGGCGGTGGGCTGGGCCATTGGGGGAGCTGGGCCAGGTAAGTGGGCGCCAGGTAGGTGGCCCAGGTGGCCTTCTCTCCCTTTCTTTTATTTCCTCTTTTCTATTTCTATTTTCTGTAGTTTGTTTTGATTTAGTTTTAGACACTAAATCATTTTTTATAAATCCTGAGAATAATTGTGGACATTAACTGAATTATTACAGAGGCCCTCAACTATTTCCAGAATTGTTGGAGCATTTAAAAATATTAACAATATTTAAATGCCCCAATTCAAATACAATATGGTTTAATAAAAAATCCAAAAATGTCTTGGAAAAATATCCATCATCTCTGGATATGGTTTTCACCCTTTTCCAGTAATCATGAACATTTTTGCAAACCAATTTGGGTTCTTTGAAAATATTTTGAAGTTGAACCTATTTGCAATGCTTTGGTGCTAGGGCTTGGTCATCCCCATTTCAAATTTCATAAAATTTAAACATGTTGCATGGATGCTAAAGCAAAAACAAACAAGGGCTGATCTGGGGCTGTGACAGCTCACCCCCACTAAACAAAAATCTCGTCCCGAGATTCAAGCGTAGGGTAAGGTGAAGGGGGAACGCAAACTAGTACAATCTTCACGATCCAGGTTGCACTTCAACTGAACGTTGATTTGTTCACCATCATTTTCTCGAAGTCTTGCTCTGAGAACTCCAACTAACATGACAACGAGAGGAAAGGAAAGACCCTAAAAGAATCATTCTTCTGGGAGGTCGAACAACTCAGGAGTAACTCTTGGGATGAGACATAGCAACATCTCTTGAGCTGAGAGACGAAGCACAGATCTGAAGAAATGGAGTGAGACAGATGACGAGGGTTCACTAGGTAGACAACAACTTCACTCTTAAGAAGGTGGTAATCGGTTGTCAACGTAGCGAGGAGTTGAATTGCCATGATACCATAACGATGCACCTTAGGGAAGGTGACTCGTAGATATATCCCCTTAAGTGGCAAAAAGAATTACCTTTGATTCAAAGATCATTGAAACTCTTTATACCAGCCTAAGGCAATCACAAGCGATCATTTGGAGGGGGTCGGTAGAATGGCATACTCGGACTTGGATGATGTGGATTACCTTGTTGAAGACAACGTAATGGATGAATTTGCTTATCACCGGAAATGGAAGAGACCCATGGTAGAATGGCACAATGGCGGTGCAATCTGGGAACAGAATGCAAATGCTGGGAATGATTCTGGTAACTGGGGAAGAACCTAACAATAGAGAGTGAATTCACTGTTTGAATAGGTCATAGCATTGCCGAGGAAACTGAGAGCAAACCCAGTTAGTGCCGATGATAACACGTAGCGCTTGTGCGTGCTCTCAAGAACTTGAGCATGTCCACATTCATCAAGGTTTTACCAATATCCGTGTCAAGGATCCTGGCAACACAACTTGCTACCACGATGAATGATGATGGATGATGCAGATGCAAAGGAAGATAACACTTCTCAGATTTCATCTTAGCGAGGCCAAGGAAATAAAATCTGGATGATCGACCGAGAGACATTTAGCACTCCGCTTCTAATGTTCTTCTTGATGTGCTAGTGTAACCCATTCATAGATATGGTTTGATATCTGGAACATCAAGTAAAGGTCGGACTTCGGGAGCACAAGAATCCATAAGGAACAACTAGGGAGGTAAATCCTACGAAATCCTTATGGGGAGGCGGCCAACTTCCTCAATCAAGATATTATAATAACAAGTCTTCCGGCTGGGTGTGTTGGCCATGACATCCACTTTACCGGTTTCCAAGGGATCGATATTATAGTTCTTGGAAAATGTTCCAAACCATCATATCTGCCTGAGATTCAGATCTGGTTGGTGTCAGGATATTCCAGACTCATCGAGTCTAGGAAGAAAAACGAAAGTTTGCAACACAAATCGACGAGATGACGTTGCGAGATTCGCGGGGAATGAACTACGATAGTAAGCTCCAAAACATGAGCTGGTTTTGCTACACACATGTGAACACGCTGTCCCAGACAAGCATGACCACATAGTAGTCTTATAATAAAACACTACCGAGTTCAGGAGGGGGAACCATCAACGAGGGTATCGAAGTCCTTACATAAGTCTGGATTAGCTCTTATGAAGGAACTCCTTCTCCTTGAACAAATCAATCAGTGGCTTGGTGTGCTAGGGATACATATAGATTGAAGGTTGCAAGTCTTCAAACCACAGCATTCTTCGCACGTGTGCATGACTGATTTGGAATGATTCCAAAGAAAGCAACATTGACTTTCTCGAATCCACGGCGGCAACTTGCATCAGATGCACATGAATTAAAGGAAGTCACTACCTTCATCCAAACATATGCTTCATGAGCTAGCATGAACAAATGCTTTCAAAAGTTTCCAACACTAGCTTAATGTTCAACAAAATCATGGAGGAGATAAGGATGTTGTCAATGGGCTCAACAACAATTCATCTAGGTTTCCTTTTAAAAGGAATTCCATAGTTAAGTGAACATGGTGATAGCATTGGTCAGACCAAAGATGTAATGGTGTATGCTCGAGGGATCAACCATGAATAAGACAACATTACGAGCATCGTTGGTACTGATTTGATTTGACGATAGCCCACACTCAAATCAAAGGATTGATAAGACAATAGGTCCAGCAACTGATCACAGGGACCAATCGATGAAGATATCATCTTTCTTCAACACACACTACACAAGAATATCCCTTTGGAACGAACTAAGTCAGGCAAGCTTTTATCTTCCAACTCTCCAAGTTGTTGTCTAGCTTAACCAACTAGCTCAGGGATATCTAACACCGATTCTTGGAGACAAGGTGGTTCACAAGAAACCAACTTGATCACGAGCTCAACATAACAGTCAGGGAACAACCTGGTAATAGTTCCGAGAAGATATTCGGAAAATCACGAACCACCGGTATGTTACTAAGCTCGAGAACAATCTCGCTTTTGAGGGCAAGACGATATGATCAAATGAGTGAGGACTTGACAAGATCCTAACTCATCAATCGAAGGGTGCACCAAAATAAGGACTAGGTAGCACGATCAGTCTTGGAAGGATGATTCAAAAACCAACACGCTAAGAATGAAATTATTATCCTTTAACTACCAAGCAACGAGGTTGCTGGGAGTATTGATTTCACACATCACAATTCATTTGTCGGTATTCCGGTTGCATCAACACGAGGGCCGAGGAATGACTAATGATGGTGAGAAGTATCACTACGTCAAAATTCATGAGAGTTGGTGCAGTTCTCATGACAATTCTGACATAAAGGGGGTAATACTCCAAGGTAGAACAGAACCAAAAGCTGGATTGGTATTTGATCTACGGCATACAACTTCTTTGACCCAATCTTGGATATGGAAGAGGTACTGGAGTTTGTTTCTCCTAGTCATTCCGAACTAGAACGGCTTGACGGACCACAAGAATAACGAGCATCGGTGAACACGAATGCACGACATCAACTTGACTATCAACTGCTGGACAAGGGTCAAATACAACTACAGAGGGACAACTCAAAAGAACATATGATTTCCTGAGTTGTGGATGCATGGTTTAGCATGTCGAACGAAGTTCAACATATTTCTTCCGGATAACCCATGTAGAAAGGTAGAACTGGCAGAGCCACAATATATAATGGAGAACTCATCAAGAGCACTCTGGTTGTGATCGTTCAGTTCAACGAGGAACTTCTGCCATAAGTAGTTCATGGTATTTGGAAGAAGAAGATACCACGGACTTCAAGGACTATCGCAAAGGTTACTAATAACCTAAGGGAGCTAGCAATTACTATCAACATGAAGTAAGTAGGGTGGATCTCGGGTTCAAGAACCCAGGAATAGAATACCTACTAACTAAATGGCATCGCGGGATGCTTTCGATAATGACGGCCAGAATCATCACACTGGGAACACAAAACATGGCTAGACTACTAGATGATCCCCTGAGACACCTAGGGTCATAATAATAACTCCAACATAAAGGTCGAGGCAGTAGAATACCTCAACTCAACAATTAGTGTGATTGAGCTGGCATAAAGGAACATCGAAACCAGAGGGAAAGGATTTGCAAATGCATCAGACTATTTAGAAACCTGGAATGACTCGGACAGCATAACGGCTGTAAATGCTCAGAAAAGATTTGAGACATTCACAAAAATGGTGGCATAACCACTCAGAGGCACAATATCAAGGTCTCGAGATCAACAGTTAACATACAGAAGTACTAGGAACTGAAACGAGGCTTAAGTCCAACAATCTATAAGTCTACGGATTAGTAACACGTGATCCTGATAGAAAGAAGAGATAGCTTAGTTCTTAATCCCCGTAGGAAAGATAAGATGACTCAGATCAGAAGGGCATGAGGTATAAGGAGTAAAAAAAACCTTACGTTCCATCCCACAATCAATTCCCTTATATAACTAAGAATTTCTAGACTCAACTTCGACCAGTTTGGCTTGGTAATCCTACAGGCAGTCAAGCTCTGATACCAACGCTGTCAGGACCCCGACTCAATGCCACATCGATCTAGCATGTAACACCTCATATCACTTTGCGGCCTCACGCACGGTATTCCCACGGGTGTCGCCTTACCTTTGCCCGGGACCGTTTGTGCCTTTTGGCACACGTATATGATAGTGTCGCTAGCATCCATATGATAAGGAGCCCGGGCTGACATGGCTAGTTGTAAACCCAAAGGGGCACAGACTTACAGGGACAGGCATCCATGACCCAGCATCGAACGTGTCGGTCATCAGCGAGTGAATCCAGGCTGTAGCACTGGGCTAGCAGGACTCCGGTGAACCGGGCTGTAGCGGGCTAACAGGACTCCGGTATTCATCGCGTGACATTTCCCCGAAAGGACAGACACAGGAACGAAGAAGGACACATGCTGGCCAGCCTAAGTGTTCCGGAGCTGTAGCAAGCTACCATGGCTCGGTGGAAACACTAGGAGACATTTCCCGGTAAGAGAGGCTACTAAAGATAAAAAACTAGATAGTCAGATCCCACACATACCAAGCATTTCAATAACATACACACAATATGCTCGATATGTGCAAACACAACATGACATCACAACATGACTCTACGACTCAAGTATTTATCCAATAGGCTCCGAGGAGCGAGATATTACAAACATGAGTCTCATGACCCAACATTCAGAGCATACAAATAAAAGCACAAGCGGAAGCTATCATGTCTGAGTACAGACATCTATAAATGAAAAAGGCTGAGAAGCCTGACTATCTACCAGATCCTGCCGAGGCACAAGATCGTAGCTGAGGTAACAAGCTAAACGTCGAAGTCCACGCGGAACTACTAGCGAGACTGAAGTCTCTCTGCAAAAACATAAATAGGCAAACGTGAGTACAAATGTACCCAGCAAGACTTACATCAGAACTATCTACATATGCATCATTATCAACAAAGGGGATGGTGGGGTTTAACTGCAGCAAGCCAGCTTTGACTCGGTGGCTATCCTGAACTACGACTGCAAGTAACTCTTTTGAGGTGGCGCACACGAGTCCACATATTCAACATATCAATACACCACTATGGATCCGCTCCCGTCTCCCTACGAGAACGCCATCCATAGCACTCACGCTTATCTTGCGTATTTTAGACTATCCACTTTCACTTGTCTATGAACTGATATAAGCAACCCAGAAGTCCTTTTCCGCGGACACGGCTATTCGAATAGATGATGATAACCCTGCAGGGGTGTACTTCTTCACACACGCTCTCACCACTTACCGCCGTTTACACGACATGTACTCGGCAACCTTCAAGCGGAAGCCCAACGTGGGTGTCGGCCACGGCCTACCTAAACACTCGAGTCTCTAGTCCAGGTTTATCGCCTATTCGGGTTCCATCCATGAGGAGATCCGGCCGGAGTTTCGCTCACAGCCCCAAACGATGTGAACAGGGTTCCGTGACACCAAACGGGCGCCCGGTATACCCGTCCATGTGCCTACCGCATCACAGCCCACCCCTCCGGTCAGCGCTGCCCACGGCCTCCAGCATACTACAAACACCAGAAACTACTTGCAACTCCTGGACAGAGGACAAGGGTGATCAAGAAGCTGAGAGGGTCCATTGGTTTCGGGCCCAATGCGTGGTAGTAGCTGAATCATGGCTCACAAACACAGAACTCAGTTCCTGAGGATGGCTGCAATGAGACAACCCACCATGTACTCCTACATGGCCTCTCACCGCTACCTTTACCAAATCGTGTTCACACGCTTAGCTCACACACCGTAGGACATGTTCACACACCTCTGATTCATCCCGGATGAATCAGACCTGACTCGACTCTAAGCAGTACCAGGCATGACAAACAAGCATGAATGAGTAGGCACAACAGGGCTCAAACAACTCCTACTCATGCTAGTGGGTTTCATCTATTTACTGTGGCAACGACAGGTCATGCAAAGGATAAAGGGGTTCAGCTACCGTAGCAGGTAACAGATGAATCGTTGTTGTCCTAATACAGTAAAAGAGAGCAGGAGCGAGAGAGTGGGATTGTATCGGAATGAACAAGGGGGTTTTGCTTGCCTGGCACTTCTGAAGATAACATTGAGTCTTCATCAGTGTCAACGATCACAACGTCGGAACATCCTCTACCGGGAGGGAACAGATACCGGCAACAAAGAAGAAATACAATCAATGCAATGCACAATATGAATGTGTTTTGAGCTAATGCAACTAGCAACAGATTAAATGAAGTTGGTTTGAATATAAGATTCAAATTCAAACTCCATATGTGATTATTCAGATGCCATTTATATGATTTGTGCTAAACAGCACCTATAAGTTGTTCTAACATGCATGAAAATAGTACAGATGGATAGATTGGATTTTTCTGGTCATTTTTCATATATAATTTATTTCATTTGGAGTTACGGTTGAATTTCTATGATTTTTAGAAGTTTTTACAATTTTCTGGAATTTCCTGAATAATATAAATCCAGAAATGAATTATGGCGTCAGCACCACGTCACTGTGACGTCAGCAGAGTCAACTGGGCTGGCTCGGGTCAAACCTGACGTGGGGGGGTCCACACGCCAGTGACACAGGTTAGACAGGGGGGTTAGTTTAGTTTAATTAAAGATTAGGGGCACTAGGGCCCACATGTCAGTGTCAGGGGGTTAGATTAGGTGGTGATTAGCATTAAGCTAATCACCTGATGGCGGGGTCCACCTGTCATGGACCCAGGGGAGGTCAAACCCCTGGTCAGTAGGGTCAATCCCGCCGGCGTCTCGACGCCGGCGAGGCCCGGGACGGTGGCGGCCGTCGGAAACACGCTACAGGGCACGGGCGAGGCCGTGCTTGGGCTCGTTGGAGAGCCCTTGCTCCCGCGCGTCGAACGGTGCGGTTGCTGGGTCGTGGGGAGGCCGGAGCTGATGACGGCGAGCTCCAAGGCGGCGGCCGGAGTTCGGCCAACGACGGGTTTGGCGATGCAGGGCGCTAGGGGAGACGTTGGTGCGTGCTACGTGCTCCTGGTGAGGTGTGGAGCACAGTGGTGTGCCCGGCTTCGAGCCACAGTGGCTCTAGCCACGACGGCGATGAGGCACGGCAGCGGCGAGCTTCGGCCGTGGTGGAAGATGGAGCTAGGGGACGGGAACAGGGGAAGCGAGCAAAGAGGAGGCAGCAGGAGCTCACAAGGAGAACGATGAGGTGGTCAGCGAGCTCGTGGGCGTCTTTGGTGCTGCGAATCGAACGGCGGCGATCGCCGGCCGTGGCGATGAAGATGGTGCTGATGGCGGCGTTGCAGCGCGTCCGTGGCGTCGTGGCTTGTCGAGGAGGTCGGGGACGTCGAGACGGAGCTCGCAGGCACAGCGAGGGGTCGAGGGGGAGACGGTGGCCGCGGCGTTATGGTGGCGCGGCTGCGGCTGCGCTCGGGCTCGAGAGGGAGAGGGAGCGGAAGAGGGGAAGAGTTCGGGAGAGAGTGAGAGAGCGGTCGGGGCTGCGTGGCGTCGTCCGGGGCGTCGCTAGGGAGGCCGGGGAGGAAGCAGGAGGTGGCCAGGGGAAGCAGGAGGTGGCCGAGCAGGGTGGA
>NC_041390.1:204688982-204735859 GCF_002162155.2 Triticum dicoccoides | reverse complement strand
GGTGGCCTTCTCTCCCTTTCTTTTATTTCCTCTTTTCTATTTCTATTTTCTGTAGTTTGTTTTGATTTAGTTTTAGACACTAAATCATTTTTTATAAATCCTGAGAATAATTGTGGACATTAACTGAATTATTACAGAGGCCCTCAACTATTTCCAGAATTGTTGGAGCATTTAAAAATATTAACAGTATTTAAATGCCCCAATTCAAATACAATATGGTTTAATCAAAAATCCAAAAATGTCTTGGAAAAATATCCATCATCTCTGGATATGGTTTTCACCCTTTTCCAGTAATCATGAACATTTTTGCAAACCAATTTGGGTTCTTTGAAAATATTTTGAAGTTGAACCTATTTGCAATGCTTTGGTGCTAGGGCTTGGTCATCCCCATTTCAAATTTCATAAAATTTAAACATGTTGCATGGATGCTAAAGCAAAAACAAACAAGGGTTGATCTGGGGCTGTGACAGATGGCCCAAAGAATGTCATGCATGAGGGAGTCCTGGATTAGGGGGTGTCCGGATGGCCGGACTATACCTTCGGCCGGACTCCTGGACTATGAAGATACAAGATTGAAGATTTCGTCCCGTGTCCGAAAGGGACTTTCCTTGGCGTGGAAGGCAAGCTTGGCGATACGGACATGTAGATCTCCTACCATTGTAACCGACTCTGTGTAACCCTTGCCCTCTCCGGTGTCTATATAAACCGGAGAGTTTTTAGTCCGTAGGACGAAGAACAATCATACCATAGGCTAGCTTTTAGGGTTTAGCCTCTCTGATCTCATGGTAGATCTACTCTTGTACTACCCATATCATCAATATTAATCAAGCAGGACGTAGGGTTTTACCTCCATCAAGAGGGCCCGAACCTGGGTAAAACATCCTGTCCCCTGCCTCCTGTTACCATCCGACCTAGACGCACAGTTCGGGACCCCCTACCCGAGATCCACCGGTTTTGACACCGACATTGGTGCTTTCATTGAGAGTTCCTCTGTGTCGTCACTTTTAGGCCCGATGGCTTCTCGATCATCAACAGCGATGCAATCCAGGGTGAGACTTTTCTCCCCGGATAGATCTTCGTATTCGGCGGCTTTGCACTGCGGGCCAATTCGCTTGGTTATCTGGAGCAGATCGAAAGCTACGCCCCTGGCCACCTGGTCAGATTTGGAAGTTTGAACTACACGGCCGACATCCACGGAGACTTGATCTTCGACGGATTCGAGCCACAGCCGAGCGCGCCGCACTGTCACGATGGGCATGATTTAGCTCTGCCGCCGAACAGTGCCCTGGAGGCTGCACCTATGTCCGCTCCGACCCCTAGCTCGGAGCCGATCACACCAATTGAGGATGGGTGGTTAGACACCGCCTCGAGGGCTGCAATCTCTACAGCGATCGAGCCGAACACCAGCCCTATTCTCTGCGAAGCCCGTGACTCCAAGGAGCCGGACTCCTCTCCAGACTCCGAGCCCTCCGCGCCCCGACCGATCGATTGGGCGCCAATCATGGAGTTCACCGCCGCGGACATCTTTCAGCACTCGCCCTTCGGCGATATTCTGAATTCACTGAAGTCTCTCTCTTTATCAGGAGAGCCCTGGCCGGACTATGGTCAACAAGGTAGGGATGCGGGTGATGAAGAAATTCAAAGCCCACCCACCACCAACTTCGTAGCCATTGTCGATAATTTAAATGACGTGCTCGACTTTGACTCCGAAGACATCGACGGTATGAACGACGACGTAGGAGATGAACACAAACCAACGCCTATAAGGCACTGGACAGCCACCTCATCTCATGATGTATACATGGTGGACACACCCAAAGGAAGCGACGATGAGGAACACAGGGATGCAACGAGGGATCGTTCACTCGAAAAGCAATCAAAGCGGCGACGTAAGCGCCGCTCCAAGCCCTTCCTCGACAGAGGCAGCAGCCATACAGACCTGGCCATAGAGCAGGACGAGCTGGCGGATGACGAACATGCCTTCGAGCAAGCGTTCGAACAGGGAAACTTGGATAAACAAACCGAACACCCCGTCCCCGGCGAAAACAACAGTCCGGACGACCTTACGCCGGATAAACTCATGGAGCAGAAGAACCTCCACAAAAGGCTCGTCGCCACTGCGCATAGCCTGAAAAATCAGAAGCGGAAGCTCAAAACTATGGAAGATGCACTCAGAATCAGATGGAGCAAAGTACGCAACACCGCAGACAAATATGCTGGCAGTCGCCGCACAAAAAGCTATCCAAAGCAAAAGCTACTACCTGAATTTGACGAGGAGGCCTTAGAGCCCCCGCAGTCAAAAAATAGGAAAGCCATCCGGTCGGATGGACGACCGCATGACCAGCGTGGAGCGGCAAGCGGCGCCGCACACAAGCCGGCACGCGATCCACCAAAGGATCCGCATCAAAAAGACGGCCCAGCCAGATCTATATACAGGCCAAGAAAGCAAGCTCTAGTAAGCAATGCAACACAACAAATATCCGAACATCACGGCACACCCAAATACAGGGGTGCCGCACACCCCCTATGTTTCACCAATGAGGTGCTGGACCATGAATTGCCAGCGGGATTCAAGCCCGTAAACATAGAGGCGTACGACGGAACAACAGACCCTGGGGTCTGGATCGAGGATTATATCCTCCACATACACATGGACAGAGGAGATGACCTCCACGGCATAAAATACTTACCCCTCAAGCTTAAAGGGCCAGCCCGGCATTGGCTCAAAAGCCTTCCCGAAAACACCATTGGAAGTTGGGAAGAGCTTGATGATGCTTTCCGGGCAAATTTTCAAGGGACCTATGTCCGCCCTCTGGATGCAGACAATCTCAGTCACATAACTCAACAGCCCAGAGAGTCAACCTGGAAATTCTGGAACAGATTTCTTACTAAAAAGAATCAGATAGTCGACTGTCCGGACGCCGAAGCCCTAGTAGCTTTTAAGCACAACGTTCGAGACGAATGGCTCGCCAGACACCTCGGCCAAGAAAAGCAAAGAACAATGGCCGCATTAACAAGCCTCATGACCCGCTTTTGCGCAGGAGAGGACAGCTGGTTGGCAAGATGTAGCACCAGCGACCCAAGTACATCCGAAGTTAGGGATGGAAACGGAAAACCCCGACACAGCAAGGACCAGCGCCGGAATAAGGGAAACAGCCCAAAGAGCACGGCGGTCAACGCTGGATTCATAAGGTCGCGGCAGAATCAGAGAAAGCCGTCCCTCAAGGATAACAGGGACGAGCTATCCAACTTAAACAAAATCTTGGACAAGATATGTCAAATACACAGTACTCCCGGGAAGCCTGCAAACCGTACCCACAGAGATTGTTGGGTTTTCATGTAAGCCGGCAAACTCGACGCCGAACACAAGGGGCTCGACACACCAAGTGAGGACGACGACGAACCCCACAAGCAGAGCACCAGAAAACAAAAGGATTTCCCACAAGATGTCAAAACAGTACACTTACTTCACGTGACGAACAGAACGACGCCACCAGAGATACGCGCCATACGGCCTATCTCAATGGAGTCTCGCCAATGGTTGTTAAAACCGATCACCTTCGACCATCAGGATTACTCTAGAAGTATCCGGAACGCAGGCTGGACTGCCTTGGTATTAGATCCAATAATCGGCGGACTCCATTTTACAAATGTCCTAATGGACGGCGGCAGTGGTCTAAACCTGTTATACCAGGACACAATCCGCAACATGGGGATAGACCCAACCAAAATTCGCCATAGCAAAACCTCCTTTCAAGGGGTAACGCCAGGCCCGAATGCCCGTTGCATGGGTTCTCTCCGGCTAGAAGTTATGTTCGGCTCCCCCGATAACTTCCGTTGCGAACAGCTAACTTTCCACATCGCCCCATTCTCAAGTAGCTATCAAGCACTGCTGGGACACGAAGCTTTCACCCGCTTTAACGCAATACCGCATTATGCATCTCTTACGCTTAAGATGCCCGGTCCACGAGGCATCATCTCATTAAAGGGAAAACATTGAGTGTTCCTCCCGCGCGGAAAATAGTGCGGCTGCCTTGACAGCCCCACAATAAAGCGGCTTCACCAGCCAAAGCATCTAAACAGGTCATCAAGATCACGGACACGGCTAGACGAGTCCGGCATAAACATACAATTGATAAAGGCTTAATAACCGTATACCCCTGCACTAGGGGCTCCGCGCATATAAAACAAGAGACAATAAAGCTCAATTTTACCCATTTCGATTTATACTTTGTTTATTTAGTATAACTCATGTTAGGCACGATCTTTCCTTAACTAAGTTCCTCTCTTTCACAGATGAACAACATGCTACGCTCATCGAGGATACGGCACAACGGAGACACAGGCGCAGACATGCAGCAGGGACCCGTTCCAAGGATTCTTTTCAGATTAATTCCCTGCATAAACCTTTTTTACTGTCTCTTGTTGATACACATCCCCTGGTTTCTTGGTATAACCAAGGAGGAGGCTGGCGTTTTGGCATGTGGCCACGTCAGAGTTTTGCACGTACCTGGACACTAGGGGCTTATTACTAAGGGCGTTATCCCGCCCGCCCTCATAAAGACCGAATACCTTAGGGAGTGTTCGGCGTCTCGAGTTTGGCCTTATATGCATCAGCTCTGAATCATGTCTTTGGTCAAATGTTGGGTTTGCCCGGCTCCTGTGTTTTGCTGCCTTACGTTCCACTCTATCGGCTATGGCGGCACCAGGAGAACTACTGCGATTGTGCCCCGGTTCGGCCAGGCGAGCACCTCAGTAGAGAAAGCCGAAAACTGGCTGTCATGATATAGCGTGAGACTGGTCAACCACTCGATGACTTACCGGAATCTTTAGGATTCCTCCGCATTAACGAAGGGCCGTTTCCGGGCCAGGCACATACGCGCCCAGAGTTCGGGCGAGCGCAGGCGCCACTAGGGGCTATATAAGTAGCCTCAATGTCAAACTCTTATGGCTAAGTGAAAGTGATAAAGCATCATAGTCCGATTGCCTAGTTCGTTGCGCTATCACCTCCTTTGTAGGACCAAGACGTTGGATCAAGTGTGAAAATGCGCCTTCTGTGAACACCCCCGCATTATGTGCATGGGGGCTGAAGCTGATGACTGCCATCTTTCAGATTATATACGCGTATATGTTAAACGGCCGCACAGGAGGTATTCCAATACTTGCAGGCACAAGTATAAAAAGCTTCTACAATTTATCAAAATATTGTTTTACAATAATACATGCTATTCGAATATAGTATCCTTCGAGCACTGCGTCTCTATTAAACGAGCGCCTTGCAGAACTTCCTAAAAATAGCGCTCGGCAGGTACTCGGCTTCCATCCGAGTCTGGGGATGCAACAGCGGTGGCTTCCATTTCCGCCCAGTATGTCTTGACACGGGCAAGAGCCATTCGCGCACTCTCTATGCACGCTGACCTCTTCATCGCATTGATATGCGGCGCCGCACCAAGGAACTGCTACACCAAGTTGAAATAACTTTTCGGCTCTGGCCTCTCTGGCCACAGATGATTCATGACACACTTCATGGGGAGTCCGGACAACGTATTTAGCTTGGCCCATTCGGCCAAACGATCGGCTAATGATAGTGGACGCTCTGGATTGTGGAACTGCGACCAGAAGAGCTTTTCCACTTCGCGATCTTCTTGATCTTGGAAGTGTTCGGCCACATCTACGACACTCGCTGCTAAATCCAGATAGGTGTCCGCCGTACTCGACATCTGGTCTAACGGAGCATGTTTAGGATCACAGAACTTCCTCCGCGGCATAAAGGGCTTTCCAGCCGCGATCTCTCCGGCCTGACGCAGCTCCTCCTTCATAGCTCTCATCGTAGAGCGAGCATCCTTGACATCGGCAACGGCCTTCTTCAGGTCCGTCCGTTCCGCCCGATCTTCTTTTTCAAGAAGCTTGCAATGGTCAGCAGCGTTCTTCAGCCTCACGGCTATCTTGGCCATTTCCTTCTTGCTTCGGCAGTGAGCAGCCTGTTCGGCTTTTAGCTCTTCAATTGCCTTTCCGGCAGCCGCATCACTTTTCCTGGCTTGCTCCATGGCTTGGGCAAGTTCCGCCCGAAGATTCTCCATGGCAGCAGCACCATCTGCATCAAGCGCACACATTGTAAGATACTGGTATAAAGCTCCTCTTACCAGGCACCGCCGACGGAATTACATACCTTGTGCCTCGTCAAGCCGCTTGTGGACAAGCGCGATGTCGGCATCTGCGACGTCAAGTTGCTGCTTTAGCTCGGCAAATCCATCAGTCCGGCTGGCCAACGGACACTTCGCCACCTATGTATAAAGGTGGCATATTAGACCTGGGATTATGATCCTCTTTGCGCTGTCACTTTTGACAACACAGTCTCAGGGGCTACTATCTACACAGGGCGCATCTTATTTATGCACAACTGTCCAAAAAGGGTACATTATTTCGCGTACCTCAAAACCTGTCAGTAAACTCCTGACGGCCTCGTGCAATCCGCTCTCCGCGGATGAAATCCTCTCAATCACCGTACCCATCAATGCATGGTGCTCCTCTGAGATGGATGCTCGCCCTAGCAGATCCTTCAGCTCCTCCGACCGCGCACCAGACGACGCTGGACTCGTCTGATGGCCCTTTTCGAAGGCCGGACACGGAGGGCTTTGGGGGGCCATATGACTACCTTCCGGCCCTGTCGGATTTGGAGAAACCCTCCGCGACGATACCTCAGGGTCGCCCACCTCGCAAGGCGGTACGACAGGGGGAGGCGTTCCGCTCTCCATCATCTCGGGAAGAAGATCCCCCGAAGACAAGCTCTACTGAGAAGGGCTAAGGTCCAAGCTACAAGGCAAATTTTCGATTACTTTTCTCAGATATAAAGCAGGGATTTCTCTCGTTTCTTAAAAAGAAAACTCCTCTCTACTTACGGCTCGGTGGAGGGCTGATCCCCTTGAGGGCATAATTCGGCCGAAGTATCCCCCAGCACAGGACCCTCTGGCGAAGATTTCTTCCCCCGCTTTAAGGCCACAGTCTCCGGGTCTTCAGAGGAGGTCCTCTTCTTCCCCTGAGGAGAGGAATTTTCGATTCCTCCCTTCCGGACAACCTCCTTTGAGAAGGCTATAGCTTCCTTGTCCCCTCCCTTGCTTCCCTTTGAAGGCACAACCTCCAACATCCTGACTAGCACGGGACCCGGCGTGGTCTCGGGGAGGGGGGCCGGACACCTGATTAGCTTTGCTTTCGCTACCCACTCCTGTTTAAAGGACAGCTCTTTTAGGGGCAATTTTATGATAAATATACGGATAGCGAGTCCGGGCACAAGGCTACTTACTTGAGTATCCGGACGATTGCAGCTCAAACCTGCATCCTCCATAGAATCCGGACACACTACTTGTGGTCCAAAGAACAATTTGTACATCTCCACGCGTGTCATGCCAAGAAAATGTTGGAGAACTCGTGGTCCCTCCAGGTTGAACTCCGACAGACGGAGGGGGCGATGTTTGCAGGGCAGAACTCGGCGAATTAACATAACTTGCGTCACCACGACCAGACTAATGTCTCTTTCTAGGAGATCTCGGATGTGGCCCTGCAACAGGGGCACGTCCTTTGCCGGCCCCCAGTCCAGCCCCGTATTGACCCATGACGCCAGCCGCGGCGGGGGACCCAAGCGAAAGGTAGGTGGCGCCACCCACTTAGGGGCCCTGGGAACGGTAATATAAAACCACTCTCATTGCCATAAGCTGGACTCCTCTTGAAAAGAGCCCTTGGGCCATGGAGTACCAGCATTCTTGCTTATAAAAGCACCTCCGCACTCCGCGTGCCATGCCTCGATCATCTTCGGCTCTACTTTGAAGGTCTTGAGCCATAGTCCGAAGTGAGGAGTGATACGGAGGAAGGCTTCACACACGACGATGAATGAGGAAATATGGAGGATGTACTCCGGGGCTAAGTCGTGAAATTCCAGCCCATAATAATACATGAGCCCCCTCATGAAGGGATCCGTCGGGAAGCCTAGCCCCGAAGGAAGTGAGACATGAACACCACACTCTCACCGGGCTTGGGAGTGGGAATGACCTACCCTTGAGCAGGCAGCCTATGCGAGATTTCGCCGGTCAAGAACCTGGCCTCTCTCAACTTCAGCACGTCCTCCTCCGTGACGGAGGAGGGCATCCACCGGCCTTGAAGGTCGGAACCAGACATTGTCGAAGGTCCGAAGCGCCTGAAATCTGGAACCTTGGGTGTTGGAACTCGAGGTGAAGGGCGAACTCGTTTGAGATTGAAAGAAAGGAGTAAGGCCTTGGTCTCTTTATAAGAGGTTGAATACCAAGGGCCTTCCCCGTGACCATTTGGGACTCGCCTTTGATCGAGAAAATATACCAACGGGTACGGTTGGGTTACCCACGCGCATATTGCTGAGAATACAGGAATAAGGGGACACAATCTCTGCTTTAACAAGATGTGCCAAGGAAACCGCCTCGCTAAACGCGCTGAGGTGGGACAATAAAACGATTTGAATGAAGACTTGGCCATGGTGTGATGTCACGCTATAGAATACGTCAGCAGATTAGATTTGTGTAAATATTATTCTCTCTATGGCAATATGTGGAAACTTATTTTGCAGAGCCGGACAGTACCTTTGTGTTCAAAATCTTCTATGAAGTACTTGGAGGAGGAACCCGCCTTGCAATGCCGAAGACAATCTGCGCGGAACTCGTCGTCATTGAAGCCTGGTTCAGGGGCTACTAAGGGAGTCCTGGATTAGGGGGTGTCCGGATGGCGGGACTATACCTTCGGCCGGACTACTGGACTATGAAGATACAAGATTGAAGACTTCGTCCCGTGTCCGGAAGGGACTTTCCTTGCCCTGGAAGGCAAGCTTGGCGATACGGATATGTAGATCTCCTACCATTGTAACCGACTCTGTGTAACCCTAGCCCTCTCCGGTGTCTATATAAACCGGAGAGTTTTTAGTCCATAGGACGAAGAACAATCATACCATAGGCTAGCTTTTAGGGTTTAGCCTCTCTGATCTCGTGGTAGATCTACTCTTGTACTACCCATTCATCAATATTAATCAAGCAGGACATAGGGTTTTACCTCCATCAAGAGGGCCCGAACCTGGGTAAAACATCGTGTCCCCTGCCTCCTGTTACCATCCGACCTAGATGCACAGTTCGGGACCCCCTACCCGAGATCCGCCGGTATTGACACCGACAATGCAGCTGCGTCTCCGGCCCGCCCAGGACGAAAAGCCCATTTTCTATCATGATTTTGTCATAGAAGTAGGAGCCCACCACATCTATGATGATACAGGGTTTTGTCACAATTATCGTCATAGAAGTGTCATATGTATGACAGGAAAAAAATTCGTTCGGCCAAAATGTCACGGATGTGTCTTTTTTGTAGTGATATTATCTGTTTTGGATGTTTTATATGCATTAATATGCTATTTTATACTATTTTTGGGACTAACTTATTAACCTAGAGCCCATTGCCAGTTTCTATTTTTTCCTTGTTTTTTAGCTTCGCGGAGAAGGAATACCAAACAGAATAAAACCTTCGCGATGATTTTTCTTGGACCAGAAGACACCCAGGAGACTTGGAGATCAAGTCGGAAGGGCCACGAGCCGGTCACAAGGGGGAGGGCGCGCCCTTGCCTTGTGGGCCCCCGTGACTCCCCTGACCTACTTCTTCCTCCTATATATTCACATATATTCCCGAACCTCCAGAAGCATCCACGAAAACACTTTTCCATCGCCGCAACCTTCTGTTCCCATTAGATCCCATCTATGAACCTTTTCCAGCATCCTGCCTGAGGGGATTCAATCACGGAGGGCTTCTACATCAACTCTATTTCCCTACCGATGAAGCGTGAGTATTTTACCACAGACCTACGGGTCCATAGCTAGTAGCTAGATGGCTTCTTCTCTCTCTTTGATTCTCAATACCATGTTTTCCTTGATGTTCTTGGAGATCTATCCGATGCAATCTTCTTTTGCGATGTATCTGTCGAGATCCGATGAATTATGGATTTATGATCAGCTTATCTATGAATATTATTTGAATCTTCTATGAATTCTTTTATGCATGATTTGGTATCTTTGTAATTCTCTTCGAACTATCGGTTTGGTTTGGCTAGCTAGATTGGTTTTTCTTGCAATGGGAGAAGTGCTTAGCCTTGGGTTCAATCTTGCGGTGTCCTTTCCTAGTGATAGTAGGGGCAGCAAGGCACGTATTGTATTGTTGCCATCGAGGATAAAAATATGGGGTTTACATCATATTGCATGAGTTTATTCCTCTACATCATGTCATCTTACTGCTACCTCTTGAGCACTTGTGTTGGTTTTCCCTTGAAGAGGAAAGGGTGATGCAGCAGAGTAGCGTAAGTATTTCCCTCAGTTTTTGAGAACCAAGGTATCAATCAAGTAGGAGGCCACGCATGAGTCCCTCGTACCTACGCAAACAAATAAATCCTCGCAACCAATGCGATAAGGGGTTGTCAATCCCTACACGGTCACTTACGAGAGTGAGATCTGATAGATATGATAAGACAATTTTTTTGGTATTTTTATGATAAAGATGCAAAGTAAAATAAAAGGCAAAGGAAATAACTAAATATTGGAAGATTAATATGATGGAAGATAGACCCGGGGGCCATAGGTTTCACTAGTGGCTTCTCTCGAGAGCATAAGTATTCACGGCGAGTAAACAAATTACTGGTGAGCAATTGACAGAATTGAGCATAGTTATGAGAATATCTAGGTATGATCATGTATATAGGCATCATGTCCGAGACAAGTAGACTGACTCCTACCTGCATCTACTACTATTACTCCACACATCGACCGCTATCCAGCATGCATCTAGAGTACTAAGTTCAACAGAACAGAGTAACACTTTAAGCAAGATGACATGATGTAGAGGGATAAACTCATGCAATATGAAATAAACCCCATCTTGTTATCCTCGATGGCAACAATACAATACGTGCCTTGCTGCCCCTACTGTCACTGGGAAAGGACACCGCAAGATTGAACCAAAAGCTAAGCACTTCTCCCATTGCAAGAAAGATCAATCTAGTAGGCCAAACCAAACTGATAATTTGAAGAGACTTGCAAAGATAACCAATCATACATAAAAGAATACAGAGAAGATTCAAATATTGTTCATAGATAAACTTGATCATGATGAGGACACCACAACCATCGACAAGTCTCCAACAATTATAGGTCCAATCACAAGAAGTCGCGCCAAATAAATAAGTGACCAGGTGAACGCTAACTTAAGTTTACCTTGTAACCTTGATGACACAACTATGCTTTCATCTCCATTGTTGTTGGTTGAACTTAGGTATAATATGGAAGCAATCCAACAATCTATGAGCTCCTGAAGCAACCGCTGTGGAGGAACAAGTTTGGAGAAAACAAGTTTCAAGTGAAGCTGATGCTGTCAGTTTTTACCTCTGATGTTTTGGTGTGGCACACCCATATGATGGAGAGACGGCTCCATAGGGGTACATCGGCAGAAGCTACATCAAATTATCTTTCCAATGCAAAAAACCTCACATCATTTGGAGTTGTGAGTCAAAACTTCTAGTCATTCTCGTGGAAGGTGTCCAGGCTGTTAAGACTTCGCGAATTTTCGAGGAGCTCTGCAACAACTCCCAAAGTTGACTGCTTATTCACCCAAGGAAGCCATCCAAACCTGCTTACTTTTGAAACCATTTTCACGCCTAGATAAGGGGGGTTGTCCCTGCTATAAAACCCCATCTCCCCCATCCTCTAGAGAACCTTTTTATCAAACCATTCAGCTATAAGCTTATGCAGCAAGACTGCTTGAGAGATCCAAGAGATCTTGCTACCTTTGCTCTTGTGAGTTCATTCGGATTCGCGAGAAGGAGCCTATGGTTCCCCCTAGTTCGTGCTCTACGGTTCCGGCTGTTTTGTGTGGATTAGTCCTGGTTTGTGGTTCTGCGATTGTTTGGACAGCGGGTTGGAGTTCTTGTAGCTTCGGCCAGCCATCCCCAACGTACGGGTTACATCCAACCTTGGCAGGTATAAAGCTAGTTATCCCGGCTGCTTGCAGCTAGTTATCCCTCCTAATTCGATCCTACGACGTGAAGATCGGGCCACCCTCGGGCGTGAACTCATTCATCGGGTTCCCGCCTATCAGATCATAAACCCACAATTCATCGGTCTCAACAAACACACCGCAAAAGAAGATTACATCGAATCTCCACAAGAGAGGGGAGAACTTTGTATTGAGATCCAAAAAGAGAGAAGAAGTCATCTAGCTAATAACTATGGACCCGTAGGTCTGAGGTAAACTACTCACACTTCATCGGAAGGGCTATGGTGTTGATGTAGAAGCCCTCCGTGATCGATGCCCCCTCCGGCGGAGCTCCGAAACAGGCCCCAAGATGGGATCTCGTGGATACAGGAAGTTACGGCGGTGGAATTAGGGTTTTGGCTCCGTATGTGGTAGTTTGGGGGTACGTAGGTATATATAGGAGGAAGGAGTACGTCGGTGGAGCAACAGGGGGCCCACGAGGGTGGAGGGCGCGCCCAGGGGGGTAGGCGCGCCCCCCTACCTCATGGCCTCCTGGTTGATGTTTTGACATAGGGTCCAAGTCCTCTGGATCATGTTCATTCCGAAAATCACATTCCCGAAGGTTTCATTCCGTTTGGACTCCATTTGATATTCTTTTTCTGCGAAACCCTAAAACAGGCAAAAAATAGCAATTCTGGGCTGGGCCTCCGGTTAATAGGTTAGTCCCAAAAATATTATAAAAGTGTATAATAAAGCCTAATAATGTCCAAAACAGAATATAATATAGCATGGAAAAATCAAAAATTATAGATACATTGGAGACGTATCAAGCATCCCCAAGCTTAATTCCTGCTCGTCCTCGAGTAGGTAAATGATAAAAACAATTTTTTTGATGTGGAATGCTACTTGGCATAATTTCAATGTAATTCTCTTAATTGTGGCATGAATATTTAGATCCGAAAGATTCAAGACAAAAGTTTAATATTGACATAGAAATAATAATACTTCAAGCAGACTAAGTAAGCAATTATGTCTCTTCAAAATAACATGGCCAAAGAAAGTTATCCCTAAAAAATCATATAGTCTGGCTATGCTCCATCTTCACCACACAAAGTATTCAAATCATGCACAACCCCGATGATAAGCCAAGCAATTGTATCATACTTTTAATGTTCTCAAACTTTTTCAATCTTCACGCAATACATGAGCGTGAGCCATGGACATAGCACTATAGGTGGAATAGAATGGTGGTTGTGGAGGAGACAAAAAGGGAGAAGATAGTCTCACATCAACTAGGCATATCAACGGGCTATGGAGATGCCCATCAATAGATATCAATGTGAGTGAGTAGGGATTGCCATGCAACGGATGCACTAGAGCTATAAATATATGAAAGCTCAAAAAAAGAAACTAAGTGGGTGTGCATCCAACTTGCTTACTCACGAAGACCTAGGGCGTTTTGAGGAAGCCTATCGCTGGAATATACAAGCCAAGTTCTATAATGAAAAATTCCCACTAGTATATGAAAGTGATAACATAGGAGACTCTCTATTATGAAGATCATGGTGCTACTTTGAAGCACAAGTGTGGAAAAAGGATAGTAGTATTGCCCCTTTTTTTGGGCCTTTTTTTCTTTGACCTTTCTCTTTTTTTATTTGGGACAATACTCTATGAATGATGATCATCACACTTCTATTTATTTACAACTCAATGATTACAACTCAATACTAGAACAAAGTATGACTCTATATGAATGCCTTTGACGGTGTACCGGGATAGCAATGATGCATGAGTGACTTATATGAAAGAATTATGAACGGTGGCTTTGCCACAACTAAAATGTCAACTACATGATCATGGAAAGCAATATGACAATGATGGAGCGTGTCATGATAAACGGAACGGTGGAAAGTTGCATGGCAATATATCTAGGAGTGGCTATGGAAATGCCATGATAAGTAGGTATGGTGGTTGTTTTGAGGAAGGTATATGGTGGGTGTATGATACCGGCGAAAGGTGCGCGATATTAGAGAGGCTAGCAATGGTGGAAGGGTGAGAGTGCGTATAATCCACAGACTCAAAATTAGTCATAAAGAACTCACATACTTATTGCAAAAATCTATTAGTTATCGAAGCAAAGTACTACGCGCATGTACCTAGGGGGATAGATTGGTAGGAGAAGACAATCGCTCGTCCCCGACCGCCACTCATAAGGAGGACAATCAATAAATACATCATGCACCGACTTCTTAACATAACGGTTCACCATACGTGCATGCTACGGGAATGACAAACTTCAACACAAGCATTTCTCAAATTCAAAAATACTCAACTAGCACTACTCTAATATCACCATCTCCATATCTCAAAACAATTATCAAGTTTCAAACTTCTCATACTATTAAACACACTCATAAGAATTTTTTTATTTATTTAATCCTGAGTGCCTCAAATAATTAAAGAAAATTACCATGCTGTTTTGTAGGACTCTCAAAATAATCTAAGTGAAGCATGAGAGAACAATAGTTTCTATAAAACAAATCTACCACCATGCTCTAAAAGATATAAGTGAAGCACTAGAGCAAAAACTATATAACTCAAAAGATATAAGTGAAACACATAGAATATTCTAATAATTTCTGAATCATGTGTGTATCTCTCAAAAAGGTGAGTGCACCAAGGATGATTGCGGAAAACTAACAAATAAAGACTCAAATAATGCAAGACGCTCCAAGCAAAACACATATCATGTGGTAAATAAAAATATAGCTCCAAGTAAAGTTACCGATAGAAGTAGACGAAGAGGGGATGCCTTCTGGGGAATCCCCAAGCTTTGGCTTTTAGGTGTCCTTATATTATCTTGGGGGTGCCATGGGCATCCCCAAGCTTAGGCTCTTGCCACTCCTTGTTCCATAATCCATCAAATCTTTACCCAAAACTTGAAAACATCACAACACAAAACTTAAAGTAGAAAATCTCGTGAGCTCCGTTAGCGAAAGAAAACAAAACACCACTTCAAGGTACTGTAATGAACTTATTATTTATTTATATTGGTGTTAAACCTACTTTATTCCAACTTCTCTATGGTTTATAAACTATTTTACTAGCCATAGGTTCATCAAAATAAGCAAACAACACACGAAAAACAGAATCTGTCAAAAACAGAACAGTCTGTGGTAATCTGTATCTAACGCAAGATCTGGAACCCCAAAAATTCTAAAGTAAATTGCTGGTCGTGAGAAATTTATCTATTAATCATATTCAAAAATAATTAACTAAATATCGCTTTCCAAATAAAAAATGGCAGCAGTTCTCGTGAGCGCTAAAGTTTCTGTTTTTTACAGCAAGATTAACAAGACTTTCCCCAAGTCTTCCCAATGGTTCTACTTGGCACAAACACTAATTAAACACAAAAAACACAACCAAAACAGAGGATAGATAAATTATTTCTTACTAAATAGGAGCAAAAAGCAAGGAATAAAGATAAAATTGGGTTGCCTCCCAACAAGCGGTATCGTTTAACGCCCCTAGCTAGGCATAAAAAGCAAGGATAGATCTAGGTGTTGCCATCTTTGGTAGGCAATCCAAAAGTGACTCTCATAATAGATTCATAAGGTAATTTAATTTTCTTCCTAGGAAAGTGTTCCGTGCCTTTCCTTAACGGAAATTGGAATCTAATATTCCCTTCCTTCATATCAATAATTGCACCAATCGTTCTAAGGAAAGGTCTACCAAGAATAATAGGACATGAAGGATTGCAATCTATGTCAAGAACAATAAAATCTACGGGCACATAATTCCTATTTTCAACAATAATGAAATCATTAATACTTCCCATAGGTTCCTTAATAGTGGAATTCGCAAGGTGCAAGTTTAAAGAGCAATCATCAAAATCACGGAAACCGAATAAATCACATAAAGTCTTTGGAATCGTGGAAACACTAGCACCCAAATCACAAAAGCATAGCATTCATGATCTTTAATTTTAATTTTAATAGTAGGTTCCCACTCATCATAATGTTTTCTAGGGATAGAAACTTCCAACTCAAGTTTTTCGTCATAAGATTGCATCAAAGCATCAACGATATGTTTATTAAAGCTTTATGTTGACTATAAGCATGAGGAGAATTTAGCACGGATTGTAACAAGGAAATACAATCTATCAAATATAAATTGTCATAATTAAATTCCTTTAAATCCAAAATAGTGGGTTCATCAATATTTAAAGTTCTGACTTCTTCAATCCCACTTTTAACAATTTTAGCATCAAAATCTAAAGACTCCGAATTTTTGGAACGCCGTCTAGGTAAAGGTGGATCATATTCAGTCCCATTATTAAGATTCATATTGCAAAATAAAGATTTAATAGGGGACACATCAATAGCTTTTAGATCTTCATCTTTATTATGATGGAAACTATAAGAACACGCTTTTATAAAGCAATCTTTCTTAGCACGCATCCTAGCGGTTCTTTCTTTGCACTCATCAATGGAAATTCTCATGGATTTGAGAGACTCATTGATATCATGCTTAGGTGGAATAGATCTAAGTTTCAAAGAATCAACATCAAGAGAAATTCTATCAACGTTCCTAGCCAACTCATCAATCTCAAGCAATTTTTCTTCAATGAAAGCATTGAAATTCTTTTGCGAAGTAATAAATTCTTTAATAGTAGATTCAAAATCAGAGGGCATCTTATTATAATTTCCATAAGAATTATTGTAGGAATTACCATAATTATTAGAGGAATTACTAGGATACGACCTAGGGTTAAAGTTTCCTCTATATGCATTGTTACCAAAATTGTTCCTACCAACAAAATTCACATCCATAGATTCATTATTATTCTCAGCCAAAGTAGACAAATGCATATCATTAGGATAAGAAGAAACACATTTATTAGCAAATAATTTCATAAGTTCATCCATCTTTCCACTCAAAACATTAATTTCTTCTATTGCATGCACTTTCTTATTAGTAGATCTTTCAATGTGCCATTGAGAATTATTAACCATAATATTATATAGGAGTTTAGTAGCTTCTCCTAAAGTGATTTCCATAAAAGTGCCTCCTGCGGCCGAATCTAAAAGGTTTCTAGAAGCAAAATTCATTCCGGCATAAAATTTTTGTATAATCATCCACAAATTCAAACCATGCGTAGGGAAATTACGTATCATTAATTTCATCCTCTCCCAAGCTTGTGCAACATGGTCATGATCAAGTTGCTTAAAATTCACAATATCGTTTCTAAGAGAGATGATCTTAGAGGGAGGAAAATACTTAGAGATAAAAGCATCTTTGCACTTATTCCACGAATCCATACTATTTTTAGGCAAAGACAAAAACCAAGCTTTAGCACGATCTCTAAGCGAAAAAGGAAATAGCTTCAATTTAACAATATTATTATCCACATCTTTCTTCTTTTGCATATCACACAAATTAACGAAGCTATTTAGATGGGTAGCGGCATCTTCACTAGGAAGGCCGAAAAACGGATCTTTCATGACAAGATTCAGCAAGGCGGCATTAATTTCACAAGATTCAACATCGGTAAGAGGAGCAATCGGAGTGCTAATAAAATTATTGTTGTTGGTATTGGTAAAGTCACGCAATTTAGTGTTATCTTGAGCCATCGTGACAAGCAAGCAATCCAACACACAAGCAAACGAGGAACATGCAAAAAGAGGCAAAAAGAGAAAGAGAGGGAGGATAGAGAGAGAGAGAGCGAATAAAACGGCAAGGGTGAAGTGGGGGAGAGGAAAACGAGAGGCAAATGGCAAATAATGTAATGCGGGAGATAAGGGTTGTGATGGGTACCTGGTATGTTGACTTTTGCGTAGACCTCCCCGGCAACGGCGCCAGAAATCCTTCTTGCTACCTCTTGAGCACATGCGTTGGTTTTCCCTTGAAGAGCAAAGGGTGATGTAGCAGAGTAGCGTAAGTATTTCCCTCGGTTTTTGGGCACCAAGGTATCAATCTAGTAGGAGGCCACGCACGAGTCCCTCGTACCTACACAAACAAATAAATCCTCGCAACCAACGCGATAAGGGGTTGTCAATCCCTACACGGTCACTTACGAGAGTGAGATCTGATAGATATGATAACATAATATTTTTGGTATTTTTATGATAAAGATGCAAAGTAAAATAAATGGCAAAGGAAATAACTAAGTATTGGAAGATTAATATGATGGAAGATAGACCCGGGGGCCATAGGTTTCACTAGTGGCTTCTCTCGAGAGCATAAGTATTCACGGCGGGTAAACAAATTACTGTTGAGCAATTGACAGAATTGAGCATAGTTATGAGAATATCTAGGTATGATCATGTATATAGGCATCACGTCCGAGACAAGTAGTCCGACTCCTGCCCGCATCTACTACTATTACTCCACACATAGACTGCTATCCAGCATGCATCTAGAGTATTAAGTTCAAGAGAACAGAGTAACGCTTTAAGCAAGATGACATGATGTAGAGGGATAAACTCATGCAATATGAAATAAACCCCATCTTGTTATCCTCGATGGCAACAATACAATATGTGCCTTGCTGCCCCTACTGTCACGGAAAGGACACCGCAAGATTGAACCCAAAGCTAAGCACTTCTCCCATTGCAAGAAAGATCAATCTAGTAGGCCAAACTAAACCGATAATTCGAAGAGACTTGCAAAGATAACCAATCATACATAAAAGAATTCAGAGAAGATTCAAATATTGTTCATAGATAAACTTGATCATAAACCCACAATTCATCAGTCTCAACAAACACACCGCAAAAGAAGATTACATCAAATAGATCTCCACAAGAGAGAGGGAGAACTTTGTATTGAGATCCAAAAAGAGAGAAGAAGCCATCTAGCTAATAACTATGGACCCGTAGGTCTGAGGTAAACTACTCACACTTCATCAAAAGGGCTATGGTGTTGATGTAGAAGCCCTCCGTGATCGATGCTGCCTCCGGCAGAGCTCCAGAATAGGCCCCAAGATGGGATCTCGTGGATACAGAAAGTTACGGCGCTGGAATTAGGGTTTTGGCTCCGTATCTGGTAGTTTCGGGCTATGTAGGTATATATAGGAGGAAGGAGTATGTCGGTGGAGCAACAGGGTGTCCACGAGGGTGGAGGGCGCGCCCCCCTACATCGTGGCCTCCTGGTTGATGTCTTGATGTAGGGTCCAAGTCCTCTGGATCATGTTCGTTCTAAAAATCACGTTCCTGAAGGTTTCATTCCGTTTGATATTCTTTTTCTGCGAAACCCTAAAATAGGAAAAACAGTAATTCTGGGCTGGGCCTCCGGTTAATAGGTTAGTCCCAAAAATAATATAAAATTGTATAATAAAGCGCAATAATGTCCAAAACAGAATATAACATAACATGGAACAATAAAAAATTATAGATACATTGGAGACGTATCACTTACTTAATGCGTTACTCCTTTCTAGATGCAGGCAGGAGTCGGTCGATGTGTGGAGTAATAGTAGTAGATGCATAATCGTTTTGGTCTACTTGACACGGACATGATGCCTATATTTCATAATCATTGCCTTAGATATCGTCATAACTTTGCGCTTTTTTATCAATTGCTCGACATTAATTTGTTCACCCACCGTGTTATTTGCTATCTTGAGAGAAGCCACTAGTGAAACCTATGGCCCCATGTCTATTTTCCATCATATAAGTTCCCAATCTACTATTTTCCATCATATTAGTTTCCGATCTACTATTTTGTAATCTTTTATTTTCAGATCTATAAACCAAAAAATACCAAAAATATTTGATTTATCTTTTGTTTAGTTTCATCCATCTCTATTAGATCTCACTTTTGCAAGAACCGTGAAGGGATTGACAACCCCTTTATCGCGTTGGGTGCAAGTTGTTTGATTATTTGTGCAGGTATTGGTGATTTATGTGTTGCCTCCTACTGGATTGATACCTTGGTTCTCTAACTGAGGGAAATACTTGTCTCTACTTTGCTGCATCACCCTTTCCTCTTCAATTAAAAAACCAACACAAGCTCAAGAAGTAGCAGGAAGAATTTCTGGTGCTGTTGCTGGGGAGATCTACGCCAAGTCAAGACATACCAAGTGTCGGTGGGAAATGACACCTATGGGATCACAAGAATCCCTACTGCGGTTGCGGGGCGCGGGATTGAGAGAAGAGCGGGTCTAACAGAGAGCACGCGGTTCGTTTATCCAGGTTCGGGCCGCGAGGATGCGTAAAAACCTAGTCCTGCTTTGGTGGATGTATTCTGAGTTCTTGAACTAGCTGCGGGGTGTAACAAGCTCCAAAAAGTCGAATCCCTCCCCTCGTCGCCTTGGGCCTCCTTTTATAGAAAAAGGGGTTGCCACAATGGCACACAGGAGGTGGAAAGGCAACAGTGTTGCGAGGTTATCCTGGTATTACAGCACAAAGCGCATTAAATGCGAGGCTTAGGTGTCCCTCCACTTTATCAGGGCTGGGGGCGAGGCCCGTCCCGTCCGTCGCCGCTCCTCCAAGCTTCGACATGCGCCCTGGCCAGCGATGCAAGCGGTGCCATGTAGGTAGGCAGGCATCTAAGGTGGCGCGGTGGTGGAGCCTCCACGAAGGGCTGCATGTCGCCACGCAGGTGCCTGCCCAGCTGGTTGGGTTGGCAGCTGCATGCGAACAACGGCGGAGACTTTGGCTGGTCTGGGCCTGACGGTGGCCCTGCTGGTGCGCTTGGCGGGGGCCTTGCTGGGTGGCCCGAAAAGGGTCTTGCCGTGGCGTGCAGGCGTCCCCGACAAGGATCTTGCCGGGGGTCTTTTGGGTTTCTTCGGTGAGGATGGCTGCCTTCCTATCCTCATTTGATCTTGACTATTCTTTGTCTTCACGAAGATCTGCATGCCACCACAGAGGTGCCTCCCGAGCCTTGTCCAATGCATTTGTCGAGTGTTGGTGGGCTCGAGGGTGGCTCGCTCGGCTGGCGTGGGCGAGCTGCCCCGGCAAGGGTCTTGCCGGGGCCATTGAGGCTGCCCCGGCAAGGGTCCTTGCCAGGGAAACCTGCTTTGCCCATCTGATCTTTGTGGCCTTGGCCCTTGTCGTTGCTTTGCTTCGTCTTGGGCTTCAGTTTTACCTTGGCTTACCTCCCTTGCTCTGCTTGGTGTGGTCGCGGGTGCGGCTTTGACTGCCCGTGCACAGGTAAAGGGGTACAAAAATGTGCCCCTAGGTTTGTACACCGACACCAAGTACCCATCATAAACTCTCATCTCTTGCATTACATTATTCGCCATTTGCCTCTCTTTTTCCTCTCCCCACTTCTAAAACAATTTTCAAATTTGCTTTTTCTTCGCCCCACTTCCCTTCGTCTTCTCCATTTGCTTTTTGTGTGCTTGTGTGTTGGTGCGCTTGCCTATCTTTATGGCTCAACCAAAGAACGTTCATCCTCACTCCAGGACGATGGAAGAAATTGAAAATAATGTTAGTAGCTTCATGTATTTACAATCTGAGCATAATAGTTTCTTTAGAAATGAGCTTAAGGAGCAGAAAAGTTTTATGGAGTACATGAATAAAGAGCTCGATGATATGTCTAAGGAATTTTATGGTTTGATATCTTAGTTTGCTCATCTTGAAATTTTAGTAGGCCAAATTTCTGATAAACAAGCCACCTTAGTAAATAAGATTGCCGCTAAACCGGAGTCTTTAAGTAATGATGAAGATCTTAAAGTGATTGATGTGACTCCAATTGAATCTTTGTTTTCCAATATAAATCTTAATAAAGATGGGACTGGAGATGAGTCAACTTTAGTTAAAAGGCATCCCAGTGATTCGGAGTTTTTAGATCTTGGTGCAAAAATTGATAAAACTAGGATTGGAGAGGTCAAAACTTTAAGTAGCAATGAATTCAGTCTTTCGGATTTCAAGGAATTTAATTATGATAATTGTTCTTTAATAGATTTTATTTCCTTGTTTCAATCTATGTTGAATTCTCCTCATGCTTATAATCAAAACAAAGCTTTTACTAAACATATCATTGATGCCATGATGCAATCTTTTGAAGAAAAGCTTGAATTGGAAGTTTCTACCCCTAGAAATCTTTATGATGAGTGGGAACCTACTATTAAGATTAAGATTAAAGATTATGAGTGCCATGCATTGTGTGATTTGGGTGCTAGCGTTTCCACGACTCCAAAAACTTTATGTGATGCGTTAGGTTTCTGTGAATTTGATGATTGTTCTTTAAATTTGCATCTTGCGGATTCCACTATTAAGAAACCTATGGGAAGGATTAATGATGTTATTATTGTTTCAAATAGGAATTATGTGCCCGTAGATTTCATTGTTCTTGATATAGATTGCAACCCTACATGTCCTATTATTCTTGGTAGACCTTTCCTTAGAACGATTAGTGCAATTATTGATATGAAAGAATGAAACATTAGATTTCAATTTCCGTTAAGGAAGGGCAATGAACACTTTTTAGAAATAAAATTAAGTTGCCACATGCTCTATTATGAGAGCTACTTATGGATTGCATACCAAAGATGACAATACCTAGATCTATTTGTGTTTTTATGCCTAGCTACGGGCGTTAAACAATAGCGCTTGTTGGGAGGCAACCCAATTTTTTTTTGCTTTTTGTTCTTGTTTTTCTTTGAATAATTCATCTAGCCTCCGGTTAGATGTGGTTTTGTGTTTTAATTAGTCTTTGGGCCAAGTAAGACCTTTGGGGTGGCTTACGGTGATAGTTGTTTTGATCTTGCTGAAAACCACAAACTTTTGCGCTGAAGAAAACAATTATCATTTTAACAGAAGGGTGATAAAATACTGATTCATTTTGCACAAGATTGATACACAAATTTCCCAGGTTTTCCTATTTTTTCAGAATTATTTGAGTTACAGAAGTATTCGGGAGTTACAGATTACTACAGACTGTCCTGTTTTTGACAAATTCTGTTTCCTACGTGTTGTTTGCTTATTTTGATGAATCTATGGGTAGTATCGGGGGGTATGAACCATGGAAAAGTTGGAATACAGTAGATATTACACCAATATAAATAAAGAATGAGTTCACAATAGTACCAAAAGTGGTGATTTATTTTCTTATACTAACGGAGCTTATGAGAATTTCTATTGAGTTTTGTGTTGTGAAGTTTCCATGATTTGGGTAAGGATTTGGTGGACTATGGAGTAAGGAGTGGCAAGAGCATAAGATTAGGGATGCCCAAGGAACCCCAAGGTAATATTCAAGGACAACCAAGAGCCTAAGCTTGGGGATGCCCTGGAAGGCATCCCCTCTTTCGTCCTCGTCTATCGGTAACTTTACTTGAGGCTATATTTTTATTCACCACATGATATGTGTTTTACTTGGAGTGTCTTGTATGATATGAGTCTTTGCTTTTTAGTTTGCCACAATCATCCTTTATGTACACACCTTTTGAGAGGGACACACATGAATCGTGATTTATTAGAATACTCTATGTACTTCACTTATGTCTTTTGAGCTAGGCAATTTTGCTCTAGTGCTTCACTTATATCTCTTTAGAGCACGACGGTGGATTTATTTTATAGAAATTGTTGAACTCTCATGCTTAACTTATATTATTTTGAGAGTCTCTAAACAGCATGTTAATTTGCTTTGGTTATAAATTTAGTCGTAATATGATAGACATCCAAGAGGGGTATAATAAAAACTTTCATATAAAGTGCATTGAATAATGTGAGAAGTTTGATTCCTTATGGTTGTTTTGAGATATAAAGATGGTGATATTAGAGTCATGCTAGTGAGTAATTGTGGATTGTAGAAATACTTGTGTTAAAGTTTGTGATTCTCGTAGCATGCACGTATGGTGAACCATTATGTGATGAAGTCGGAGCATGATTTATTTATTGATTGTCTTCCTTATGAGTGGCGGTCAGGGATGAGCGATGGTCTTTTTCTACCAATCTATCCCCCTAGGAGCATGCACGTAGTACTTTTTTTCGATAACTAATAGATTTTTGCAATAAGTATGCGAGTTCTTTATGACTAATGTTGAGTCCATGGATTATACGCACTCTCACCCTTCCACCATTACTAGCCTCTCTAGTACCGCACAACTTTTGCCGGTACCATACACCAACCATATACCCTCCTCAAAACAGCCACCATACCTATCTATTATGGCATTTCCATAGCCATTCCGAGATATATTGCCATGCAACTTTCCACCATTCCGTTTATTATGACACGCTTCATCATTGTCATATTGCTTTGCATAATCATGTAGTTGACATCGTATTTGTGTCAAAGCCACCGTTCATAATTCTTTCATACATGTCACTCTTGATTCATTGCACATCCTGGTACACTACCGGAGGCATTCATATAGAGTAATATTTTGTTCTAAGTATCGAGTTGTAATTCTTGAGTTGTAAGTAAATAAAAGTGTGATGATCTTCATTATTAGAGCATTGTCCCATGTGAGAAAAGGATGATGGAGACTATGATTCCCCCACAAGTCGGGATGAGACTCCGAATGAAAAAAAGATGCAAAAAGGAGAAGGCCCAAAAAAGAGAGAGAAGAGAAAGGGGCAATGTTACTATCCTTTTACCACACGCGTGCTTAAATGTATCACCATGATCTTCACGATAGAGAGTCTCCTATGTTGTCACTTTCATATACTAGTGGGAATCTTTCATTATAGAACTTGGCTTGTATATTCCAATGATGGGCTTCCTCAAATTGCCCCAGGTCTTTGTGAGCAAGCGAGTTGGATGCACACGCACTTAGTTTCTTTTTTGAGCTTTCATAAACTTATAGCTCTGGTGCATCCATTGCATGGTAATCCCTACTCACTCAAATTGATATCTATTGATGGGCATCTCCATAGCCCATTGATACGCCTAGTTGATGTGAGACTCTCTTCTTCTTTTTTGTCTTCTCCACAACCACCATATTCTATTCCACATATAGTGATATTTCCATGGCTCATGCTCATGTATTGCGTGAAAGTTGAAAAAGTTTGAGAACATCAGAAGGATGAAACAATTACTTGGCTTGTCATCGGGGTTGTGCATGATTTGAATATTTTGTGTGATGAAGATGGAGCATAGCCAGACTATATGATTTTGTAGGATAAGCTTTCTTTGGCCATGTTATTTTGAGAAGACATAATTGTCTTGTTAGTATGCTTGATGTGTTATTGTTTGACGTCAATATTAAACTTTTGTTTTGAATCTTATGGATCTGAACATTCATTCCACAATAAAGAAAAAATACATGGATAAATATGTTAGCTAGCATTCCACATAAAAAAAATCAGTTTTTATCATTTACCTACTCGAGGGCGAGGAGGAATTAAGCTTGGGGATGCTTGATACGTCTCCAACATATCTATAATTTTTTTATTGTTCCATGCTATTATATTATCAGTTTTGGATTTTTATATGCATTAATATGCTATTTTATATTATTTTTGGGACTAACTTATTAACCTAGAGCCCAGTGCCAGTTTCTGTTTTTTCCTTGTTTTTAGCTTCATGGAGAAGGAATACCAAACGGAGTCCAAACAGAATATAACCTTTGCGATGATTTTTCGGACCAGAAGACACCCAGGAGACTTGGAGATCAAGTCAGAAGAGCCACGAGGTGGCCACAAGGGGGGAGGGCGCGCACCCTACCTTGTGGGCCCCCCGTGACTCCCCTGACCTACTTCTTCCTCCTATATATTCACATATATACCCGATCCTCCAGAAGAATCCACGAAAACACTTTTCCACTACCGTAACCTTTTGTTCCCGTGAGATCCCATCTAGGGGCCTTTTTCGGCATCTTGCCAGAGGGGGATTCGATCACGGAGGTCTTCTACATCAACTCTTTTGCCCTTCCGATGAAGCGTGAGTAGTTTAGCACAGACCTACGCGTCCATAGCTGGTAGCTAGATGGCTTCTTCTCTCTCTTTAATTCTCAATACCATGTTCTCCTCGATGTTCTTGGAGATCTATCCGATGTAATCTTGTTTTGTGGTGTGGTTATCAAGATCTAGTGAATTGTGGATTTATGATAAGCTTATCTATGAATATTATTTGAACCTTCTTTGAATTCTTTTATGCATGATTTGGTATCTTTGTAATACTCTTTGAACTATCAGTTTCGTTTGGCCAGCTAGATTGGTTTTAATTGCAATGGGGCAAGTGCTTAGCTTTGGGTTCAATCTTGCGGCGTCCTTTCCCAGCGACAGTAGGGACAGCAAGTGAAGGAAATATGCCCTAGAGGCAATAATAAAGTTGTTATTTTATATTTCCTTATTCATGACAAAGGTTTATTATTCATGCTAGAATTGTATCGATTGCAAACTTAAATACATGTGTCAAAACATAAACAAATACCATGTCCCTAGTATGCCTCTACTAGACTAGCTCGTTGACCAAAGATGGTTAAGGTTTCCTAGCCATTGACATGTGTTGTCATTTGATAATGGGATTACATCATTAGGAGAATGATGTGATGGATAAGACCCACCCGTTAGCTTAGCATAATGACGGTTCAGTTTATTGCTATTGCTTTCTTCATGTCAAATACTTATTCCTTCGACTATGAGATTATGCAACTCCCGGATACTAGAGGAATACCTTGTGTGCTATAAAATATCACAACATAACTGGGTGATCATAAAGATTCTCTACAGGTATCTCGGAAGGTGTTTGTTGAGTTGGCATAGATCAAGATAGGGATTTGTCACTCCGAGTATCGGAGAGGTATCTCTGGGCCCTCTCGATAATACACATCATAAGCGGCCGCCATGGAAGACGCCATCGTGGGTGAAGGCGACGAGGCCGGAGGCGCGGGGCTCGGGGCCGGCTTCGAAGACTGGCCGGACGACGACGAGGTCGAAGCCACCCCGCACCGCCAGCCGGCGCTTGATCATCAAGGCACGGGCCCGTCTGCCGCGCCGGCTGCCCGTGGCGGCACGCAGAAGCGCCGGGCCGCGTCGACCTTCTTCGGCAGCCGGCCGAAGAAATCCAAGGCTTCTACGGCGGCGACCAAGCGGGATGAGGCGGCCGCGAAGGCGGCCCGCTTTCGCAAGGCGGTGAAACAGCCGCAGGCGATCTCGGCGTAAGTCGTCGAATGTCTTGCATATATTTTTTTTGTTGTCTTTTTCGACCGAAGCTCTTCTAAACCTTTCTTTATTCGCCGGACATGGCACCGCTTTCCCTTGAGCGGGGTCCTGGCGGCTCCATAGTCGGGCCGACTGGAGGGTCTTCAGGCTCCCGTCACGTGGATCCCCGTGCCGACCTTAGGGAGGCCACGGAGCGGAACGCACGGGAGGTGCGGGAGGAGCGGGAGGCGGCGGAATGAAGGACCGCCCAGGCGACGAAGGAGCAGGCCGACGCGGCGGCCAAGGCCCGGGCGGAGGCGGAGGCCTCGCACAACCAGCCTCCGCTGCTCGTCGTTCCCCTCCGCACCGTGGCCCCCAACATTCCCGTGCCCCCGTCGGGGGAGGTCGACCAAGGCCCGCTGGTGATGGAGAGGAGGGAGGACCACATGATCTTCGTGGAGGGGGCGCCGCAGACGGCTCCGACTGGAGCGGGCCAGAACGGCCAATCAGCTGCGGCGCCAGAGCAGCCGTCCGAGGACAAGCCGGAGGAGGGGGCCGGCCTCGAGGTGCAGTCGGCATTGCGCCGACGCGCAGGGGGTGGCGCCTCTGCACCGGAACCGCACCGAGCTTTGGGCGCTAGCCAGACGGCAGAGGCCCTGGAGGCGGCCAGCGCCAGCATGTCCGAGTGGACTCCCAGCGGGGGGACGGGCGAGCTGAACGCGGCGGCCCAGGAGGTCCCGAACCGGCTTCAAGCTCAGGCCGCCTCGCTGCAGCGATACACCCAAGAATTCCTCGCGACGCGGGCCGTCATCCGGGTGAGTCTTCTGGCCTTGGTTATTTTGCTCTTTTGATTTCTTCTGTGGGGGCGCCTCAGCGCACCCACTGGGTGTAGTCCCCGAGTTCCGAGTCGGCTGCTGCGCAGGCGGCTTGGAACTTACTAGGTCCTAACAACTTAACTTATCCTCGCCTCCTGTATAATCTTCCAGGAGTATCATAACCTTCGCGCAGCCGCCTTCAACTCCCAGGCTCAGGAGCTGGGCCGGAGAACCGAGGACCTGACTAGCAGCCGGAGTGCGTGCTTTGTCTCGTTCATCTCCTGTGGGGCCGCGTCAGCGCACCCACTGGATGTAGTCCCTGAGATTCGGGCCGACTGCTGAGCAGTCGGGTCGGATCTTCCTTGATGACTTCAACCTTATTAATTTTTCCTTTGTCTTCATGCTTGCAGGAGCCAATGCCGACTTGAGGGGGCAGCTCAGCGGGGCCCAGGCCGCACTTCGCGCCAAGGAAGCCGAGTACAACACCTTGGTCCTGGAGCGTGACCGCCTGGCCAAGAAGTTGGCCGACTAGGAGGAGAGCCACAAGGCGGCCCTGAAGAAGGCGCAGGACAGCGAGGACGCCCTGAAGGCCGAGTTCGAGACCGAAGCCGCAGGCTGGGCTGAAGCAAAGCAGTCACTGAGCAAGAGCTTCAGTCATATCGAGGATCTAATCGATGGTAAGCCGCCTTCTTCACTCCTTTTCTGCCTCTTGATCCCTGATTTGTGTTCTGACTTGTGCTGCTTCTTGTTCTCTGTGCAGACTACTTTCTCGGCTACTCCGTCTTCGCCACCCAAACCATCGAGGCCCATCGCGAGGCATGCCGGCAGGCGGGGGCTGAAATCACGCCGGACGCGAGCCGGACGCTTGAGGAGCAACTCTTGGTGGTCCAAGCCGGGCTGCAACCGGCTCACCGTATGCTCCGCCGCCTCCAGCGCGCCGGGGCGCAGGTGTTGGCCGCCCTCTGGCCAAGCGAGACAATTCCCCGCACCCCGAGTCGGACTGCCGTCTGGCTGGAGGTTGCGGTTGGCCACTTCGAGGCCTGGAAGGCATCGGCAGCCCGGCTTGGAGCTGGGCGGGCGCTGGAGTTCGTCCGAGCCTGGTATCCGGGGCTGAACCTGGACCAGCTGCGCACCTAGCGGCTGGAGGCCGACGAAGAGATGGAGGAGGTGCGGCCGGCTATCTCTCAGCGCGCTTCGACGATCGCCGAGTGTACTGACATCAGCGTCTTCGCTCCTGAAATTAATGACAACGGCGTTGCCCAGCCGGAGGAGTGGTTCGGGCTGGACCCGACAGCGGGTGAAGACTCGGCAGAGGAGATCGCCTCCAGCGATGAAGGCGAAGACGACGAAGGAGAGGAAGACGAAGACTTTGAGCCGACCGGTGAAGCGGCCAGCCAGCCTCAGCCTGATCGTGCCTCTAGCAACGAGGCGCGTGCTAGCGCACCCTCTGCGGGAGGCGATGATCATGCCGAGGTTCGCCAGCCGGCCACTCCTCTAGCCGGCACTGCCGTCTCCACCGACCTGCCCGACTCGCCAGTCGCTCCCTTGGCTTAATCTGCCGTCCTTGTTTTTTCCTGCTTGTTGCCTTTTGAACAATTTTATTAAACTTGTGCAGTTCCACCCACTGGGGGTGTATTCGAACTATGTTGAATGCCGGCCTTTTGAAGGTCTTTTATGTAAATATTATTGTGTGCGTGTTTGGTTTCCATTCGTGTATGCTTTTTATCCTTAGGCTGTTTCCTTTGCCGCCTTCCCCTTTTGGGCAGGCAAGTACTCGAGCTTTCTTAGATTGAAGCGAGGTGAATGGAAGCCGGCCGGCCGGCTACTCTGGTAGTCGGTCGGTGGTGGGAGAAAAATCGGCTTTTGTTATATTAGTCCGTTAGTCCCTAGCCGTTTTTCGTGTGGGCGTCCTTTCCTGCCTTTAACTCTTGCCAGCCGGACAGCCGGTTCTTCGATCTGTGATTTTTGGCAAGAGAAGGCTTGGGAGCCAGCACACTACTTGTCTGACTGCGGGTAGGACTTCTAATATAACTCCAGGCGGCCAGTCCCCGGGCGGACTAGTCGAACCCGGTGTCGGACGGAAAAAGTGAATGTAATGACAAGGTCATAAGCATGATACTCTTCATCCATAGATAAAAGATGGCAGTCCCCGACCTCTCCTCGGGGGGCCTATTGTCTCATACTTAGTGCAAAAGTTAGCGTGATACATACTGCATTTCAACTGTAAAATCTTCGGAGGAGGTTGGCATTCCATGGTTGTTCCGACTCCTTGCCGGAGTCGTCCCTCTTTCGTGCCTTCGGCTTCTGCGCATCGATTAGGTAGTAGAAGTTGTTGCCTAAAGCTCTGCTGATGACGAAGGGGCCCTCCCAAGGGGCCGAGAGCTTGTGCTGGCCGGCTGTTCGCTGGATCAGCCGGAGCACAAGATCGCCCTCTTGGAAGGATCTTGGCTTGACCTTCTGGCTGTGGTAGCGGCGCAGGCCCTGCTGATAGATGGCGGACCGGCTGAGGGCTAATAGCCGGCCTTCTTCCAGCAGGTCGACGCCGTCTTCCCGTGCTTCCTTGGCCTCCTCTTCCGTGTACATGGTTACCCGAGGCGAGTCAAACTCGATGTCAGTTGGGATGACCGCCTCGGCACCATACACGAGGAAGAAAGGAGTGAAGCCGGTTGACTTGTTTGGGGTAGTGTGCAGGCTCCAGAGGACGGTCGGCAGCTCATCGAGCCAGCAGCCGGCTGAACGCTCAAGTGGTACGACCAGTCGGGGCTTGATGCCGGAAAGGATGAGGCCGTTGGCTCGCTCGACCTGGCCATTTGACTGCGGGTGGACAACGGACGCTAAGTCCAAGCAGATGCCTTGTGTCGCGCAGAAACGTGCCAAGGCTCCCTTGGCGAAATTCGTGCCATTGTCGGTGATGATGTTGTGTGGCACGTCGTACCGAGTTGTTATATCTGCGATAAATGTCACGGCAGTCGGCCCATTCAGCTTCTTGATCGGCTTTGCCTCAATCCATTTGGTGAATTTGTCCACGGCGACAAGCAGATGTGTCATGCCGCCGCGCACCATCTTGAATGGGCCCACCATGTCTAGTCCCCAAATGGCGAAGGGCCAAGTGAGGGGAATGGTCTTGAGTGCTGAAGCCGGCATGTGTTGCTTGGAGCTGAAGAGTTGGCATCCTTTGCAATGTTTAACTAACCCCTTAGCGTCATCCAAAGCAGTCGGCCAAAAGAAACCATGGCGGAAGGCTTTGGCGACGAGTGATCTTGAGGCCGCATGGTGGCCGCATTCTCCTTGGTGGATGTCTCTGAGGATTGCAATGCCCTTCTCTTGATCGACGCATCGCTGGAGGACTCCAGTGACACTGCGCTTGAGGAGCTCTCTGTTGACGATTGTGTATGCCCCGGCTCGGCGTTGGACTTGTCTTGCCTCTGTTTCGTCAGCCGGCAGATCTTGGTTTATTAGGAAGTTGAGGATGGACTGAGCCCATGATGGAGCTGCGACTTCTTCTATTGCCAATGCGGCTACTGCGACTAGGGCGGGTGGGCTGGGTGGTGAAATGCTGGAGTCGGCCGCCTCCTGTTGTGTTGGTGCAGTCTCTGGGCCGACTACCGCAGTCCCCGAGCCGGGTGTGGCAGTCCCCGGGTCGGGCGTAAGTATGGAAGTCCCCGAGCCGCCTCCTGATGTCCCCTGGCTGACTATCGAAGTCCCAGGGTCACCTTCTTGGTTCTTCGAGCCGGGCCCGGCTGTATCGGGGTCAGGCGGTACGAAGATGGAATCGGACTCTGGAGACGGCTTGATAGACGGCTTGAGGAGGCGTTGTAGAAAGACACCGGTTGGTATTGCTTGCCGAGTGGAGCCTATTCGAGCCAGGGCATCAGCTGGCTTGTTGTCGGCTTGTGGTACATGGAGGAACTCGCATCCTTCAAAATACCCACTGATCTGCTGAACGAGGAAGCGGTAGCTTGCCATATTTGCGTCCTTGGCATCCCAGTCGCCGGATGATTGCTGGACCACCAAGTCCGAGTCGCCATAACATAGGATCCGGCGAATGCCGAGTTCTTTGGCAAGCCGGAGCCCGTGTATGAGCGCCTCGTACTCGGCCATGTTGTTGGAGGCGGCAAAGTGAATTTGCAGCGTGTATCTGAGCTTGTCGCCTTTGGGAGAGGTGAGGATGACGCCGGCTCCCAAGCCGGTACGCATCTTGGACCCATCGAAGTGCATGCGCCAATGAGTGGAGTCGAGAGCTAGCGGCAGGTACTGGGTCTCGGCCCAGTCGACGAGGAAGTCGGCCAATGCTTGGGACTTGATGGCGGTGCGAGGCTGGTAGAAGATCGTGTAAGGGGCCAGCTCGATGGCCCATTTCGCCACCCGGCCGGATGCGTCCCGGCTGCCTATGATCTCGGCCAGCGGGGCGGTGCGTACGACCATGATGGGATGCTCTTGGAAGTAGGGCTTCAGCTTCTTGGCGGCGAAGTACACGCCATAGCACATCTTCTTGTAGTGCGGGTAGTTCTGCTTCGAGGTAGACAGCACCTCGCTCAAATAGTACACCGGCCTCTGTATCGGCTGGGCTCGGTCCTCTTTTGGGCGTTGGACTACGATGACGGTGCTGACCACCCGGCTAGTTGCGGCAATGTAGAGGAGCATGGGCTCTTTCTCAGTCGGCGCCACCAGGACAGGCAGCGTGGCCAGCATCTTCTTCAGCTCGTGAAAAGCTTGGTCGGTTTGGTCATTCCACTCGAAGTGAGTGGTCTTCTTCATGAGGCGGTAGAGGGGGAGAGCTTTCTCTCCGAGCCGGCTGATGAAGCGGTTCAGGGAGGCCAAGCATCCGGTGAACTTCTGGACGTCTCGAAGTTTGGTGGGAATCGCCATTCTCTCAATGGCCTTGATCTTTACTGCGTTGCATTCGATGCCGCGTTCGGAGACCAGGAAGCCTAGGAGCTGGCCGGCTGGCACTCCGAACACGCATTTCTCGGGGTTGAGCTTGATTTGGAACCGGCGTAGGTTCTCAAATGTTTCCTTGAGGTCTTCCAGCAAGGTGCCGCGCTTCTCCGTCTTCACCACAATGTCATCTATGTAGACGTGGGCGTTTCTACCGAGCTGCTTGAGGAGGCACTTCTGCATGCAACGCTGAAAAGTGGCACCGGCATTTCTCAAGCCGAATGTCATAGTCAGGTAGCAAAAGGCTCCGAATGGCATGATGAAGGTGGTCTTCAGGCGGTCTGCTGGATCCAACTTTATCTGGTGGTACCCTGAGTAAGCATCCAAGAAACTCAACAGCTCGCATCCGGCCGTGGAGTCTATCACTTGATCAATCCTTGGCAGGGCAAAGGGATCTTTGGGGCAGGCCTTGTTGAGGCTCGTGTAGTCTATGCACATGCGCCACTTGTTATTCTTCTTTAACACGAGGACCGGGTTAGCGAGCCATTCTGGAAAGAAAACTTCCATAATGAAGCTGGCCGCCAGAAGCCGGGCTATCTCTTCTCCTACAATCCTTCTCTTCTCCTCCGACAGTCGGTGGAGGGGTTGTTTGACTGGTTTTGCGTCTTCTCGGACATGTAGTTTGTGCTCGGCGAATTCCTTCGGAACACCCGGCATGTCCTTGGGGGACCATGCAAAGATGTCCCGATTCTCACGGGGGAAATCGGCGAGCTCGCCTTCCTATTTTCTGTTTAGGTTCTCCCCGATGACGGCAAACCTCTCTGGGTGCTCGGGGTCAAGAGGTATCTTCTTCATCTCCTTGGCCGGCTGGAAAGATCCTTGAGCATCATACTCCTTGGGATCGGGGGACAAGGCCAACTGTTTGCCGGCCATGGCCACGACTCGGTCCAACATCTTCTTTTCTTCGGCAATCACAAGGGACTCGGCCAGCCGGCTGCTGGCTGCTGCGCACTCGGAAGATTTCTTGTAATCGCCGGCTATGGTGATGACGCCCTTGGTGCTTGGCATCTCATCTTGAGGTAAGCATAGTGGGGAACTTCCATGAACCTGGCCAAGGCAGGTCGGCCAAGCAATGCATGGTAGGGGCTCTCCAGGTCCACCACTTCAAACAGATCGCTTCTCGGCGGAAATCCTCCTTGTCCCCAAAGAGTACATCAATCTTGATCTCGCCAATGGGGGCGCATGACAGGCCGGGTACAATGCCATGGAACACAGTCCGAGTAGGCATGAGTTGCTTTGCCTTGACGTTCAGCTTCTCCAGGGTGTCACGATAGAGGATGTTGATGCTGCTCCCGCCGTCTATCAGCACACGGGAGAAAGGGGCGGCGCGTCTGTCCGTTGCAAGGGTGGCATCTAGAACCAACGCATAAGAGCCGGGAGATGGCGTCATCTCTGGGTGGTCGGCCCGGCTCCAGCTGATAGGTTTTTCTGACTAGTGCATGTGCTCGGCGGGGTTGGCAGCGACCATGCTGACTTCCTGGTGCTCTCGGCATTTGTTACGCCGGTCTTCGGGCTGGCTTGTAAAGGTGACATAGGCGGCATGTTCGTCGGGGAACTCATCATGCACGGCTCCAACTGCGGGCCGAGTGGTCGGCGGCTGCGGAGCCGGAGGCGGCGGACCGGCAGGCGGAGGCGGCGCAAGCCCTTCGCCTTTGGAGATTCGGGTGAGCCAGTGGCACTTCCGGGTCGTGTGGTTGGACGGCTTCGCGCCGCTGTGGAACTTGCACGGGGCATCGAGAGTTTGCTCGTAGGAGAAGGCCGGCTGCCAAGCCAGCCTGCCGCCCTTGGGTTTCTTGGGCGCTGGCCGCCCTTCGGGCCGCTCGTCTTGGACCGTGGCCACCTGCCGACTGGCGGAAGGCGGCACGGGGCCCTTGCGCTTGTGGTCATTCTGGTGTGGGCGTCGGCCGGAGTCCCTAGCCGGTGTCTTGGGCGCCGGGTTGAGTACCTTCCCGGACGCGTCTACCCGGAGTTCGGTCTGCATTGAGGAGTCGGCGGTGGCGTACTTGTCCGCTATGACTAGAAGCTCGTCGAGGGTAGTCGGCTCGTCGCAGAGGAGCTTGTGCTTGAGGAGGGTGCCTTCTCGGCACCCGGCAATGAAGTATTCTATGGCTTGCACCTCGTGCACCCCTTTGCAAGAGTTGTGGAGCTCGGCCCAACGCGTGAGGTAGTCGCAAGTAGACTCGGCGGGGCCTTGTACGCACAAGGAGAGCTGTCTGGGCTTGGGAGCCCGCTTGTAGGTGCTGGTGAAATTGCGGACGAAGGCTTCTGTGAAATCTAGCCAGCTGTTGATGATGTATGGCTTGAGGCTGTTAAGCCAGGTCCGCGCCGTGCCTTGCAGCATGAGGGGCACGTACTTCACGGCAACGCGCCTGTTGCCGTTTTCTATGCTAACCGCCATGGAGTAGTCGATTGACCAATCTTCCGGCTTCACAGAGCCGTTGTACTTGGGTGTGTCTCTTGGGAGCGAGAACCCTTTGGGGAAAGGCTCGTCGCGGATGCGGGGGCCGAAGCAAGGCGGGCCGACATCGTCTTCTTCTTCCAGCGCCAGGGATCGCGCCAGGCGGTCGATCCGATGGTGGGCGTCGTTCTTGCCGACTCCTTCGCGGCGACCTAGCCGGCCGCTGAGAGTCGGATGCGCAACAGGCGGTGGGGTGGGATATCTCTCTCCACGGGGCCGAGGCGGAGGCGGGTTGCCCCGCCACTCCACGGCCCGGGGGTGGCTTCTGCGTCTCGCTCGATGGAGATTCGGGTTCGGCTTCGGCTGGCATCCGGCTCTTTCTCGCACCGCGCGCGGGTTTTACCCGTAGTCGGCGTCCGGGACGTCGCGCCGTGATCTCGGTGCGGGGGAGGGCTTTCCGCGTGGGCGTCGGCTTCATGCCGCTGCGCAGCTGCATCGATTAGCTGCTGGATGCGTCGGGTCATGTGGGGGAGTTCTTCGGCCCCCAGTCCATCTAGCTCGTCTACGGCCGCCTGGGCGGCGCGCAGGTTCTCGAGTGGAGTGGCGTAGACTGGGCGGTCGACTCCTAGCGTGTCGGCGACGACAGCGCCGCGCTGTCTAACAACGCCGGCCCGGCTGGGCCCACCTGGGGGCGGCGTGCCAAAGGTGGCGCGGTCGGCTTCGCGTTGGTGGGCCTCAGCAAGGCGTCTCATGGAAACCAACTTTCGGCCCTCTGCGAGGAGGGCGAGGCGGCGAGCCTTTAGTGCTTCAGCGTCGGCATCGGCCGGGAGGGGGATGGACAAGTCGTGGACCGCCGCGTGCGGGGCGTCGTGGGAGCTCTCGTCAGAAGCGCCGCCGTGGCCGATGACCATCACCTCGGTGGTGACAGCGTCGCAGCCATCGGCCCGGGGAAGCGGGTCGTTGTAGATCGTGACGTCGGTGGGGAAAGTGTCGAGTGAGGCTGTGTCGGAGTCAACAGGCATCGGGTCGGTGGAGCCAACTGACTCCAAGTCCACAGCAGGCTCGTCGGAGACGTGGAGCTGGCCGAGGAGGTTGACGATGTGGTCAGTGCTCGCGTCGGAGGCGAGCTCATCGGAGATGAGGGTCTTGTCAAGGAGATCGGCGAGGCCACTCGCTGCGCAGACATTGGTGACGCCTTGCAGCGCGTCGTGGCAAGCGCCGTCGGGCGTGCCGGGCTGGCTATGCTCACGGGGGAGGAAGAGGGTTCCTGTCCAGAAAAGGTCTCCGGACGATGGTGCACCTAGCCCCACGGTGGGCGCCAAATGTCGGGTGGTAGGTGCGACATATGCCAACGGGTGGCTTATCATTGTGGGAGCCAATAAGACGTCGCCGGTGCCTGGAAGTGGGATGAGGCGAAGGCATGCACGCCGGCGAATCTTACCCAGCTTCGGGGCTCTCCGTGGAGATAACACCCCTACTGCTGCTCTGTGGGTTCTCTGCATGATCACTAGATGAACAAGTAGCTACACGATGCTCCGTGAGCTGTTTGGTGAGAGGAGGAAGAAGGGCACTGCTCGCTCTCTTCTCCTCCCTATGTGGTGTCTAAAACTAGCGGGGATCCACCCTTTGCATGGGTGTCCCGGGGGGTTTATATAGGCCTACCCCCGGGGGTACAATGGTAATCTGGCTGGGCGTGGGGCCCAGCCTTGTGTGTCTACACTCGCCGGCTTCTGCGCCGGCTGCTGGGGCCCGCCGGCTAGTGGGTCCCACCGGCTGCCAGCTCCTTGGTCGACAGGCAGGCCCCACTGTCCAGGGTCTTGTCGGTGGCTGGTTACTGTTGCTCAATCCTGGTGACGAGGGCTTCGCGGAGGTGGGCGTGGCTACAGTGCCACCATCCGGCGGGTGATCGCTGTAGCCTCACCGCGTCTTGTCTCCTTAATGGGGCGTCCCCTCCGAGGGAGATGGCAAGCCGGCTGTGGAGAGCCGTCTCTGTCTTGGGCTGACTGGGGGAGGCCTGGCTGCCTTCAGGTGTCTCTCTGCCCGAAGGGGACACCGCCCATGGGCCGTACTGGCGGCCCGTCGTGGATGACATCAGGGTCAACGTGGCAACAGTGCCGCGCCGGACGGGCCATGGCCACCCGTACGTCGCACTGTGTCGGGCGTGCTCCGGGATTCGGGGGTGGCAGGCTTTACTGTAGCCACGCCCCGTCACATCGCCATTATGTGGATGCAGACTTCGAGGGTACGATCTTAACCGCTTTGTGGGAGCCGGCCTCTTGGAGTCGGCCTTCTCGCGGCCGGCTTCTCGGAGCCGGCCCTCCCACGGCTTTCTTCATGAAGGCTAAAGTCGGGTCGCCTTCCGATAGCCGGCTTGGGAGACAGCCGGCAAGGGGAAGGCAGCCCCATGTCTTGGATCCTTGAGGGCCGGATCGGCTCGTAATTTTTTCAGAAGGGCCAGGGGGAGCCGGCTAGGCTACCCATGGATATTTACTCCGACAGACACCGTATGAACTATGGTTTTGCAAGAAACATAGCTGTCGTTTCTTAAAGTTTGGGGATCCGATGCTTATGTCAAAAGGCATCAGCCTTCTAAGCTCGAACCTAAATCGGATAAGTGTGTCTTCATAGGATACCCTAAAGAAACTATTGGCTACACCTTCTACCGCAGATCCAAAGGCAGGATCTTTGTTTCTAGAAATGAGTCCTTTCTAGAGAAGGAGTTTCTCTCGAAAGAAGTGAGTGGGAGGAAAGTAGAACTCGATAAGGTAATTGTACCTACTCTCGGATTGGAAAGTAGCACATCACGGAAAACCATTCCCGTGATGCCTACACCAACTAGAGAGGAAGCTAATGATGATGATCATGAAACTTCAAATCAAGTTACTACTGAACCTCGAAGGTTGGCCAAAACACGTACCACACGAGAGTGGTACGGTAATCGTGTCCTGGAAGTCATGCTGTCAGACAACGGCAAACCTTCAAACTAAGAAGAAGCTATGATGAGCCCAGATTCCAAAAAATGGTTGAGGCCACGAAATTTGAGATAGGATCCATGTATGAGAACAAAGTATGGACTTTGGTGGACTTGCCCGATGATCGAAAAGCTATAGAGAATAAATGGATCTATAAGAGGAAGATGTACGCTGATGGTAATGTTACTATCTATAAAGCTACTTGTCGCGAAAGGTTTTCGACAAGTTCAAGGGGTTGACTAAGATGAGACCTTCTCACCCATAGTGATGCTTAAGTCAGTCCGAATCATGTTAGCAATTGCCACATTTTATAATTATGAAATTTGGCAAATGGACGTCAAAATTGCATTCCTTAATGGATTTCTTAAAGAAGAGTTGCATATGATGCAACTAGAAAGGTTTTGTCGATCCTAAAGGTGCTAACAAAGTGTGCAAGCTCCAGCGATCCATCTATGGATTGGTGCAAGCATCTCAGAGTTGGAATATACACTTTGATGAGGTGATCAAAGCATATGGTTTTATACAAACTTATGAAAAAGCTTGTATTTACAAGAAAGTGAGTGGGATCTCTGTAGCATTTATGATATTATATGTGGATGACATATTATTGATTTGAAATGATATAGAATTTCTGGATAGCATAAAAGGATACTTGAATAAGAATTTTTCAATGAACGACCTCGATGAAGCTACTTACATATTGGGCATCAAGATCTATAGAGATAGATCAGGACGCTTGATAAGACTTTCAAATGAGTACATACCTTGACAAGATTTTGAAGGAGTTCAAAATGGATAAGTCAAAGAAGGAGTTCTTGCTTCTATTGTAAGGTGTGAAGTTGTGTAAGACTCAAAACCCGACCACAACAGAAGATAGAGAGAGAATGAAAGTCATTCCCTATGCCTCGACCATATAGGATCTATAAAGTATTCCATGCTGTGTAATAGACCTATTGTGTACCTTGCCATGAGATTGGAAAGGGGGTACAATAGTGATCCAGGAGTAGATCACTGGACATCGGTCAAAATTATCCTTAAACCTAAGAGGACTAAGGAAATTTTTCTTGATTATGGAGGTGATAAAGAGTTTGTTGTAAAGGGTTAGATCGATGCAAGCTTTGACACCAATTAAGATGACTCTGAGTCTGAATCTGGATACGTATTGAAAGTGGGAGCAATTAGCTAGAGTAGCACCATGCAGAGCATTGTAGATACAGAAATTTGCAAAATACATACAGATCTGAATGTGGCAGACCTGTTGACTAAACATCTCTCGCAAGCAAAACATGATCACACCTTAGTACTCTTTGGGTATTAATCACACGGCGATGTCAACTAGATTATTGACTCTACCAAACTCTTTGGGTATTAGTCACATGGCGATGTGAACTATGGATGTTAATCACATGGCGATGTGAACTAGATTATTGACTCTAGTGCAACTAGGAGACTGAAGGAAATATTCCCTAGAGGCAATAATAAAGCTGTTATTTTATATTTCCTTATTCATGATAAAGGATTATTATTCATGCTAGAATTCTATTGATTGGAAACTTAAATACATGTGTCAATACATAAACAAATATTGTATCCCTAATATGCCTCTACTAGACTAGATCGTTGATCAAAGATGGTTAAGGTTTCCTAACCTTAGACATGTGTTGTCATTTGATAACGGGATCACATCATTCGGAGAACGATGTGATGGACAAGACCCACCCGTTAGCTTAGCATAATGATCGTTCAGTTTATTGCTACTGCTTTCTTCATGTCAAATACTTGTTCCTTCGACTATGAGATTTTGCAACTCCTAGATACCAGAGGAATACCTTGTTTGCTATCAAACGTCACAATGTAACTGGGTGATCATAAAGATGCTCTACGGGTATCTCTGAAGGTGTTTGTTGAGTTCGCATAGATCAATATTAGGATTTGTCACTCTGAGTATCGGAGAGGTATCTTTGGGCCCTCTCGCTAATACACATCATAAGCTTGCAAGCAAATGGCTAAGGAGTTAGTCACGAGGTGATGTATTACGGAACGAGTAAAGAGACTTGCCTGTAACGAGATTGAACTAGGTATCACTACAAAAAATACACATCCGTGACATTTTGGGCCGAACGAAAAAATTTCTTTCATACTTATGACACTTCTATGACGATAATTGTGACAAAACCCGGTATCATCATAGATGTGATGGGGTCCTACTTCTATGACAAAAAATGATGACAGAAAATGGGCTTTTCGTCCTGGGTGGGCCGGAGATGCAGTTGCATGACATTGTTTGGGCCGTCCATGAAGAAAAAACCGTGGTAGAAGTGAGGGCGAGGAAAATATCGGGGAGTTCCCGGTTACGGTGGGTGGTCGGGGGCCGAGCGATGCGCGTTTCTCTGGTACATGTACGCGCGTGTGTGCGAGGCGTTGGACTCTAACTGAACCCGAGCGAGGAGTTTGGCTCTAACTAAACCCGAACGATTGTACTGCAGGCTACACGTTACTGAACCCGAGCGATCGATCGATCCATTGCTGTTAACTGAACCCGAGTGATTCCTTCGCTACTGCTGCTAACTGAAGCCGATCGAACACTGCTGCCTCCTTCCCTTGATGAACAGTGAGCGTTGTTGGGGGGTTTGGATGAACAGTTCCCGGTGGGGGGTTGGATGAACAGGACCCCATGGTAGTAGAGGCCGTTGCCGCTGGATGAACAGGACCCCGATTGATCGAGCCGGTTGGGGGATGGATGAACAGGACCCCGTGGAGGGCTGGATGAACATGACCCCGTGGAGGGTTGGTTGAACAGTAGCCGGTGGAGGGCTGGATGAACAGTAGCCCGTGGAGGGGTGGTTGAATAGGACCCCGTGGAGAGGGCTGGTTGAACGGTAGCCGGTGGAGGAGCGCGCGGTGGAGGCTGGATGAACAGGAGCCCGTGGATGACCAATCGCAGTTGGAGGCTGGAGGAGGTCGATGGTGGATGAATAGTAGCCTAATATGTCTCCAACATATCTATAATCTATGAAGTATTCATGCTATTATATTATCAACCTTGGATGTTTTATCTGCATTTATATGCTATTTTATATGATTTTTGCGACTAACCAATTAACCTAGTGCCCAGTGCCAGTTTCCGGTTTTTCCTTGTTTTTGAGTTTTACAGAAAAGGAATATCAAATGTAGTCCAATTGACGTGCCAATTTTTGACGATTTTTTATGGATCAAAAGTAGACCCCTGAGTGAAAGAGTTGGGCCAGGAGAGTCCCGGGGCACCCACGAGGGTGGGGGGTGCGCCCACCCCCTAGGCGCATGGGCCTGCCTCATGGACGCCTCGGGCACCTCCCTGACATGAGATCGACGCCAAAGATTCCTATAAATACAGAAACCTCAGAAAATTAACCTAGATCGGGAGTTCCGCCGCCAGAATCCTCCGTAGCCACCGAAAACCAATCTAGGCCCTCTCTGGCACCCTGCCGGAGGGGGCCATCATCACCGGAGGGCATGGAGGAGGATCCCGGAGGGGCCATCATCACCATGAAGGCCAAGGAGCAGAGGGGGAACCTCTCCCATTCTAGGGGGGGGCATGGAGGAGGAAGCACTAGGGGAAGAACCTCTCCTCCTCTTTCTTGGTGGCACCGGAGTGCCATCGGGAGGGGAATCATCGCCGCGGTGATCGTCTTCATCAACATCACCATCCTCATCTCTTTTACGCGGTCCACTCTCCCGCACCCCGCTGTAATCCGTACTTGAACATGGTGCTTTATGCCACATATTATGATCCAATGATGTGTTGCCATCCTATGATGTTTTGAGTAGATATCCTTTGTCTTTAGGTTGATTGATGATCTAGATTGGTATGAGTTGTATGTTTTACTTTGGTGATGTCCTATGGTGCCCTCCGTGTCGTGCAAGCATGAGTGATTCCCGCTGTAGGGTGTTGCAATACATTTATGATTCGCTTATAGTGGGTTGCACGAGTGACTGAAACACAAACCCGAGTCAGGGGGTTGTTGCGTATGGGATAAAGAGGACTTGATGCTTTAATGCTATGGTTGGGTTTTACCTTAATGATCTTTAGTAGTTGCGGATGCTTTCTAGAGTTCGAGTCATAAGTGCAGACGATCCAATTAGAGAAAGTATGTTAGCTTATGCCTCTCCCTCATATGAAACTGCAATAGTGATTACCGGTCTTGTTAACGATTGCCTAGGACAACTCCGCACACCGATCCACCATTATTCCACACTCACTATTTATAATATTTAGTAATATATTCTAACTTCATGATAACAGCACCTACTTTTATATTTTAGCTCTCCGATATCATACAAAGTTATCCTCTTCATACCCACAACATAGTTTTATTTCTCGTTGCTAGATGGAAGCAAACGTTCGGTGTACGTAGAGTCGTATCGGTGGCAGATAGGGCTTGAGAGAATATTGATATTACCTTTAGCTCCTTGTGGGTTCGACACTCCATACTTATCACTTCCACCTTTGGAAATTGCTACGATGATTCCATGCACTTGGGGATTCTCAAGCTCTTTTCTCGCGCCGTTGCCGGGGAGCAATAGCGTGGGGTTGATATTCTCGTGTATGCTTGTTTGCTTTCTTCACTAAGTAGATTTTGTTTTTTTATTTTTTGTTTCTATTTAGTTGTGGGTGAAACATAATTTTTTTTGAAAGAATGAAAATACCAAAAAAATACTTGCCTCTCATTGCCTAAAAAGTTTTTCAAAAAGAGAAGTGATTGGAAAGTTATGCATTGAAGAAGTGAGGGTCGACCTTGAGCACTTGTGTTCATGCTCATGGAAACAATGTACAATTTTTCATGGATGTTTCTCTATAAATAATTATCCCCTTATATATATCCATTGTATTATAAATATAATGTGCCGAGCTTTGGTTTTAGGATGCTTAGATTGCTTGTTTACTATGTGCAGAACAAAAACATAAACTTTGGCTGTAGCGCGTGATTTCACATTTTTTACTGGAAAGTCAAATGGGTCTGAAACTTTTTGCACTTTACTTCTGTACAAATTTTCAAATTTATTTCAAAATTTTTGGAGTTACGTAAGTTTACTAAACCTTCAGATTACTACAGACTGTCCTGTTTTAGACAGATTCTGTTTTTCGTGTGTTGTTTGCTTATTGTGATGAATCTATGGGTAGTATCGGGGGTATGAACCATGGTGAAGTTGGAATAAAGTAGATGTAGTTCTAATATGAAATTGGAATGAGTTTTCAATAGTACCTAAAGGTAGTGATTTGCTTTATTATACTAACGGATCTCACAAAGTTTTTGTTAAAGTTTTTTGTGGATGAAGTGTTCGAAGAACGACGAGTTACCGATGTGAGAAGAATAAAGAGAGGCAAGATCTCAAGCTTGGGGATGCCCAAGGCACCCCAATTAAATATTCTAAGGACACTCAAGCATCTAAGCTTGGGGATGCCCCGGTTGGCATCCCGTCTTTCTTCTTCAACAATTATCGGTATAGCTCGGTTTTTGTTTCGTTCACATGATTTGTGTCCTTTGTTTTTTTGTTCTTCCTTTATGAACCATGCTAGTATGAGATAGCCCTTCATTTTTTATATAATGCTTCATGTGCTTCACTTATATCTTTTAAGTATGATCTTATAGAATTGCTCTTTGTGCTTCACTTAAATCTTTTGAATATGGTTTTATAGAATGCTTCGTGTGCTTCACTTATAAATTTTGAGCTTGGACATTGGTTAGTTTATATTAATTGTAGAATGCTCCATGAACTTCACTTATATCTTTTGGAGTATTAATAATACTATTATCTAAAGCGGGTTTGCAAGAGTGTCAACTCTAGGAACTAGTGATCCCGCTATTCCGAATGAGAAGAATTTTGCTTATGTGGAGAGTAGAAAAACTTCTATGCTTGTAGATCATGAAAAGAATGCTTTATGTGATGGTTATGTTGTTGAATTCATTCATGATGATACTGAAAATTATTATGAGGGAGGAATATATGCTTGTAGGAGTTGCAATAATATCAAGTTTCCTCTCTATGTGCTTAAAGCTTTGAAGTTATCCTTGTTTTTCCTTCCTATGCTAGTTGATTCTTGTTCCCATAAGTTGTGTACTCACAAAATCCCTAAGCATAGGAAGTGGGTTAGGTTTAAATTTGCTAGTCATATTCTTCATGATCCTCTCTTTATGTTTCAATTCTTATCTTTTATATGAGCATCATTGGAATCATCATGCCTAGCTAAAAGGCATTAAAGAAAAGCGTTTGTTGGGAGAGAACCCAATATTTACCCTTAATTTTTTTGTGTGTTCTCATGATTAAGCTACTGTATTAATCATGTATTATAGCTTTTGTTTCAATAAAGTGCAAGTAAGACCTTTGGGAAGGCTTGGGTGAAAGTTAATGTGATCTTGCTGTAAAAAACAGAAACTTTGCGCTCACGAGATTTGCTACCATTTTTTATTGGAGAGTGCGATTAGGTTGATTCTTTTTTACAGAAGATTAATAGACAAATTCCTCACATCCAATAATTTATTTCATAATTGTTTGAGTAGCATAAGTATGGTTAGTGTTCAGATCATTACAGACTGTTCTGTTTCTGACAGATTCTATTTTCATTGCATAGTTTGCTTGTTTTCTAGTTTCTATGACTTATATTTCTCAATATAAATTGTAGAAATGATATGGTACATTAGGCATTGTGTGAGAAAAATTATGAACCTTGTCTTTGCCAGTACCAAAGTGAATGGTTTACTCTTTATCATACTAACCTATCTCACAAAGTTCCGTTAAGTTTTGTGTGATTGAAGTTTTCAAGCTTTGGGTGAGATATCAATATGAGGAGAATAAGGAGTGGAAAGAACCTAAGCTTGGGGATGCCCGAGGCACCCCAAGGTAATATTCAAGGAATACTCAAGCGCCTAAGCTTGGGGATGCCTCGGAAGGCATCCCCTCTTTCGTCTTCAAAACTATCGGTATACCTTACTTGGAGCTATATTTTTATTCGTCACATGATATGTGTTTTGCTTGGAGCGTATTTTAAATTTTACTTTTTGTTTGAATAAAATCTTTGGATCTGAATTATTAAATGAAAAAGAAACCTCCCATGGCTAGTTAATTATTTGACTACTCAGTGTCCTTCACTATTATCTTTTGGAGTAGTTTGTCATTTACTCACGTGCTTCACGTATATCCTATGAGTAAATGGTTGAATAATTGAATATCATAAATCTGAATTTATATATGTTTCATATGCTTATACCATGGGGAGTAATGACTTCACATAGAATAAGTATAGGTAGTAAACTTATTTAAAGTTAGCAAACATAGAATTGGTCACTTGAACAATTCATGAAAGAATATTGAAGGAAGACAAAGTAATGGGTTATGTTTTCTTATATCTGAAATAAAGTATATTGTCTTGGATCATCCAACATGTTGATCTTGCTTTTCTCCCTCATGCTAGCCAAATTCTTTGCACCAAGTAGAGATACTACTTGTGCTTCCAAACATTCCTTAAACCAGTTTTGCCATGAGAGTCCACCATACCTACCTATGGATTGAGTAAGATCCTTCAAGTAAGTTGTCATCGGTGCATGCAATAAAAAATTGCCCTCTAAATATGTATGATCTATTAATGTGGAGAAAATAAGCTTTATACGATCTTTGTTATGTGGAAGAAATAAAAGCGACGGAATGCATAATAAAGGTCCATATCACAAGTGGCAATATAAAGTGATGTTCTTTTGCATTAAGATTTTGTGCATCCAACCATAAAAGCGCATGACAACCTCTGCTTCCCTCTGCGAAGGGCCTATCTTTTACTTTTATCTTCTACCTTTATGCAAGAGTCATAGTGATCTTCACCTTTCCTTTTTACATTTTATCCTTTGGCAAGCACATTGTATTGGAAAGATCCTGATATATATATATATATATATATATATATATATATATATCGAATTGGATGTAAGTTATCATGAAATATTATTGTTTACATTACCCTTGAGGTAAAAGGTTGGGAGGCGAATCTATAAGCCCCTATCTTTCTCTGTGTCCGATTAAAACTTTGAACCCATAAATGAGTATGTGGAGTCTGCTAAATCAAAGCTCTGACATAGATCCTTCCTGAAAATAAGATGAATTGCAATTGTTTGATGACTGAGAATAGAGTTTGTTAGTTTCAAGAGAGTTCATGATCTATACTTTAACATATGAATAGCTTGTTACTTGATCATGAAAAGTTTTATGAAGATGAGCTACTGTTATGATATATAATGATTCTACAAAAAGTGATTGAAACTATCATTGATGAAACTTATGCACTTGCTAGCATTCACACTTCATAAATTATTTCTTTTATCATTTCCCTCCTCGAGGACGAGCAGGAATTAAGCTTGGGGATGCTGATATGTCTCCAATGTATCTACAATATATGAAGTATTCATGCTATTATATTATCAACCTTGGATGTTTTATCTCCATTTATATGCTATTTTATATGATTTTTGGGACTAACCTATTAACCTAGTGCCCAGTGCGAGTTTCAGTTTTTTCCTTGTTTTTGAGTTTTACAGAAAAGGAATATCAAACGGAGTCCAATTGACTTGCCAATTTTGACGATTTTTTATGGATCAAAAGAAGACCCCGGAGTAAAAGAGTTGGGCCAGGAGAGTCCCGGGGCGTCCACGAGGGTGGGGGCGCCCCCCCCCCCCCC
>NC_041390.1:204648429-204688556 GCF_002162155.2 Triticum dicoccoides | reverse complement strand
GGATGCCTCGGGAACCTCCTTGATGTGAGACCGACGCCAATAATTCCTATAAATACAGAAACCTTGGAAAATTAACCTAGATCGGGAGTTCTGCCGCCAGAAGCCTCCGTAGCCACCGAAAACAAATCTAGGCCCTCTCTAGCACCCTGCCGGAGGGGGCCATCATCACCGGAGGGCATGGAGGAGGATCCCGGAGGGGCCATCATCACCATGAAGGCCATGGACCAGAGGGGGAACCTCTCCACATCTAGGGGGAGGCCATGGAGGAGGAAGCACAAGGGGGAGAACCTCTCTTCCTCTCTCTTAGTGGCACCAGAGTGCCATCGGGAGGGGAATCTTCGCCATGGTGATCGCCTTCATCAACATCACCATCATCATCACCATCCTCATCTCTTTTATGCGGTCCACTCTCCCGCACCCCGCTGTAATCCCTACTTGAACATGGTGCTTTATGCCACATATTATGATCCAATGATGTGTTGCCATCCTATGATGTTTTGAGTAGATATCCTTTGTCTTTGGGTTGATTGATGATCTAGATTGGTGTGACTTGTATGTTTTACTTTGGTGCTATCCTATGGTGCCCTCCGTGTCGCGCAAGCATGAGGGATTCGTGCTGTAGGGTGTTGCAATACATTTATGATTCGCTTATAGTGGGTTGCGTGAGTGACTGAAACACAAATCCGAGTAAGGGGGTTGTTGCGTATGGGATAAAGAGGACTTGATGCTTTAATGATTGGGTTTTACCTTAATGATCTTTAGTAGTTGCGGATGCTTGCTAGAGTTCCAATCATAAGTGCACATGATCCAAGTAGAGGAAGTATGTTAGCTTATGCCTCTCCCTCATATGAAACTGCAATAATGATTACCGGTCTTGTTAACGATTGCCTAGGACAATTACGCACAACGATCCACCATTATTCCACACTCGCTATTTATAATATTTATTAATATATTCTAACTTCATGATAACAACACCTACTTTTATATTTTAGCTCTCCGATATCATACAAAGTTATCCTCTTCATACCCACAACATAGTTTTATTTCTCGTTGCTAGTTGGAAGCAAATGTTCGGTGTACGTATAGTCGTATCAGTGGTAGATAGGGCTTGAGAGAATATTGATCTTACCTTTAGCTCCTTGTGGGTTCAACACTCCATACTTATCACTTCTACCTTTGGAAATTGCTATGATGATTCCTTGCACTTGGGGATTATCATAGCCCGTGGAGGTAGTCGACGGTGGAGATGAACAATATCTCGTGGAGTCCCATTTTGTGCTATGCCACACCCCTCCTGATGAACAGGACCCCCGTTTCGACCGTAGCGCTCCAATACAAGTCCGTTTCCTCTGTTTTGCAGTATGCCACACCCCTCCCGATCAACAGGACCCCGTTTCCACCGTATAAGGTCTGTTTCCTCTGTTTTGCGGTACGCCAGACCCCTCCCGATGAACAGGATCCTGTTTTGACCGTGGCCGATCGAACACAAGGCCATTTCCTCTATTCTGCGGTACGCCAGGCCTTGTTTCCATCGGCTCTCCATCCAAGCCGGTTGGCTCCCGATGAACAACACGCGTTCCATTGCCTCCCAATGAACACGACGCATTCCGTTGCCTCCCCATGAACATGAGGACGGCGAGTTCTCCATTCCGACCAAGCCATGTACAGGAGCCCTGGCCATACGTATGCGCGAGTAGGCGCTCGAGACCCCGCCCGTATGTATGTATGTGGCCGGATTTACTTTCTTGCACCCTGGACGCTATGCGTACGTGTACATGCTATGTGTACGCCTCTACTATGATACGTGCGCGCCTCTACTACGACACGTGCCCTTCCTTACACGGCCACAGTTCATCGCTGCAGCCTGCAGACAGACTGGTCATATGTACGTACACGTTCGTGACCAGAATGACAATGCTACGTACGCTTCGACTAGGTGGGTCCCAACTGTCAGGCACTTCCTTGCGTGTGAAGATGTAGCTGGTGGGTCCCAGCAGTCAGGGGGCGAATCATTATTTTTTTGCCTGTAATATGGATGCACTTCCTTGCATGCGAAGATGTAGCTGGTGGGTCCTAGCAGTCAGGGGGCGAATCATTTTTTTGCCCGTAATATGGAAGCACTTCCTTGCGTGCGAGGATATAGCTAGTGGGTCCCAACAGTGAGGGGGGAAACATTTTTTCATGAAATACGGTGGCCCGTCTGGTGGGTCCCTGCTGTCAGGTGGAGGAATCATTATTTTCCACGTAATAAGGAGGCACTTCCTTGCTGCAGCCGTGGACCCAGCTGTTAGCCTCTCCACATACAGTACTCTTCCAATGGAAGTCGTTCCTTGACCATGTTGACCGCACCACACCGAGAGCATGTGGCGACCCGACCCGAATGGATCAAGCCTACTGTGCTCGGGTGTCATCCCTGGATCAGTAATGCTGACACCACACAGTACATCGAAGGATTTATAGCAGAGTGGCAATCACACACTTATTACATCGTTGTCTCAAAAGAGAACTTATTACAATAAAAATGGCTTAAGGCCATCTAATAACGGTAACAGCGGAAGACTCGGAAGATAAATGGGTCCATCAACTCCAACGGCATCACTGAGTATAGAACCACGACCTAAAAGCACCTTACTCGTCGTCTGAAAAGTCTGCAACATGAGAAGTTGCAGCCCGAAAACGGGTCAGCGCATGGAATATGCTGGCAATGTAACACATAGAGAGTAATGGAATGAAACAGCTATACTATATGCATATATGGCTGGTGGAAAGCTCTATGGTTACAGTTTTTTTGCGTAAAGCCAGTTTTTCCCTACTGCAAAGGAATAAACTTATTTAACTATCATGGTGGTTGTGAAACATCGAGAATGGTTGACAACATTCCGATCCCAATTAAGTGAACAATTAAAACCCAACAACATTAGTTAGAGTAACATGTTGAGATTCACATGATATTCAAGTACTAGATACTCAAGATGTCCATGACCGGGGACACGGCTAGTCATGATTAGTTTGTACACTCTGCAGAGGTTTGCGCACTTTTCCCCACAAGACTCGATCGCCTCCGTTTGGTTTCTCGCACTACATGGTGTTTGAGAAGACGGATGACCGAGACATAGTCTTTCAGAAGCGCTAGCACCTTACGATCGGGTAGACCAGTACACCTACATCCCCTACATCTGGTAGTCTACCACTGTAAGAGTTCACACAACTTAGTCAACTATGCCAAAGCCCATAATGGCTTGTGGCTGCACACGGAAGTGTTGGGGAACGTAGTAATTTCAAAAAATTTCCTACGCACACGCAAGATCATGGTGATGCATAGCAACGAGGGGAGAGTATGATCTACGTACCCTTTGTAGATCGCAAGGGAAGCGTTGACACAACGTAGAGGAAGTAGTCGTACGTCTTCTTCCCAATCCGACCGATCCAAGCACCGTTACTCCGGCACCTCCGAGTTCTTAGCACACGTACAGCTCGATGACGATCCCCGTGCTCCGATCCATCAAAGCTTCGGGGAGGAGTTCCGTCAGCACGACGGCGTGGTGACGATCTTGATGTATTACCGACGCAGGGCTCCGCCTAAGCACTACAACGATATGATCGAGGTGGAATATGGTGGCAGGGGCACCGCACACGGCTAAGGAACGATCTCAATGATCAACTTGTGTGTCTAGAGGTGCCCCCTGCCTCCGTATATAAAGGAGCCAAGGGGGAGGGGTGCGGCCAGCCCTATGGAGGCGCAGGAGGAGTCCTACTCCTACCGGGAGTAGGACTCCCCCCCAATCCTATTCCAAATAGGACTCCCATGGGGGAAAGAGAGAGAGAGGTGGCCGACCACCTCTCCTAGTCCTAATAGGACTAGGGGGGGAGGCGCGCAGCCCACTATGGGCAGCCCCTTTCACCTTTCCACTAAAGCCCAATAAGGCCCATATGACTCCCGGGGGGTTCCGGTAACCTCCCGGTAATCCGGTAAAATCCTGATTTCACCCGGAACACTTCTGATGTCCAAACATAGGCTTCCAATATACCAATCTTTATGTCTCGACCATTTCGAGACTCCTCGTGATGTCCGTGATCACATCCGGGACTCCGAACAACCTTCGGTACATCAAAATGCATAAACTCATAATAACTGTCATCGTAACGTTAAGCGTGCGGACCCTACGGTTCGAGAACAATGTAGACATGACCGAGACACGTCTCCGGTCAATAACCAATAGCGGGACCTGGATGCCCATATTGGCTCCTACATATTCTACGAAGATCTTTATCGGTCAGACCGCATAACAACATACGTTGTTCCCTTTGTCATCGGTATGTTACTTGCCCGAGATTCGATCGCTGGTATCCAATACCTTGTTCAATCTCGTTACCGGCAAGTCTCTTTACTAGTTCCGTAATACATCATCTCACAACTACCATATTAGTTGTAATGCTTGCAAGGCTTATGTGATGTGCATTACCGAGAGGGCCCAGAGATACCTCTCCGACAATCGGAGTGACAAAACCTAATCTCGAAATACGCCAACCCAACATGTACCATTGGAGACACCTGTAGTACTCCTTTATAATCACCCAGTTACGTTGTGACGTTTGGTAGTACCCAAAGTGATCCTCCGATAAACGGGAGTTGCATAATCTCATAGTTATAGGAACATGTATAAGTCATGAAGAAAGCAATAGCAACATACTAAACGATCGGGTGCTAAGCTAATGGTATGGGTCATGTCAATCAGATCATTCAACTAATGATGTGACCTCGTTAATCAAATAACAACTCATTGTTCATGGTTAGGAAACATAACCATCTTTGATTAATGAGCTAGTCAAGTAGAGGCATACTAGTGACACTTTGTTTGTCTATGTATTCACACATGTATTATGTTTCCGGTTAATACAATTCTAGCATGAATAACAAACATTTATCATGATTATAAGGAAATAAATAATAACTTTATTATTGCCTCTAGGGCATATTTCCTTCAGGAAGTTTCCTCCCACTCACTTCTTTCGAGAGAAACTCCTTCTCTAGAAAGGATCCATTCTTAGCAACGAATGTCTTGCCTTCGGATCTATGATAGAAGGTGTACCCAACAGTCTCCTTTGGGTATCCTATGAAGACACATTTCTTCGATTTGGGTTCGAGCTTATCAGGTTGAAGCTTTTTCACATAAGCATCGCAGCCCCAAACTTTAAGAAACAACAACTTTGGTTTCTTGGCAAACCATAGTTCATACGGCGTCGTCTCAACGGATTTTGACGGTGCCCTATTTAACGTGAATGCGGCCGTCTCTAAAGCATAACCCCAAAATGATAGCGGTAAATCTGTAAGAGACATCATAGATCGCACCATATCTAGTAAAGTACGATTACGATGTTCGGACACACCATTACGCTGTGGTGTTCCGGGTGGCGTGAGTTGCGAAACTATTCCACAGTTTTTCAAATGTACACCAAACTCGTAACTCAAATATTCTCCTCCACGATCAGATCGTAGAAACTTTATTTTCTTGTTATGATGATTTTCAACTTCACTCTGAAATTCTTTGAACTTTTCAAATGTTTCAGACTTATGTTTCATTAAGTAGATATACCCATATCTGCTTAAATCATCTGTGAAGGTGAGAAAATAACGATATCCGCCACGAGCCTCAATATTCATCAGACCACATACATCGGTATGTATGATTTCCAACAAATCTGTTGCTCTCTCCATAGTACCGGAGAACGGTGTTTTAGTCATCTTGCCCATGAGGCACGGTTCACAAGTACCAAGTGATTCATAATCAAGTGGTTCCAAAAGTCCATCAGTATGGAGTTTCTTCATGCGCTTTACACTGATATGACCTAAACGACAATGCCACAAATAAGTTGCACTTTCATTATCAACTCTGCATCTTTTGGCTTCAACATTATGAATATGTGTATTACTACTATCGAGATTCATTAAGAATAGACCACTCTTCAAGGGTGCATGACCATAAAAGATATTACTCATATAAATAGAACAACCATTATTCTCTGATTTAAATGAATAACTGTCTCGCATTAAACAAGATCCAGATATAATGTTCATGCTCAACGCTGGCACCAAATAACAATTATTTAGGTCTAATATTAATCCCGAAGGTAGATGTAGAGGTAGCGTGCCGACCGCGATCACATCGACTTTGGAACCGTTTCCCACGCGCATCGTCACCTCGTCCTTTGCCAGCGCCCGCTTATTCCGTAGTCCCTGTTTTGAGTTGCAAATATTAGCAACAGAACCAGTATCAAATACCCAGGTGCTACTGCGAGCTCTAGTAAGGTACACATCAATAACATGTATATCACATATACCTTTGTTCACCTTGCCATCCTTCTTATCCGCCAAATACTTGGGGCAGTTCCGCTTCTACTGACCAGTCTGCTTGCAGTAGAAGCACTCAGTTTCAGGCTTAGGTCCAGACTTGGGTTTCTTCTCCTGAGCAGCAACTTGCTTGCTGTTCTTCTTGAAGTTACCCTTTTTCTTCCCTTTGCCCTTTTTCTTGAAACTAGTGGTCTTGTTAACCATCAACACTTGATGCTCCTTCTTGATTTCTACCTCCGCAGCTTTCAGCATTGCGAAGAGCTCGGGAATAGTCTTGTTCATCCCTTGCATATTATAGTTCATCATGAAGCTCTTGTAGCTTGGTGGCAGTGATTGGAGAATTCTGTCAATGACGCAATCATCTGGAAGATTAACTCCCAATTGAATCAAGTGATTATTATACCCAGACATTTTGAGTATATGCTCACTGACAGAACTGTTCTCCTCCATCTTGCAGCTATAGAACTTATTGGAGACTTCATATCTCTCAATCCGGGCATTTGCTTGAAATATTCTTCAACTCCTGGAACATCTCATATGCTCCATGACGTTCAAAATGTCGTTGAAGTCCCGATTCTAAGCCATAAAGCATGGCACACTGAACTATCGAGTAGTCATTAGCTTTGCTCTGCCAGACGTTCATAACATCTGGAGTTGCTCCAGCAGCAGGCCTGGCACCCAGCGGTGCTTCTAGGATGTAATTCTTCTGAGCAGCAATGAGGATAATCCTCAAGTTATGAACCCAGTCCGTATAATTGCTACCATCATCATTCAACTTTGCTTTCTCAAGGAACGCATTAAAATTCAATGGAACAACATCACGAGCCATCTATCTACAATCAACATAAACAAGCAAGATACTATCAGGTACTAAGTTCATGATAAGTTTAAGTTTAATTAATTACTTAAGAACTCCCACTTAGATAGACATCCCTCTAATCCTCTAAGTGATCACGTGATCCAAATCAACTAAACCATAACCGATCATCACGTGAGATGGAATAGTTTTCAATGGTGAACATCGTTATGTTGATCATATCTACTATATGATTCACGCTCGACCTTTCGGTCTCCGTGTTCCGAGGCCATATCTGTATATGCTAGGCTCGTCAGGTTTAACCTGAGTATTCTGCATGTGCAAAACTGGCTTGCACCCATTGTAGATGGACGTAGAGCTTATCACACCCGATCATCACGTGGTGTCTGGGCACGACGAACTTTGGCAACGGTGCATACTCAGGGAGAACACTTCTTGATAATTTAGTGAGAGATCATCTTATAATGCTACCGTCAATCAAAGCAAGATAAGATGCATAAAAAGATAAACATCACATGCAATCAATATAAGTGATATGATATGGCCATCATCATCTTGTGCTTGTGATCTCCATCTCCGAAGCACCGTTATGATCACCATCATCACCGGCGCGACACCTTGATCTCCATCGTAGCATCGTTGTCGTCTCGCCAATCTTATGCTTCCACGACTATCACTACCGTTTAGTAATAAAGTAAAGCATTACATCGCGATTGCATTGCATACAATAAAGCGACAACCATATGGCTCCTGCCAGTTGCCGATAACTCGGTTACAAAACATGATCATCTCATACAATAAAATTCAGTATCATGCCTTGACCATATCACATCACAACATGCCCTGCAAAAACAAGTTTAGACGTCCTCTACTTTGTTGTTGCATGTTTTACGTGGCTGCTACGGGCTTAAGCAAGAACCAATCTCACCTATGCATCAAAACCACAACGATAGTTTGTCAAATAGACTCCGTTTTAACCTTCGCAAGGACTGGGCGTAGCCACACTCGGTTCAACTAAAGTTGGAGAGACAGTCGCCCGCAAGCCATCTATGTGCAAAGCACGTCGAGGGAACCAGTCTCGCGTAAGCGCACGCGTAAGGTTGGTCTGGGTCGTCTCGTCCAACAATACCGCCGAACCAAAGTATGACATGCTGGTAGGCAGTATGACTTGTATCGTCCACAACTCACTTGTGTTCTACTCGTGCAAATAACATCAAACCATAAAACCTAGGCTCGGATGCCACTGTTGGGGAACGTAGTAATTTCAAAAAATTTCCTACGCACACGCAAGATCATGGTGATGCATAGCAACGAGGGGAGAGTATGATCTACGTACCCTTTGTAGATCGCAACGGAAGCGTTGACACAACATAGAGGAAGTAGTCGTACGTCTTCTTCCCGATCCGACCGATCCAAGCACCGTTACTCCGGCACCTCCGAGTTCTTAGCACATGTACAGCTCGATGACGATCCCCGTGCTCCGATCCAGCAAAGCTTCGGGGAGGAGTTCTGTCAGCACGACGGCGTGGTGACGATCTTGATGTATTACCGACGCAGGGCTTCGCCTAAGCACTACAACAATATGATCGAGGTGGAATATGGTGGCAGGGGGCACCGCACACGGCTAAGGAACGATCTCAATGATCAACTTGTGTGTCTAGAGGTGCCCCCTGCCTCCGTATATAAAGGAGCCAAGGGGGAGGGGTGCGGCCAGCCCTATGGAGGCGCAGGAGGAGTCCTACTCCTACCGGGAGTAGGACTCCCCCCCAATCCTATTCCAAATAGGACTCCCAAGGGGGAAAGAGAGAGAGAGGTGGCCTGCCACCTCTCCTAGTCCTAATAGGACTAGGGGAGGGGGGAGGCGCGCAGCCCACTATGGGCAGCCCCTTTCACCTTTCCACTAAAGCCCAATAAGGCCCATATGACTCCCGGGGGGTTCCGGTAACCTCCCGGTAATCCGGTAAAATCCTGATTTCACCCGGAACACTTCTGATGTCCAAACATAGGCTTCCAATATATCAATCTTTATGTCTCGACCATTTCGAGACTCCTCGTCATGTCCGTGATCACATCCGGGACTCCGAACAAACTTAGGTACATCAAAATGCATAAACTCATAATAACTATCATCGTAACGTTAAGCGTGCAGACCCTACGGTTCGAGAACAATGTAGACATGACCGAGACACATCTCCGGTCAATAACCAATAGCGGGACCTAGATGCCCATATTGGCTCCTACATATTCTACGGAGATATTTATCGGTCAGACCGCATAACAACATACGTTGTTCCCTTTGTCATCGGTATGTTACTTGCCCGAGATTTGATCGCCGGTATCCAATACCTAGTTCAATCTCGTTACCGGCAAGTCTCTTTACTCGTTCCATAATACATCATCTCACAACTACCATATTAGTTGTAATGCTTGCAAGGCTTATGTGATGTGCATTACCGAGAGGGCCCAGAGATACCTCTCCGACAATCGGAGTGACAAAACCTAATCTCGAAATACGCCAACCCAACATGTACCATTGGAGACACCTGTAGTACTCCTTTATAATCACCCAGTTACGTTGTGACGTTTGGTAGTACCCAAAGTGTTCCTCCGGTAAACGGGAGTTGCATAATCTCATAGTTATAGGAACATGTATAAGTCATGAAGAAAGCAATAGAAACATACTAAACGATCGGGTGCTAAGCTAATGGAATGGGTCATGTCAATCAGATCATTCAACTAATGATGTGACCTCGTTAATCAAATAACAACTCATTGTTCATGGTTAGGAAACATAACCATCTTTGATTAACGAGCTAGTCAAGTAGAGGCATACTAGTGACACTTTGTTTGTCTATGTATTCACACATGTATTATGTTTCCGGTTAATACAATTCTAGCATGAATAACAAACATTTATCATGATTATAAGGAAATAAATAATAACTTTATTATTGCCTCTAGGGCATATTTCCTTCAGGAAGTTTCTAGCATGAAAGATATTATGATCCCTTTGAGCCTGGGTGGCGGTCCAAAATAAAAACAGGCAAGTCCTGATAGACATTAGGTGCCTCAATCCACCCAGATGTGTGTTTAAGTTGCCACCTTAGATAAACCATTAAAATTATCAACTCACATCTGTCATCGATATCACTCACCCAATCCACGTCTACTAGCATAGCATGGCACAATAAGCAAACGTAGAAGTAACTCCCAAAGGTTTCATAGTAATACAGGTGATAGGTACTACCTCATCTACTTCCCATCCCACAATTTAATTAGATCCTAATCATGCAATGTGAGAGGATTGATCTAATGCAATAAAACTGGGTTGTAGAAAAGGTATGATCAAAGTGTTACTTGCCTTGCTGATGATCCGCGAGACCTAGGGTTTCGAAGTAACAGGTGGCGCAATCCGGGTGATCTATCGCAGACAAACAACAAGCATACAATAAGTACTCATCTAATGCACAGATAAAACTCGAACAAGAGAACGAACCAGAAAGTTCAACTTAAGAACTCCGGTTGCAAAGAAAGAACGAACCGAGCAAAGAAACAGAAAACAAACGGCGGAAAAAAACAACTCGGTTCTAGCAAGTTGAAACTAGGTCAAATTTTACCGTAGCAAAAGCTTGTTCAAGTTGATTAGACGGAATGGCGGTTTCGAGACGAAACTCCAGGCGCTTGAATCACCTGATTCTGATAAACGAGCGAGAAGAAAGACTAGAACGATGATCGGATCCAAGATCACGATCGCGGAATAAATCCGACGAAAAAAGAAAACGAAGAACGGTTAAACGAACGGGCGTTGTTAACCGGGAAAAATCGGTGATCACGTTCGTTGAGACGAACGGTCTGAAAGAAGAACGAAAACCGATCTAGGGTTTTCGGAAAAGAAACCGAAAAGAAAAACCGATCTAGAAACCGGAACGGTTCAGAAAAGAACCGGAAAGAAAACGAATCGGAAGAGAAGAAAAGAATCGGAACAGTTTATAAGAAAAACTGAACCGAGGGAAGAACAAGAGAGGCACGGCTACCTCGGGAGGCAGGCTCCGGGAGGCGGCGGCTAAGGGCGGTGGTGGCGATGCACAAGGGCGGCGGCGTGGGTGAGGGGCGCGGGGTGGGGCGCGGCTTGGGGAGGCGCGGGGTGGTGTGGGGTTTGGGGTTTGATTTGATGTTTTGGAGGGGGGGGGTGTGGGGTATTTATATTGGTGAGGGGAGGGGGTTTCTTGGGGTAGGGGACAAGAAATAGAGTAGGAATAGGAAAGAAAAAAGAGGAAACGGAGTAGGACTAAAGTCCTACTAGGACTCCAAAAGGGGCGGCGGCGGCGGCCTCCTGGCGCCTGGCGCGCGCGGGGCGGGTGATGGCCTGGCCGGCCGGCTGCTGGCTGGGCCTTGGCCCAGGGCGCTGCAAGATTTTTTTTAAATAGTTCCACGCGCAGAAAAACAAAGGAAAAAGAAACTAAATGAACTCCAAAAATTCTAAAGTAAATTTTCCCCGACTCCTAAAAATGAGTCGAACAAAATGAACTTTACTCCGGACCTAGAATGCAATTTTTTGAAAACACGCATTTTTCCCTATCCAAATAAAATGCAAATAAAATGCCGGCAAAACCAAAATTTGATCTATTTATTAAATCTTCATTTTTCCTCAATTTTGGGAAAGTCATATTATTCCCTCTCTTATATTTTGATATAGGAAAATAACTGAAGATGAAATATATAAATCAAATGATCCTCTTTTCCAACATTTGAGAGAACTCAAATATGAAAATAACGAAATCTCCAACTCTCTCCGTGGGTCCTTGAGTTGCGTGAAATTTCTAGGATCAACCAAAATGCAAGAAAATATGCTATGCATGATGATCTAATGCATAACATTCCAAATTGAAAATTTGGGATGTTACAAACCTACCCCCCTTACGATGAATCTCGCCCTCGAGATTCGGGTTGGCTAGAAAATAGGTGAGGGTGGTCCTTGAGCAAATCTTCTTCTCTTTCCCAGGTGAGTTCATCCTTTGAGTGGTGGTTTGTAACATCCCAAATTTTCAATTTGGAATGTTATGCATTAGATCATCATGCATATCACATTTTCTTGCACTTTGGTCGATCCTAGAAATTTCACGCAACTCAAGGACCTTCGGAGAGAGTTGGAGATTTCGTTATTTTCATATTTGAGAGTTTTCTCAAATTTGAAGAGAGGATCATTTGATTTATTTATTTAATCTTCAATTATTTTTCCGATATTAAAAAAATATAAGAGAGGGAATAATATGACTTTCCCAAAAATTTAGGAAAATGAAGATCTAATGGATAAATCAATTTTTGTTTTCCGGTGTTTATTCACATTTTATTTGGATAGGGAAAAATGCGCGTTTTCGAAAATTGCATTTTAGGCCCGGAGAAAAGTTCATTTTGTTCGACTCATTTTGAGGAGTCGGGAAAAATTTACTTTAGATTTTTCCGAGTTCGTTTAGATAGTTTTTCTTTTGTTTCTCTACGCGCGAAACCAATTTAAAAAAAAATCTTGCAGCGCCCTGGGCCAAGGCCCAGCCAGCAGCCGGCCGGCCAGGCCAACGCCTGCGCCGTGCGCGCCAGGCGCCAGGAGGCCGCCGCCACCGCCCCTTTTGGAGTCCTAGTAGGACTTTAGTCCTACTCCGTTTCCTCTTTTTTCTTTCCTATTCCTACTCTATTTCTTGTCCCCTACCCCAAGAAACCCCCTCCCCTCACCAATATAAATACCCCCACACCCCCCTCTCCTCCCATCAAAAACCCAAGCCTCTCTCCTCCTAAGCCGCAGCAAGCAGCAGCGCGCAGCCCCAAGCCGCCGCCGCCCTTAGCCGCCGCCGCCTAGCCGCCGCCGCCGCCGCCTAGCCGCCGCCGCCTAGCCGCCGCCGCCGGCGCCTAGCCGCCGCCGCCCGGAGCCCGCCTCCCGAGGTAGCCGCGCCTCTCTTTTTCTTCCCCGATCCGGTTTTTCCTAAAAGAACCGTTCCGTTTTCTCTCCGATTCTTTTCTTTTTCTTCCGGTTTTTGTTTGGGTTTTCTTCCGAAACCCTAGATCGGTTTTCAGTTTCTTTTCGGTTTCTTTTCCGAAAACCCTAGATCGGTTTTCGTTCTTCTATCGGACCGTTCATCTCAACGAACGTGATCACCGATTCTTTCTCGGTTAATGAACATCTGTTCGTTTAACCGTTCTTCGTTTTCTTTTCATCGGATTTATTCCGCGATCGTGATCTTAGATCCGATCCTCGTTTTAGTCTTTCTTCCCGCTCGTTTATCAGAATCAGGTGATTCAAGCGCCTGGAGTTTCGTCTCAAAACCGCCATTCCGTCTAATCAAATTAAACAAGTTTTTGCCCCGGTAAAATTTGACCTAGATTTAACTTGCTAGAACCGAGTTGTTTTCTTCTGCCGTTTGTTTTCCGTTTCTTTGTTCGGTTCGTTCTTTCTTTGCAACCGGAGTTCTTAAGTTGAACTTTCTGGTTCGTTCTTTTGTTCGAGTTTTACCTGTGCATTAGATGAGTACTTATTGTGTGCTTGTTGTTTGTCTGCGATAGATCACCCGGATTGCGCCGCTTGTTACTTCGATTCCCTAGGTCTCGCGGATCATCAGCAAGGCAAGTAACACTTTGATCATACCTTTTCTACAACCCATGTTTTATTGCATTAGATCAATCCTCTCACATTGCATGATTAGGATCTAATTAAATTGTGGGATGGGAAGTAGATGAGGTAGTACCTATCACCTGTATTATTATGAAACCTTTGGGAGTTACTTCTACGTTTGCTTATTGTGCCATGCTATGCTAGTAGACGTGGATTGGGTGAGTGATATCCATGACAGATGTGAGTTGATAATTTTAATGGTTTATCTAAGGTGGCAACTTAAACACACATCTGGGTGGATTGAGGCACCTGATGTCTATCAGGACTTGCCTGTTTTTATTTTGGACCGCCACCCAGGCTCAAAGGGATCATAAGATCTTTCATGCTAGAAACTTCCGTGTGCAGCCACAAGCCATTATGGGCTCTGGCATAGTTGACTAAGTTGTGCGAACTCTTACAGTGGTAGACTAGCAGATGTAGGGGATGTAGGTGTACCGGTCTACCCGATCGTAAGGTGCTAGCGCTTCTGAAAGGCTATGTCTCGGTCATCCATCTTCTCAAACACCATGTAGTGCGAGAAACCAAACGGAGGCGATCGAGTCTTGTGGGGAAAAGTGCGCAAACCTCTGCAGAGTGTACAAACTAATCATGATTAGCCGTGTCCCCGGTCATGGACATCTTGAGTATCTAGTACTTGAATATCATGTGAATCTCAACATGTTACTCTAATTAATGTTGTTGGGTTTTAATTGTTCACTTAATTGGGATCGGAATGCTGTCAACCATTCTTGATGTTTCACAACCACCATGATAGTTAAATAAATTTATTCCTTTGCAGTAGGGAAAAGCTGGCTTTACGCAAAAACTGTAACCATAGAGCTTTCCACCAGCCATATATGCATATAGTATAGCTGTTTCATTCCATTACTCTCTATGTGTTACTTTGCCAGCATATTCCATGTGCTGACCCGTTTTCGGGCTGCAACTTCTCATGTTGCAGACTTTTCAGACAACGAGTAAGGTGCGTTTAGGTCGTGGGTCTATACTCAGTGATGTCGTTGGAGTTGATGGACCCATTTATCTTCCGAGTCTTCCGCTGTTATCGACATTAGATGGCCTTCAGCCATATTTATTGTAATAAGTTCTCTTTGAGACAACGATGTAATAAGTGTGTGATTGCCACTCTGCTATAAATCCTTCATGTACTGTGTGGTGTCAGCATTACTGATCGAGGGATGACATCTGAGCACAGAGCACTTGATCCATTTGGGTCGGGTCGCCACAGAGAATGGTATCAGAGCACACGCTGACTGTAGGACACGACCACTAAGTTAAAGCTATAGATTACCACTCTCTTCTCATTTTCTAACTCCTCATCTTTTCTACCCTTTTAGGATGACGCACGCGAAGATTAAGTACGCTCAACCGAATGAAGGCACACCATTTGGATTGCACTTGAAGGAAGTCACCAAGTACCTGAACATTGGATTACCAAGCTTCACGGGAACCTTCAACGCCACTCTGCCTGAAGAGGAGCGCTGGAAGATTCAAGCTCATGTTCCGGGAAGAACATTCGCGCCAATCACGAAGCCTATAGATAGTGTTTTCAATGCACCAACCTGGAGTCTGGGAAGGAGCATGGCAGCTCATATCACCATAGGACGCATTGGAGAAGTTTATCAAGAAGACCTGAAGGACACTATCTACCAGATTTGCGGACGCCGAGATGAACAATGGGAGTTAGTCAGCACCTAGAAGGATAGATCCATTGCATCTTTCATCCAGGAGTTAAACCAGCACATTCGACGCCACGAGAACCAGATGTGCAATGATATGATAGAGTTGAAGAATGCAAAGGCAAGGATCATCGAGCTAGAAGGAGAACTGAAGTCTACACGCAAGGACTACATGGAAGAGATCGTAGCTCAAGCGAGACACAATGGCGATCTTAAGCAGGAGATTGAAGAACTCAAGCGGAAGTTAGCAACCATGGAGGAAGACGAGTACGTCGCATGTCCGGACAACTACATCATCATCGACGACACCGATTCGGATCCAAGTGAACCCGACTTTGAAGACGAAGCTGGAGCAGATATCATGGAGTCTTCCGCCGGTTCAAATTTCTAGATGACCACCAAATAGTAGTAGTATTCCCCCCCCCATGTAAACATTAGTTCTAGCACTTTTGCGATAGTTAGACCGTTTGTAAGCCCTTGTTTGATTGAATGAAGTGATTTTGTGTGCATTTGCTCATGTGCATTGGGGTAGTGTTTTCCCTTTAGACCTCACTCTATTCTTAAATCTCGTCTCTTCTAAACCCTCAGATGCCTCCAACCCAAGCTCTTAGGACACTAATGCTAGTAAGCTCGCCAGGAGCAGAGTACATGGCCAAACAAGGATGTTTCCAAGTGCCATTAAGTATAGGAAGGCATGTTTTCCCAACGGATTTAATTATTCTGGAATCCCAAGGTCTGGATGTGATTCTTGGTATGGATTGGCTGTCGATGTATGGAGGAAACATCGATTGCGCCAGTAAGACAATTTTGCTTACCACACCAGAAGGAAGAAGGATCAAGTATGTATCCCGGCATGTGCCAAACAGGACACAAGTAAATTCCTTAACAGGAGTTGTGCAGGAGGAAGTACCAGTGGTAAAGGATTTTCCTGATGTATTTCCTGAGGAATTGCCTGGCATGCCACCGGATAGAGACATTGAGTTTTTGATTGAGTTATTGCCAGGTACAGGCCCAATATCAAAGCGACCGTACCGGATGCCAGCAAAGGATTTGGTGGAAATTAAGAACCAGATTAAGGAGTTATTGGATAAAGGTTACATTCGCCCAAGTTCTTCGCCTTGGGGATCACCCGTACTTCTAGTGGAAAAGAAGGATGGATCATTAAGGATGGTTGTAGATTATCGGGGATTGAATGAAGTAACCATCAAGAACAAGTACCCACTGCCAATGACCAACGATCTGTTTGATCAGTTGCAAGGAGCTAAAGTGTTTTCCAAGATCGATTTGCGATCAGGGTACCATCAATCGAAGATTCGGGAGCAGGACATACCTAAGACAGCATTCACCACAAGATATGGACTGTATGAGTATACCGTTATGTCATTTGGATTGACTAACGCACCTGCCTATTTTATGAACCTGATGAACAAAGTGTTTATGGAGTTTTTGGATAAGTTCGTCGTAGTGTTCATTGATGACATCCTGGTTTATTCAAAGGATGAAGAGGAGCATAAGGAACATTTGCGTTTGGTTTTGGAGAAACTAAGGGAACATCAGTTATACGCCAAATTCAGCAAATGTGAGTTTTGGTTGAAGAAAGCTGGATTCCTCGGACACGTTATATCAGGAGAAGGTATAGCAGTTGACCCCACTAAGGTTGAGACAGTAACTGAATGGGAAGCACCAACAACAGTTGGAGAGATCCGGAGTTTTCTTGGACTCGCAGGATACTACCGGAGGTTCATTGAGAACTTTTCAAAGATTGCAAAGCCTATGACTGAATTTTTGAAGAAGGATACTAAGTTCAAATGGACTGAGGAGTGTGAGGCTAGTTTCCAGGAGTTGAAGAAACATTTGGTTACCTCACCAGTATTGATTTTGCCAGATCAGACCAAGGATTATGAGGTGTATTGCGACGCTTCACGTCGAGGACTTGGGGCAGTGCTTATGCAGGAAGGAAGAGTTGTTTCGTATGCTTCACGGCAACTGAAGCCTCATGAGTTAAATTATGCCACGCATGATTTGGAGTTAGCAGCCGTAGTGCATGCATTGAAAACGTGGAGACATTTCCTCATTGGAAATCATTGTGAGGTGTACACGGATCACAAGAGTTTGAAGTACATTTTCACGCAGAAGGAGTTGAACCTCAGACAAAGGAGATGGTTGGAGCTCATCAAGGATTATGATATGAGATTGCATTACCATCCCGGAAAAGCTAATGTAGTAGCTGACGCATTGAGCCGTAAGAGCCATGTCAACACTCTAATGACGGGGAAAGTACCAAAGGAGTTAGCAGAAAACCTTCGTGAGCTATGTTTGGAAATAGTTCCGAGAGGCTATGTAGCAACATTGGAGATTCAGTCAACATTGATGGATAAGATCAGAGAAGCCCAGAAATCTGACAAGGAGATTGCTTCTATAAAAGAGAAATTGAGCGAAGGAAAAGCAAAGGGATTTCGTGAGGATGAGCACGATACCCTATGGTTTGAGGACCGTGTTTATGTGCCCAATGACCCGGAGATCAGGAAGTTGATTTTGCAGGAGGCACATGATTCACTGTATTTGATTCACCCAGGGAATACCAAGATGTATTTGGATTTAAAGGAAACATTCTGGTGGACCGGAATGAAGAAGGATATTGCAGCATATGTAGCAGTTTGTGACGTATGTCAGAGAGTAAAGGCAGAGCATCAGAAGCCAGCAGGATTGTTACAACCATCTCCGATACCCGAGTGGAAGTGGGATAAGATAGGCATGGATTTTATCACATGACTACCCAGGACGAAAGCAGGCTATGACTCGATATGGGTAGTAGTTGATCGTTTGACAAAGGTAGCACATTTTATTCCAGTTAAGACCACTTACACCAGTGCTAAGTTGGCAAAGATATACATGACTAGGATCATTTGTTTGCATGGAGTTCCGAGGAGTATCGTATCAGATAGAGGAACCCAATTTACCTCAAAGTTTTGGAATCAGTTGCAAGATACTTTAGGAACCAGATTAGAGTTCAGCACAGCTTTTCATCCGCAGACAGATGGATAGACCGAGAGAGTCAATCAGATTTTGGAAGATATGCTGAGAGCTTGTGCACTAGATTATGGATCTAGTTGGGACGATAACTTGCCGTATGCGGAGTTTTCCTACAACAACAGTTACCAAACCAGTTTGAAGATGGCACCTTTCGAAGCTTTATATGGAAGGAGGTGCAGGCACCGTTGTCATGGGACGAAGTTGGAGACCGTCAATTCCTTGGACCAGATTTGATTAAGGAGTCTGAACGGAAAGTTAAGTTGATTCGCGAGAGGCTCAAGGTAGCCCAGTCCAGGCAGAAGAGCTACGCGGATTCTAAATGCAAGGAGACAGTTTACGAAACCGGAGACAGAGTTTATCTTCGAGTATCCCCACTTCGAGGAGTTAAGCGCTTTGGAGTTAAGGGAAAATTAGCACCGCGTTTCGTTGGACCGTATAAGATCTTGCAACGTATGGGAGAAGTCGCTTATAAGTTGGAATTACCAGAGGGACTGTCAGGAGTTCATGACGTATTCCATGTTTCTCAGCTAAAGAAATGTCATGCCGAGATGGCGGAGGTACCACTAAGAGATACCGTGCCGCTTGAAGCGATTCAGTTGAAGGACGACTTAACGTATGAGGAGAAGCCCGTCAAGATTCTCGAGTTTGCCAGTAGAGTTACTCGCAACAAGGTTATCAAATTTTGCAAAGTTCAGTGGAACCACCACTCAGAGGATGAAGCCACCTGGGAAAGAGAAGAAGATTTGCTCAAGGACCACCCTCACCTATTTTCTAGCCAACCCGAATCTCGAGGGCGAGATTCATCTTAAGGGGGGTAGGTTTGTAACATCCCAAATTTTCAATTTGGAATGTTATGCATTAGATCATCATGCATATCATATTTTCTTGCACTTTGGTCGATCCTAGAAATTTCATGCAACTCAAGGACCTTCGGAGAGAGTTGGAGATTTCGTTATTTTCATATTTGAGAGTTTTCTCAAATTTGAAAAGAGGATCATTTGATTTATTTATTTCATCTTCAATTATTTTTCCGATATTAAAAAAAATATAAGAGAGGGAATAATATGACTTTCCCAAAAATTTAGGAAAATGAAGATCTAATGGATAAATCAATTTTTGTTTTCCGGTGTTTATTCGCATTTTATTTGGATAGAAAAAAATGCGCATTTTCGAAAATTGCATTTTAGGCCCGGAGAAAAGTTCATTTTGTTCGACTCATTTTTAGGAGTCGGGAAAAATTTACTTTAGATTTTTCGGAGTTCGTTTAGATAGTTTTTCTTTTGTTTCTCTGCGCGCGAAACCGATTTAAAAAAATCTTGCAGCGCCCTGGGCCAAGGCCCAGCCAGCAGCCGGCCGGCCAGGCCAACGCCTTCGCCGCGCGCGCCAGGCGCCAGGAGGCCGCCACCGCCGCCCCTTTTGGAGTCCTGGTAGGACTTTAGTCCTACTCCGTTTCCTCTTTTTTCTTTCCCATTCCTACTCTATTTCTTGTCCCCTACCCCAAGAAACCCCCTCCCCTCACCAATATAAATACCCCCACACCCCCCCTCTCCTCACATCAAAAACCCAAGCCTCTCTCCTCCTAACCCGCAGCAAGCAGCAGCGCGCAGCCCCAAGCCGCCGCCGCCCTTAGCCGCCGCCGCCTAGCCGCCGCCGCCGCCTAGCCGCCGCCGCCGCCCTTAGCCGCCGCCGCCTGGAGCCCGCCTCCCGAGGTAGCCGCGCCTCTCTTTTTCTTCCCCGGTCCGGTTTTTCCTAAAAGAACCGTTCCGTTTTCTCTCCGATTCTTTTATTTTTCTTCCGGTTTTGTTTCGGTTTACTTCCGAAACCCTAGATCGGTTTTCAGTTTCTTTTCGGTTTCTTTTCTGAAAACCCTAGATCGGTTTTCGTTCTTCTTTCGAACCGTTCCTCTCAACGAACGTGATCACCGATTCTTTCTCGGTTAACGACGCCCATTCGTTTAACCGTTCTTCGTTTTCTTTTTTCGACGGATTTATTCCGCGATCGTGATCTCAGATCCGATCTTTGTTCTAGTCTTTCTTCTTGCTCGTTTATCGGAATCAGGTGATTCAAGCGCCTGGAGTTTCGTCTCGAAACCGCCGTTCCGTCTAATCAACTTCAACAAGCTTTTGCTACGGTAAAATTTGACCTAGTTTCAACTTGCTAGAACCGAGTTGTTTTCTTCCGCCGTTTGTTTTCCGTTTCTTTGCTCGGTTCGTTCTTTCTTTGCAACCGGAGTTCTTAAGTTGAACTTTCTGGTTCGTTCTCTTGTTCGAGTTTTACCTGTGCATTAGATGAGTACTTATTGTATGCTTGTTGTTTGTCTGCGATAGATCACCCGGATTGCGCCGCCTGTTACTTCGAAACCCTAGGTCTCGCGGATCATCAGCAAGGCAAGTAACACTTTGATCATACCTTTTCTACAACCCAGTTTTATTGCATTACATCAATCCTCTCACATTGCATGATTAGGATCTAATTAAATTGTGGGATGGGAAGTAGATGAGGTAGTACCTATCACCTGTATTACTATGAAACCTTTGGGAGTTACTTCTACGTTTGCTTATTGTGCCATGCTATGCTAGTAGACGTGGATTGGGTGAGTGATATCCATGACAGATGTGAGTTGATAATTTTAATGGTTTATCTAAGGTGGCAACTTAAACACACATCTGGGTGGATTGAGGCACCTGATGTCTATCAGGACTTGCCTGTTTTTATTTTGGACCGCCACCCAAGCTCAAAGGGATCATAAGATCTTTCATGCTAGAAACTTCCGTGTGCAGCCACAGGCCATTATGGGCTCTGGCATAGTTGACTAAGTTGTGCGAACTCTTACAGTGGTAGACTAGCAGATGTAGGGGATGTAGGCGTACCGGTCTACCCGATCGTAAGGTGCTAGCGCTTCTGAAAGGCTATGTCTCGGTCATCCGTCTTCTCAAACACCATGTAGTGCGAGAAACCAAACGGAGGCGATCGAGTCTTGTGGGGAAAAGTGCGCAAACCTCTGCAGAGTGTACAAACTAATCATGATTAGCCGTGTTCCCGGTCATGGAGATCTTGAGTATCTAGTACTTGAATATCATGTGAATCTCAACATGTTACTCTAATTAATGTTGTTGGATTTTAATTGTTCACTTAATTGGGATCGGAATGCTGTCAACCATTCTCGATGTTTCACAACCACCATGATAGTTAAATAAATCTATTCCTTTGCAGTAGGGAAAAACTGGCTTTACGCAAAAACTGTAACCATAGAGCTCTCCACCAGCCATATATGCATATAGTATAGCTGTTTCATTCCATTACTCTCTATGTGTTACTTTGCCAGCATATTCCATGTGCTGACCCGTTTTCGGGCTGCAACTTCTCATGTTGCAGACTTTTAAGACGACGAGTAACATGCTTTTAGGTCGTGGTTCTATACTCAGTGATGTCGTTGGAGTTGATGGACCCATTTATCTTCCGAGTCTTCCGCTGTTATCGACATTAGATGGCCTTAAGCCATATTTATTGTAATAAGTTCTCTTTGAGACAACAATGTAATAAGTGTGTGATTGCCACTCTGCTATAAATCCTTCGATGTACCATGTGGTGTCAGCATTACAGATCCAGGGATGACACCTGAGCACAGAGCACTTGATCCATTCGGGTCGGGTCGCCACATGGTTCCACTGAACTTTGCAAAATTTGATAACCTTGCTGCGAGTAATTCTACTGGCAAACTCGAGAATCTTGACGGGCTTCTCCTCATACGTTAAGTCGTCCTTCAACTAAATCGCTTCAAGAGGCACGGTATCTCTTAGCGGTATCTCCGCCATCTCGGCGTGACATTTCTTCAACTGAGAAACATGGAATACATCATGAACTCCTGACAGTCCCTCTGGTAATTCCAACTTATAAGCGACTTCTCCCATACGTTGCAAGATCTTGTACGGTCCAACGAAACGCGGTGCTAATTTTCCCTTAACTCCAAAGCGCTTAACTCCTCGAAGTGGGGATACTCGGAGATAAACCCTGTCTCCAGTTTCGTAAACTGTCTCCTTGCGTTTAGAATCCGCGTAACTCTTGTGCCTGGACTGGGCTACCTTGAGCCTCTCACGAATGAACTTAACTTTCTGTTCAGACTCCTTAATCAAATCTGGTCCAAAGAATTGACGGTCTCCAACTTCGTCCCATGACAACGGTGCCTGCACCTCCTTCCGTATAAAGCTTCGAAAGGTGCCATCTTCAAACTGGTTTGGTAACTGTTGTTGTAGGAAAACTCCACATACGACAAGTTATCGTCCCAACTAGATCCATAATCTAGTGCCCAAGCTCTCAGCATATCTTCCAAAATCTGATTGACTCTCTCGGTCTATCCATCTGTCTGCGGATGAAAAGCTGTGCTGAACTCTAATCTGGTTCCTAAAGTATCTTGCAACTGATTCCAAAACTTTGAGGTAAATTGGGTTCCTCTATCTGATATGATACTCCTCGGAACTCCATGCAAACAAATGATCCTAGTCATGTATATCTTTGCCAACTTAGCACTAGTGTAAGTGGTCTTAACTGGAATAAAATGTGCTACCTTTGTCAAACGATCAACTACTACCCATATCGAGTCATAGCCTGCTTTCGTCCTGGGTAGTCCAGTGATAAAATCCATGCCTATCTTATCCCACTTCCATTCGGGTATCGACAATGGTTGTAACAATCCTGCTGGCTTATAATGCTCTGCCTTTACTCTCTGACATACGTCACAAACTGCTACATATGCCGCAATATCCTTCTTCATTCCGGTCCACCAGAATGTTTCCTTCAAATCCAAATACATCTTGGTATTCCCTGGGTGAATCGAATACGGTGAATCATGTGCCTCTTGCAAAATCAACTTCCTGATCTCCGGGTCATTTGGCACATAAACTGTAGCGACCCGACCCGAATGGATCAAGTCTCTGTGCTTATGTGTCATCCCTGGATCGGTATGCTGACACACACAGTACTCGAAGGATTTATAACAGAGGTAAATCACATGTATTAAGTAACGTAAATACTATTACCTCAATCCAATATAACGGAAGCAACAAGGTTGTGGATTCCCATCAACACCAACGGCAAAGTTGAGTGTAGAAATCGTAACCCTAACGTAACACTTACTCGTCGTAAGAAACCTGCAACATGAGACGTTGCAGCCCGAAACGGGTCAGTACATTGAATGTACTGGCAAATTCACACCATAAAGAAAATGATGAACAATGGCTATCACTACATGCATATTTGGCTGGTGGAAAATCTCTATGGCTATAAGGTTTTTGCGTAAAGCCAATTTTTCCCTACTGCAAAGGAATAAATTTATTTAACTATCATGGTGGTTGTTAAACATTGAGAATGGTTGACAGCATTCTCAATCCCAATTAAAAAGTAATTTAAAACCCAACAACATTAATTAGAAGTAACATGTTGAGATTCACATGATATTCAAGTACTAGATACTCAAGTTGTCCATAACCGGGGACACGGCTAATCATGATTAGTTTGTACACTCTGCAGAGGTTTGCGCACTTTGACCCACATGACTCGATCGCCTCCATTTGCTTTCTCGCACTACATGGTGTTTGAGAAACGGATGACCGAGACATAGCCTTTCAGAAGCGCTAGCACCTTACATGTGGGGTACACCGTACCACCTACAACCCCTACATCTGCTAGTCCACCCCGTAAGAGTTCGCACAACTTAGTCAACTATGCCAGAGCCCATAGTAGCATGTGGCTGCACACGGAAGTTTCTAGCATGAAAGATCTTATGATCCCTTTGAGCCTGGGTGGCGGTAAAAAAACAGGCAAGTCCTGATAGACATCAGGTGCCTCAATCCACCCAGATGTGTGTTTAAGTTGCCACCTTAGATAAACCATTAAAATTATCAACTCACATCTGTCATGGATATCACTCACCCAATCCACGTCTACTAGCATAGCATGGCATAATAAGCAAACGTAGAAGTAACTCCCAAAGGTTTCATAGTAATACAGGTAATAGGTACTACCTCATCTACTTCCCATCCCATAGTTTAATTAGATCCTAATCATGCAATGTGAGAGGATTGATCTAATGCAATAAAACTGGGTTGTAGAAAAGGGGTATGATCAAAGTGTGAACTTGCCTGCAATGTAGATGAAGATGATTCGCACTTAAACTCTTGATAGATCTACTCGTCACACTCCGGTCAATCTATCGTAAGCAAACAATAGTAACCACACAATAAGTACTCATCTAATGCACAAGTAAAACTCGAACGAGAGAATGAACCAGAGAGTTCAACTTAAGAACTCCGGTTGCAAAGAAAGGACGAACCGAATAAACAACGGAAAACAAACGGCGGAAGAAAACAACTCGGTTCTAGCAAGTTGAAACTAGGTCAAATTTTACCATAGCGAAAACTTGTTCAAGTTGATTAGACGGAACGGCGGTTTCGAGACGAAACTCCAGGCGCTTGAATCACCTGATTCCGATAAACGGGCGAGAAGATAAACTAGAACGAAGATCAGATCTGAGATCGCGATCGCGGAATAAATCCGACGAAAAGAAAGAGACAAGCGGTTAAACGAACGGGCGTCGTTAACCGGGAATAATTGGTGATCACGTTCGTTGAGACGAATGGTCCGAAAGAAGAATGAAAACCGATCTAGGGTTTTCGGTAAAGAAACCGAAAAAGAAAACGGAAAACCGATCTAGGGTTTCGGAAAAAGAAACCAAAACGAAGAATCGGAGAGAAAAACCGGAAAAGAAAACCGGAATGGTTTCTTTTAAAAGAACCGAACCGCGGGGAAGAAAAGAGAGGCGCGGGGCTACCTCCGGCGAGGCGGGGCGAGCGGTGGCGACGGCGGCGTGCTAGGGCGGCGGCGGCGCTATAGGGGCGGCGGCGGCGGGTGAGGGGCGTGGCGGCGGATGCGGGGCACGGCGGCGGGTGAGGGGCGCGGCGGCGGGTGAGGGGCGCGGGGTGGGGCGCGGCTTGGGGAGGAGAGGGGGTTTGGGTTTTTGGTGTGAGGAGAGGGGGGTCTATGGGGGTATTTATATTGGTGAGGGGAGAGATTACTTGGGGTAGGGGACAAGAAATAGAGTAGGAATAGGAAAGAAAAAGAGGAAACGGAGTAGGACTAGGAATACGAAACAAAGGAAAAAGGGGCAAGGGGCTACCCTAGAATCCTTTTAGGATTCGTAGAGCAAGAGGCGGCGGCCTGGGGCGCTCCTGGCGTTTGGCACCGCGCTGCGCGCAGGGAAGCTGCGGCTTGGCTTGGGCCTTTGGCCCGTTTGGGCCTTGGTCCAGTTTTTTTTAACTGATTCCGCGTGCAGAAAAAAAACGAAAAAGAAAACTAAACGGCCTCCAAAATTCTAAAAGTAAATTTTCCCGGACTCCTAAAAATGAGTCGAACAAAATGAACTTTACTCCGGACCTAAAATAAAATTTTCAAAAACGCGCATTTTTCCCTATCTAAATAAAACGCAACCAAAACTCCGGCAACAAAAATTGATTTATCATTAGATCTTCATTTTTCCTTACTTTTGGGAAAGTCATATTATTCCCTCTCTTATATTTTTGATAACGGAAAAATTATTGAAGATGAAATAAATAAATCAAATGATCCTCTTTTCAAATTCGAGAAAACTCTCAAATATGAAAATAACAAAATCTCCAACTCTCTCCGAAGGTCCTTGAGTTGCGTGAAATTTCTAGGATTGACCAAAATGGAAGAAAATAAGATATGCATGAGGACCTAATGTATAACATTCCAAATTGAAAATAAATTCAAAAGAGCTTTGAATTTAATTCTTTGAAACTCCCAACTCATATTTCATATAATTTGAAGAAGTCGTTTTATCTTCTCTCGTGAAAATCATTGAGTTGCATAAAGTTTCAGAATTGGAATATTTCCAAATGAAATTCAATTATTTTTCAAACACCCTTTTCATTTTTAAATGGAAGAAGTCATGTCATCTTCTCTCTAGGGTTTTGTGTTTGAAAAGCATTTGAATTCATGGAGATCGGAAAGCAAATATGAAAGTTTGGGAAAGTCCTTTTATTCCCTCTCATTTAACTTTCAAAAGTTTCGAATTCACTCACTTTCAGACAATCAATCAAACAATCAGTCAGATCTATCTATTTATTATAACATTCCAAAATTTAGAATTTTGTGATGTTACAAACCTACCACCCTTAAAAGGAATCTCGTCCTCGAGATTCGGAGAGGCTAGCAAGAAAAGGTTAGGGTTTGGGGGTCTCCTCAAAATTCATCGATCGTCTCCGGGGTCTGGGGTTCTACCACCCTTAGAAGCATGGTTACGGTTCTATCAAAACTCATATACTCCATACTTATTCTTGACAGTGTCGGTCTTCTCAGATCCTCGAGAAAATTCCTCTTCTGAGCTCTTCCAGTAACGGTATAACCTTTTTCCTCAATTCTTTTGTCCTTTCCTCTTGGTAAGGTTATTCCGAGACTGGGTCTTCTTAGCTGACGGTCTGGTGCCAAGACTAAACAACTATCGATATCTCATGGTGGTCAACAATTTATGGTTTCTCCTGCAGGAAATGGGTCTGGGTTGATCCTCACCGTATAACCTACGGTTGGCAAAGCTGCCTTGTACAAGGGAAAAAATTGCTATACCATTCTAAGGTTTAAACAAGGTTTTCATCGTCGTCTCTCTACTATAGGTAAGTCACTCAGATTTACCATTCCATATAGCAAGGCGAACAATAAGAGTAAGTCGGTATGGTGATCAATCCATCCCGCACCCAAATCATTACCTTGTATATGGTTTAGCGAATCTCGCATTCTAACACTCGGTCATCCTCACAAGCATTGCAGAATTTCTCTTGTCGACGAACCAAGTTCGAAAAAATCCATAGATTCTGTAAGCCAAACAACCATCTATCGTTCCTTCACAACTCTTAGGTTTTGCGTAACTCCTATAAGATCGTCTATCGGCAAAGGTATATCCTCTTCCAGGGTCCTTCCTTCAGCAAGAATGTGCTTGCTTCTTGGCAGGTCCTGGGGCCTGTGGGTTATGGCCCATCTCATCACTTGTAGTCCTTGAACTTATCATCGGGCAACTGATCATTGTTCCAACTTCCAACTTATTAGTATTCTTAAATCCATCCAATTGTATTGTCTTCCTTCCTTCTATTGGCACCAAACTAAGAATTGATTACTCAGACTCATCAAGGAGTTTCCATTGATCCATATTTCCGACATCATACCTCCTTTATATCCAATAGTACTTCATCTCTTCATCCTCGTGGGATATCCCCCATACCGAGATAAAACTTATACTTATGAAGTCCAGATTCACTTCGTGGAATATCATTATCCTTTCCGCGGTCAAGCGTACTTACAGGGGAACATTGGCCATCTCTACTTGGCACTTCTTCAACTAGGAAACATGAAACACATCTTGAACTCCTGACCGTCCTTCGGGTGACTCCAACTTGTAGGCCATTTCTCTCATACGCTCCAAAACTCGGTATGGTCCTACAAATCTCGGGGCTAATTTTACCTTAACTCCAATTTGTTTAACTCCTCGCAGAGGGAACACATGAAGACATGCTCGGTCTCCAATTTCATAGACTACCTCCTTGAGTTTTTTTTGAGTCTACATAACTCTTTTGCCTGGACTGAGCTACCTTCAGTCTATCTCGAATCAACTTAACATTCTCTTCCGACTCCTTGATCACATTTGGTCCAAACAACTGACGGTCTCCAACTTCATCCCACATACTCTTGGGGCATCACACATATCGAGACAAAACTCGTATTCATTTTTGTCCGAAATCCACTCAGTGGAGTATCCTTATCTTTTCCAGGGGTCAATGGTTCTTACAGGGTACTACCACCCTTAAAATGCACAAATCTTCCATAGAACATATTTCTCATATCCTCAGAATGGTCAAAATCCTTCCTCATAGAGTAACTCATAAAATCCAAATCAGTACCAACACTGCTAACTTTATTGATTCTCAAATTATTACAATCTCCTATTTTTCCATTACATGCCTCAACTCAACACCTCAATATAAAGGAAAATGTCCTCACTACTACGACTATATTTCTTCTGGTACAAACTCAACTATTTATCACAAGTCTCCTTCTCCTTCGGACAATCTCTGGCAAAGTGCCCTGCTTTATTACAACGGAAACATATTACATCTGACAAGTTTCGAGGTTTCCTTTTTGGGCAACTGCTGAGGTAGTGCCCTGACTCCTTGCACCTGTAACAGGTGATATGACTCAGGTTCCTCCTGGGCTCCAATCGGTTTCTCTTCCTGGACTTCTTCATTCCAATCAGGGCTTCTATCTCCTGTGGTTCATATTCTACTTCATCTGTCGGGAATTCTACTAGATCCCCATTCATACAATTCTGGGAGAGGTGTCCTTCTTCTCCACATGAATAGCAAGACTTGGTGTAGGGTTTAATTGGTTTCTCTTTGGGTGTGTCCTCCACCTCTTTCTTCATCACAGGTTCTTCTAAACCTTCCATGAGGGCTCCTTTCATTGCTTCTTCCTTTTGCTGGATGGTTCTTTGTACCAAGGGGTAAATGTGACACTGAGCAGGGTAGTGGGTAGTCCCTTCACACAAGAAACAAGTGATCTGCCTAGTTGGGCATTCTACAACTGGATGACTTCCTTCACAATTAGGGCATTCATCCTTGTGTTCTTTATGGGTGTGTCCGATTTCTCCACAAATCTTGCCTGCATAATGTTTCTTCATATCCTTTCCATAAGGCTTCAACTTCTGGGAAACAAGCCGAGACTTTGGCAGAGTCAACTTAAATTCTTCCAAGTGGTTACTCCTTGCCATCCATTGATGGTTTGGTACATCTTCCACCAAGTAGCAGCACCTCTTTCAAAGCATTGAAGAGCATGCTGGGCCATATCCTTTCCGACTCTAGGGTTGTTCTCCATATGATCCTCCATATTCTGAATCCATCGGTTTGTCTCCAATTGACTCATTGGTCCCGAAAATACAAGCTCATCTCCATTCATCCTCTATTGGGTCCATGGGTTTGGGGTGAGATAAGAGAGATCAAGAGAGAGGGATGCACACAATACAAACAATAGTTTTGAAAAGACAGATTTTTTGTTGTGGTTGTCGAAAAACATCAAACAAATGACAGCTCACAAACGTCGCATCTAACGTAGGTATATAATAGGGGTTTGGTCTTCTAAAGGTCAATAAATCTTCAACGTCTCCAAAATCTTCAAGTCTTGTTCATGCCTCCAATGGCTTCTTCCGATCATGCTTGTCCTTCTCAAGTTCTTTTGCCAGATGAATCTCTGTTGACGTGAAATCCCTCGTGACATCCTTTAATATTCTGGAGATGCATTTCAAACTTCTAGGTTTCAACATCCTTGGCATGAACCATGGTCTAATTCCTGACGAATCTCCGGTTTCTCGAGTTTTGCTCCTCTAGCTTGCTACTTCAGCTTCTTGGACCTAAGTTCTTCACGAAATGCTTCCTTTCAAATACGGCTTCTTGTGGCTCCATCTTAACTTCTTGATGTAATACTTCAGATCCTGGTGATACACTAGCTAAGGTTAAAACTTCATCTTACTAATAGGTGTTCCATCAGTCTTCTACCATTTAATCCTTCTGAAGGATTGCATGCTTAGCTCAGCTCGGTGACCACAGTATCAATGGTGATGACATCACGGATAACCGTGTTTTTGCCCTTGTCATTTCCATGAGCTATCATTCCATAGTTGATATCTCCTGCCTTAGGGTTTTCTTGACAAAACTTTGAGTTCTCATGCTCCTTGTTTCAGTCTTTCTCCGATACACCTTGATCTCGGGTATTGACAACTTCCATAGTCTACCAAGTTCCATAAGGGTAGCCTTCCTAGGTCATACTAATCTAGTAATTCTTCAGAGCCTACAAATTCTACTAGCCTTTGGTCTTCAGCCGTTATAGTTTCCATTACTCAGATGCACGGAAAATACTCTTCATTCCGAAGTGGTCTTAGCTGTCCGATATCTTGTACTTCTTGGAGTGGTCTCATCAGTCGAATCCTCGAGTGGTCAAAAGGGAAAGGGGTATGGTCTCTCTAAAGGGTATTTTTGAATAAGCTCAGAAGAGAAGAGAGGTAAAAGATCTTTTTGAAAGGGAAAATTATAGAGAAAAATCTTTGCTATGGGCTTGCCAGTTTCTAGGGTCACGTCCTACAGTCAACATATGCTCTGATACCATCTTGTAGCGACCCGACCCGAATGGATCAAGTCTCTGTGCTTATGTGTCATCCCTGGATCGGTATGCTGACACACACAGTACTCTAAGGATTTATAACAGAGGTAAATCACATGTATTAAGTAACGTAAATACTATTACCTCAATCCAATATAGCGGAAGCAACAAGGTTGTGGATTCCCATCAACACCAATGGCAAAGTTGAGTGTAGAAATCGTAACCCTAACGTAACACTTACTCGTCGTAAGAAACCTGCAACATAAGACGTTGCAGCCCGAAACGGGTCAGTACATTGAATGTGCTGGAAAATTCACACCATAAAGAAAATGATGAACAATGGCTATCACTACATGCATATTTGGCTGGTGGAAAAGCTCTATGGCTATAAGGTTTTTGCGTAAAGCCAATTTTTCCCTACTGCAAAGGAATAAATTTATTTAACTATCATGGTGGTTGTTAAACATTGAGAATGGTTGACAGCATTCTCAATCCCAATTAAAAAGTAATTTAAAACCCAACAACATTAATTAGAAGTAACATGTTGAGATTCACATGATATTCAAGTACTAGATACTCAAGTTGTCCATAACCGGGGACACGGCTAATCATGATTAGTTTGTACACTCTGCAGAGGTTTGCGCACTTTTCCCCACATGGCTCGATCGCCTCCGTTTGTTTTCTCGCACTACATGGTGTTTGAGAAATGGATGACCGAGACATAGTCTTTCAGAAGCGCTAGCACCTTACATGTGGGGTAGACCGTACCACCTACAATCCCTACATCTGCTAGTCCACCCCGTAAGAGTTCGCACAACTTAGTCAACTATGCCAGAGCCCATAGTAGCATGTGGCTGCACACGAAAGTTTCTAGCATGAAAGATCTTATGATCCCTTTGAGCCTGGGTGGCGGTCCAAAAAAACAGGCAAGTCCTGATAGACATCAGGTGCCTCAATCCACCCAGATGTGTGTTTAAGTTGCCACCTTAGATAAACCATTAAAATTATCAACTCACATCTATCATGGATATCACTCACCCAATCCACGTCTACTAGCATAGCATGGCATAATAAGCAAACGTAGAAGTAACTCCCAAATGTTTCATAGTAATACAGGTAATAGGTACTACCTCATCTACTTCCCATCCCACAGTTTAATTAGATCCTAATCATGCAATGTGAGGGGATTGATCTAATGCAATAAAACTGGGTTGTAGAAAAGGGGTATGATCAAAGTGTGAACTTGCCTGCAATGTAGATGAAGATGATTCGCACTTAAACTCTTGATAGATCTACTCGTCACACTCCGGTCAATCTATCGTAAGCAAACAATAGTAACCACACAATAAGTACTCATCTAATGCACAAGTAAAACTCAAACGAGAGAACGAACCAGAGAGTTCAACTTAAGAACTCCGGTTGCAAAGAAAGGACGAACCAAACAAACGACGGAAAACAAACGGCGGAAGAAAACAACTCGGTTCTAGCAAGTTGAAACTAAGTCAAATTTTACCATAGCGAAAACTTGTTCAAGTTGATTAGACGGAACGGCGGTTTCGAGACGAAACTCCAGGCGCTTGAATCACATGATTCCGATAAACGGGCGAGAAGATAAACTAGAACGAAGATCGGATCTGAGATCGCGATCACGGAATAAATCCGACGAAAAGAAAGAGACGAGCAGTTAAACGAACAGGCGTCGTTAACCGGGAATAATCGGTGATCACGTTCGTTGAGACGAACGGTCCGAAAGAAGAACGAAAACCGATCTAGGGTTTTCAATAAAGAAACCGAAAAAGAAAACGGAAAACCGATCTAGGGTTTCGGAAAAGAAACCGAAACGAAGAATCGGAGAGAAAAACCGGAAAAGAAAACCGGAACGGTTTCTTTTAAAAGAACCGAACCGCGGGGAAGAAAAGAGAGGTGCGGGGCTACCTCCGGCGAGGCGGGGCGAACGGTGGCGACGGCGGCGTGCTAGGGCGGCGGCGGCGCTATAGGGGCGGCGGCGGTGGGTGAGGGGCGCGGCGGCGGATGAGGGGCACGGCGGCGGGTGAGGGGCGCGGCGGCGGGTGAGGGGCGCGGGGTGGGGCGCGGCTTGGGGAGGAGAGGCGGTTTGTGTTTTTGGTGTGAGGAGAGGGGGGTCTATGGGGGTATTTATATTGGTGAGGGGAGAGATTACTTGGGGTAGGGGACAAGAAATAGAGTAGGAATAGGAAAGAAAAAGAGGAAACGGAGTAGGACTAGGAATACAAAACAAAGGAAAAAGGGGCAAGGGGCTACCCTAGAATCCTTTCAGGATTCGTAGAGCAAGAGGCGGCGGCCTGGGGCGCTCCTGGCGCCTGGCGCTGCGCTGCACGCAGGGAGGCTGCGGCTTGGCTTGGGCCTTTGGCCCGGCTGGGCCTTGGTCCAGTTTTTTTTAACTAATTCCGCGCGCAGAAAAAAAACGAAAAAGAAAACTAAACGGGCTCCAAAATTCTAAAAGTAAATTTTCCCCGACTCCTAAAAATGAGTCGAACAAAATGAACTTTACTCCGGACCTAAAATAAAATTTTCAAAAACGCGCATTTTTCCCTATCCAAATAAAACACAACCAAAACTCCGGCAACAAAAATTGATTTATCATTAGATCTTCATTTTTCCTTACTTTTGGGAAAGTCATATTATTCCCTCTCTTATATTTTTGATAACGGAAAAATTATTGAAGATGAAATAAATAAATCAAATGATCCTCTTTTCAAATTCGAGAAAACTCTCAAATATGAAAATAACGAAATCTCCAACTCTCTCCGAAGGTCCTTGAGTTGCGTGAAATTTCTAGGATCGACCAAAATGCAAGAAAATAAGATATGCATGAGGACCTAATGTATAACATTCCAAATTGAAAATAAATTCAAAAGAGCTTTGAATTTAATTCTTTGAAACTCCCAACTCATATTTCATATAATTTGAAGAAGTCATTTTATCTTCTCTCGTGAAAATCATTGAGTTGCATAAAGTTTCAGAATTGGAATATTTCCAAATGAAATTCAATTATTTTTCAAACACCCTTTTCATTTTTAAATGGAAGAAGTCATGTCATCTTCTCTCTAGGGTTTTGTGTTTGAAAAGCATTTGGATTCATGGAGATCGGAAAGCAAATATGAAAGTTTGGGAAAGTCCTTTTATTCCCTCTCATTTAACTTTCAGAAGTTTTGAATTCACTCACTTTCAGACAATCAATCAAACAATCAGTCAGATCTATCTATTTATTATAACATTCCAAAATTTAGAATTTTGGGATGTTACATAAACTCGATCCTCAAACCATAAGGTATCGTGCTCATCCTCACGAAATCCATTTGCTTTTCCTTCACTCAATTTCTCTTTTATAGCAGCAATCTCCTTGTCAGATTTCTGAGCTTCTCTGATCTTATCCATCAATGTTGACTGAATCTCCAATGCTGCTACATAGCCTCTCGGAACTATTTCCAAGCATAGCTCATGAAGGTTTTCTGCTAACTCCTTTGGTACTTCTCCCGTCACTAGGGTGTTGACATGGCTCTTACGGCTCAATGCGTCGGCTACCACATTAGCTTTTCCGGGATGGTAATGTAATCTCATGTCATAATCCTTGATGAGCTCCAACCATCTCCTTTGTCTGAGGTTCAACTCCTTCTGTGTGAAAATGTACTTCAAACTCTTGTGATCCGTGTACACCTCACAATGATTTCCAATGAGAAAATGTCTCCATGTCTTCAATGCATGCACTACGGCTTCTAACTCCAAATCATGTGTGGCATAATTCAACTCATGAGGCTTCAGTTGCCGTTAAACATACGAAACAACTCTCCCTTCCTACATAAGTACTACTCCAAGTCCTCGACGTGAAGCGTCACAATAGACCTCATAATCCTTGGTCTGATCTGGCAAAATCAATACTGGTGAGGTAACCAAACGTTTCTTCAATTCCTGGAAACTAGCCTCACACTCCTCAGTCCATTTGAACTTAGTATCCTTCTTCAACAACTCCGTCATAGGCTTCGCAATCTTTGAGAAATTCTCAATAAATCTTCGGTAGTATCCTGCGAGTCCAAGAAAACTCCTGATCTCTCCAACTGTTGTTGGTGATTCCCATTCGGTTACGGTCTCAACCTTTGTGGGGTCAACTGCTATACCTTCTCCGGATATAACGTGTCCGAGGAATCCAACTTCCTTCGACCAAAACTCACATTTGCTGAATTTGGCGTATAACTGATGTTCCCTTAGTTTCTCCAAAACCAAACGCAAATGTTCCTTATGCTCCTCTTCATCCTTTGAATAAACCAGGATGTCATCAATGAACACTACGACGAACTTATCCAAAAACTCCATAAACACTTTGTTCATCAGGTTCATAAAATAGGCAGGTGCGTTAGTCAATCCAAATGACATAACGGTATACTCATACAGTCCATATCTCGTGGTGAACGCTGTCTTAGGTATGTCCTGCTCCCGAATCTTTAATTGATGGTACCCTGATCGCAAATCAATCTTGGAAAACACTTTAGCTCCTTGCAACCGATCAAACAGATCGTTGATCATTGGCAGTGGGTACTTATTTTTGATGGTTACTTCATTCAATCCCCGATAATCTACAACCATCCTTAACGATCCATCCTTCTTTTCCACTAGAAGTACGGGTGATCCCCAAGGCGAAGAACTTGGGCGAATGTAACCTTTATCCAATAACTCCTTAATCTGATTCTTAATTTCCACCAAATCCTTTGCTGGCATCCGGTACGGTCGCTTCGATATTGGGCCTGTACCTGGCAATAACTCAATCAAAAACTCAATGTCTCTATCCGATGGCATGCCCGGCAATTCCTCAGGAAATACATCAGGAAAATCCTTTACCACTGGTACTTCCTCCTGCACAACTCCTGATAAGGAATTTACTTGTGTCCTGTTTGGCACATGCCGGGATACATACTTGATCCTTCTTCCTTCTGGTGTGGTAAGCAAAATTGTCTTACTGGCGCAATCGATGTTTCCTCCATACATCGACAGCCAATCCATACCAAGAATCACATCCAGACCTTGGGATTCCAGAATAATTAAATCCGTTGGGAAAACATGCCTTCCTATACTTAATGGCACTTGAAAACATCCTTGTCTAGCCATGTACTCTGCTCCTGGTGAGCTTACTAGCATAGGTGTTTTAAGAATCCTAGTGGGCAGGCTATACTTTTCCACAAATCCCCTTGATATGTATGAATGTGATGCACCAGTATCAAAAAGAACGAGTGCAGTAAATGACTTAACCAAAAACTTACCTATTACTGCATCGAGCTGATCTTCAACCTCCTCCACATTAACGTGGTTCACCTGTCCCCTATTGAAAGGGTTCGGCTTCTTCCTAGAGCTTCCATTGCCATTTCCATTCTGGCCTTCAGGACATTCATTTGCATAATGCCCTGGCTTCGAACACTTATAGCAAGTGACGTGGCTCAGGTCCTTCTTGGCTGGGGTGGATGGGGTGGTCCGGTTCTGGCCGTTGCTTCCTCCATTCCCATTACCATTCTTGTGGTCATTATGGTTGTGCGAGCTACCTCCTCCATGGGTGTGCTGAAACTGAAATCCCGGTTTAGGGGCAAAACGGGGCTTCTGCTGGGCTCCAGAGTTATACTTCCCCTGTCCATACTTCCTCTTATGGTTCTCAATCTGCTGTTGCTTCCCTTCAATCATGATGGCACGATCTACCAACTCCTGGTAGTTGTTGAAACTCGCTACCATCAATTGCATGCTTAGTTCATCATTCAGTCCTTCCAGAAACTTCTCCTGCTTAGCAGCATCCGTAGCAATGTCATCTGGGGCATAACGTGCTAACTTGCTGAAGTCGTCAATGTACTGGGCAACTGTCCTTCCTCCTTGGCGTAAGTTGTGAAACTCACGCTTCTTTAGGGCCATAGCTCCTGCTGAAACATGGGCAGTGCGGAAAGCTTGCTGAAACTGATCCCATGTGACAGTGTCATCTGGGTAAGTGGCTGTGAAATTCTCGCACCATGTTGCCGCGGGTCCGTCAAGCTGATGTGCGGCAAACTTCACTTTCTCACCATCCGTGCATCCTGCAGTGGTCAACTCCCTTCCTATCTTGCGGAGCCAATCGTCTGCTACTATTGGCTCGGTGCTACTGGAAAACACCAGCGGATTTAGCCTAAGGAAATGAGCTAAGTGGTCAACAGGTGGTGGTGGTGGTGGTGGGTTGTTGTTGTTGTTCTGCTAGTTCTGGACTAACATCTGCATCAATTGATTCTGCTGCTGGATCAACTGAGTGAGCTCCGGTGGAAATCCATTGTCACGTCTCGGAGGCATCTGAGGGTTTAGAAAAGACGAGATATAAGAATAGAGGGGGTCTAAAGAGAAAACACTACCCATATGCACATGAGGCAAAAACACACAATTCACTTCAATCAATCAGACAAGGGCTTACAATCGGTCTAAAACTATCGCAAAAGTGCTCGACTATAATGTTTACATGGGGGAAATACTACTACTATCTGGTGGTCATCTAGAAATTTGAACCGGTGGAAGACTCCATGATATCTGCTCCAGCTTCGTCTTCAAAGTCGGGTTCACTTGGATCCGAATCGGTGTCGTCGATGATGATGTAGTTGTCCGGACATGTGACGTACATGTCTTCCTTCCTGGATGCTAACTTCCTCTTGAGTTCTTCAATCTCCTGCTTAAGATCGCCATTGTGCCTTGCTAGAGCTACGATCTCGTCCATGTAGTCCTTGTGTGTAGACTTCAGTTCTCCTTCTAGCTCGATGATCCTTGCCTTCGCATTCTTCAACTCTATCATATCATTGCACATCTGGTTCTCGTGGCGGCGAATGTGCTGGTTTAACTCCTGGATGAAAGATGCAATGCATCTATCCTTCTTGGTGCTGACTAACTCCCATTGTTCATCTCGGCGTCCGCAAATTTGGTAGATAGTGTCCTTGAGGTCTTCTTGATAAACTTCTCCAATGCGTCCTATGGTGATATGAGCTGCCATGCTCCTTCCCAAACTCCAGGTTGGTGCATTGAAAACACTATCTATGGGCTTCGTGATTGGCGCGAATGTTCTTCCCGGAACGTGAGCTTGAATCTTCCAGCGCTCCTCTTCAGGCAGAGTGGCGTTGAAGGTTCCCGTGAAGCTTGGTAATCCAATGTTCAGGTACTTGGTGACTTCCTTCAGGTGAAATCCAAATGGCGTGCCTTCATCCGTTTGAGCGTACTTAATCTTCGCGTGCGTCATCCTAAAAGAGTAGAAAAGATGAGGAGTTAGAAAATGAGAAGAGAATGGTGATCTATGGCTTTAACTTAGTGGTCGTGTCCTACAGTCAGCGTGTGCTCTGATACCATCTCTGTGGCGACCCGACCCGAATGGATCAAGCCTACTGTGCTCGGGTGTCATCCCTGGATCAGTAATGCTGACACCACACAGTACATCGAAGGATTTATAGCAGAGTGGCAATCACACACTTATTACATCGTTGTCTCAAAAGAGAACTTATTACAATAAAAATGGCTTAAGGCCATCTAATAACGGTAACAACGGAAGACTCGGAAGATAAATGGGTCCATCAACTCCAATGGCATCACTGAGTATAGAACCACGACCTAAAAGCACCTTACTCGTCGTCTGAAAAGTCTACAACATGAGAAGTTGCAGCCCGAAAACGGGTCAGCACATGGAATATGCTGGCAATGTAACACATAGAGAGTAATGGAATGAAACAACTATACTATATGCATATATGGCTGGTGGAAAGCTCTATGGTTACAGTTTTTGCATAAAGCCAGTTTTTCCCTACTACAAAGGAATACATTTATTTAACTATCATGGTGGTTGTGAAACATCGAGAATGGTTGACAGCATTCCGATCCCAATTAAGTGAACAACTAAAACCCAACAACATTAATTAGAGTAACATGTTGAGATTCACATGATATTCAAGTACTAGATACTCAAGATGTCCATGACCGGGGACACGGCTAATCATGATTAGTTTGTACACTCTGCAGAGGTTTGCGCACTTTTCCCCACAAGACTCGATCGCCTCCGTTTGGTTTCTCGCACTACATGGTGTTTGAGAAGACGGATGACCGAGACATAGTCTTTCAGAAGCGCTAGCACCTTACGATCGGGTAGACCGGTACGCCTACATCCCCTACATCTGCTAGTCTACCACTGTAAGAGTTCGCACAACTTAGTCAACTATGCCAGAGCCCATAATGGCTTGTGGCTGCACACGGAAGTTTCTAGCATGAAAGATCTTATGATCCCTTTGAGCTTGGGTGGCGGTCCAAAATAAAAACAGGCAAGTCCTGATAGACATCAGGTGCCTCAATCCACCCAGATGTGTGTTTAAGTTGCCACCTTAGATAAACCATTAAAATTATCAACTCACATCTGTCATGGATATCACTCACCCAATCCACGTCTACTAGCATAGCATGGCACAATAAGCAAACGTAGAAGTAACTCCCAAAGGTTTCATAGTAATACAGGTGATAGGTACTACCTCATCTACTTCCCATCCCACAATTTAATTAGATCCTAATCATGCAATGTGAGAGGATTGATGTAATGCAATAAAACTGGGTTGTAGAAAAGGTATGATCAAAGTGTTACTTGCCTTGCTAATGATCCGCGAGACCTAGGGTTTCGAAGTAACAGGCGGCGCAATCCGGGTGATCTATCGCAGACAAACAACAAGCATACAATAAGTACTCATCTAATGCACAGGTAAAACTCGAACAAGAGAACGAACCAGAAAGTTCAACTTAAGAACTCCGGTTGCAAAGAAAGAACGAACCGAGCAAAGAAACGGAAAACAAACGGCGGAAGAAAACAACTCGGTTCTAGCAAGTTGAAACTAGGTCAAATTTTACCGTAGCAAAAGCTTGTTGAAGTTTATTAGACGGAACGGCGGTTTCGAGACGAAACTCCAGGCGCTTGAATCACCTGATTCCGATAAACGAGCGAGAAGAAAGACTAGAACAAAGATCGGATCTGAGATCACGATCGCGGAATAAATCCGTCGAAAAAAGAAAACGAAGAACGGTTAAACGAACGGGCGTCGTTAACTGGGAAATATCGGTGATCACGTTCGTTGAGAGGAACGGTTCGAAAGAAGAACGAAAACCGATCTAGGGTTTTCAGAAAAGAAACCGAAAAGAAAAACCGATCTACAAACCGGAACGGTTTAGAAAAGAACCGGAAAGAAAACGAATCGGAAGAGAAGAAAAGAATCGGAACGGTTTATAAGAAAAACCGAACCGAGGGAAGAAAAAGAGAGGCGCGGCTACCTCGGGAGGCGGGCTCCGGGCGGCGGCGGCTAAGGGCGGCGGTGGCGATGCACAAGGGCGGCG
>NC_041390.1:204622367-204647997 GCF_002162155.2 Triticum dicoccoides | reverse complement strand
GGGCGCGGCTTGGGGAGGGGCGGGGTGGTGTAGGGCTTGGGGTTTGATTTGATGTTTTGGAGGTGGGGGTGTGTGGGGTATTTATATTGGTGAGGGGAGGGGGTTTCTTGGGGTAGGGGACAAGAAATAGAGTAGGAATAGGAAAGAAAAAAAGAGGAAACGGAGTAGGACTAAAGTCCTACTAGGACTCCAAAAGGGGCGGCGGCGGCGGCCTCCTGGCGCCTGGCGCGCGCGGCGCGGGCGATGGCCTGGCCGGCCGGCTGCTGGCTGGGCCTTGGCCCAGGGCGCTGCAAGATTTTTTTAAAAATAGTTCCACGCGCAGAAAAACAAAGGAAAAAGAAACTAAACGAACTCCAAAAATTCTAAAGTAAATTTTCCCCGAGTCCTAAAAATGAGTCGAACAAAATGAACTTTACTCCGGACCTAGAATGCAATTTTTTGAAAACACGCATTTTTCCCTATCCAAATAAAATGCAAATAAAACTCCGGCAAAACCAAAATTTGATCTATTTATTAAATCTTCATTTTTCCTCAATTTTGGGAAAGTCATATTATTCCCTCTCTTATATTTTGATATAGGAAAATAATTGAAGATGAAATATATAAATCAAATGATCCTCTTTTCCAACATTTGAGAGAACTCAAATATGAAAATAACGAAATCTCCAACTCTCTCCGTGGGTCCTTTTGTTGCGTGAAATTTCTAGGATCAACCAAAATGCAAGAAAATATTCTATGCATGATGATCTAATGCATAACATTCCAAATTGAAAATTTGGGATGTTACAGAGCACCTGGGCGCTGGACGACGGCGAGGCCTAGGAAGGGGACGACGCGGAGCCGGTGAAGACATGGCAGTGGAAGCCCATGCGGACAGGAGTACGAGGGTTCACTAGTTTGGTTGCAGTGTGAGCCTGCCATTGCCGCAGGGCCTGACCAGCGATGGGAGTAGTAGGGGGTGGTGAGGCCTCCGCTACAGCACAACCTTGTTGAGGAATGTAGTAGTTTCAAAAAACTTCCTATGCATACGCAAGATCTATCATGGTGATGCATAGCAACGAGAGCGGAGAGTGTGTCTACGTACCCTCGTAGACCGAAAGTGGAAGCGTTTTAACAACGCGGTTGATGTAGTCGTACACCTTCATGATCCATCCCGATCATGTACCGAAGGTACGGCACCTCCGCGTTCAGCACATGTTCAGCTCGATGACGTCCTCTCCTTCTTGATCAAGGAAGACAGGCGAAGTAGTAGATGAGTTTCGGCAGCACGACGGCATGGTGACGGTGTTGGTGAAGAAAAATCTTCGCAGGGCTTCGCCTATGCACTACGAAAACTATGATGGAGGATAAACTAGAGGGGTCAGGGTTGCCGACACACAGCTTGGTGTTTCTTGATGTGTCTTGGGTGCTATCCCCGCCCCTCTATTTATATGTTGAGCCTTGGGGTCGAAACTTGGAGTAAAAGCCTACACAAAGTCGGTTTCACCCAAAAGGCAAGAGTCCTTCTCGGACTCCAGGACCAGACGCCAGGGATCCCGGCGTCTGGACCCAGACACCAGGGACCCTGGCGTCTGGCCCTTGGACTCCACAAAACTTCCTTTTGATCTTTCCAAAAACCTTGTGGGCTTTCCCCTTTGGCCCAAATAAAGTGTTCTCGTACCCAAACATTTCAGGAAACATCCGGAACCCCTTCCGGTGAATTCCGGAACCCTTCTGGAGACCAAACACTCTTATCCCATATATCAATCTTTATCTCCGAACCATTCTGGAGTTCCTCGTCATGTCCGTGATCTTATCCGAGACTCCGAACAACATTCGGTCACCAACATACATAACTCATATAGTACTATATCGTCAACGAACGTTAAGCATGCGGACCCTACGGGTTCGAGAACTATGTAGACATGACCGAGAGACCTCTCTGGTCAATAACCAATAGCGGAACCTGGATGCCCATATTGGTTTGTACATATTCTATGAAGATCTTTATCAGTCGAACCGCATAACAACATACGTTGTTCCCTTTGTCATCGGTATGTTACTTGCCCGAGATTCGATCGTTGGTATCTCAATACCTAGTTCAATCTCGTTACCGGCAAGTCTCTTTACTCGTTCCGTAATGCATCATCCCGCTACTAACTCATTAGTCACATTGCTTGCAAGGCTCATAGTGATCTGCATTACCGAGAGGGCCCGGAGATACCTCTCCGATAGACAGAGTGACAAATCCTAATCTCGATCTATGCCAACTCAACAAACACCATCGGAGACACCTGTAGAGCACCTTTATAATCACCCAGTTACATTGTGATGTTTGATAGCACACAAAGTGTTCCTCCGGTATCGGGAGTTGCATGATCTCATAGTCATAGGAACATGTATAAGTTATGGAGAAAGCAGTAGCAATAAACTAAACGATCATCGTGCTAAGCTAACGGATGGGTAAAGTCAATCACATCATTCTGTAATGATGTGATCCCGTTTATCAAATGACAACTCTTTGTCCATGGCTAGGAAACTTAACCATATTTGATTAACAAGCTAGTCAAGTAGAGGCATACTAGTGACACTCTGTTTATCTATGTATTCACACATGTACTAAGTTTCCAGTTAGTACAATTCTAGCATGAATAATAAGCATTTATCATGATATAAGAAAATATAAATAACAACTTTATTATTGCCTCTAGGGCATATTTCCTTCAGTCTCCCACTTGCACTAGAGTCAATAATCTAGATTACATTGTAATGATTCTAACACCCATGGAGTCTTGGTTCTGATCATGTTTTGGTCGTGAGAGAGGCTTAGTAAACGGTTCTGCAACATTCAGATATGTATGTATCTTGCAAATCTCTATGTAACCCTCCTTGACTTGATCACGAATGGAATTGAAGCGTCTCTTGATGTGCTTGGTTCTCTTGTGAAATCTGGATTCCTTTGCCAAGGAAATTGCACCAGTATTGTTACAAAAGATTTTCATTGGACCCGACGCACTAGGTATGACACCTAGATCGGATATGAACTTCTTCATCCAGACTCCTTCATTCGCTGCTTTCGAAGCAACTATGTACTCTGCTTCATATGTAGATCCTGCCACGACGCTCTGCTTGGAACTGCACCATCTGACAGCTCCACCATAATAAAAACACATATCTGGTTTGTGACTTAGAGTCATCCGGATCAGTGTCAAAGCTTGCATCGATGTAAGCGTTTACGACGAGCTCTTTGTCACCTCCATATATGAGGACCATATCCTTAGTCCTTTTCAGGTATTTCAGGATGTTCTTGACCGTTGTCCAGTGATCCACTCCTAGATTACTTTGGTACCTCCCTGCTAAACTGATAGCAAGGCACACATCAGGTCTGGTACACAACATTGCATACATGATAGGGCCTATGGGCGAAGCATAGGGAACACCTTTCATTTTCTCTCTATCTTCTGCAGTGGTCGAGCATTGAGTCTGACTCAACTTCACACCTTGTAACACAAGCAATAACCCTTTCTTTGCTTGATCCATTTTGAACTTCTTCAAAACTTTATCAAGGTATGTGCTTTGTGAAAGTCCAATTAAGCGTCTTGATCTATCTCTATAGATCTTGATGCCCAATATATAAGCAGCTTCATCGAGGTCTTTCATTGAAAAATTCTTATTCAAGTATGCTTTGATGCTATTCAGAAATTCAGTATCATTTCCGATCAACAATATGTCATCTACATATAATATCAGAAATGCTACAGAGCTCCCACTCACTTTCTTGCAAATACATGCTTCTCCAAAAGTCTGTATAAAACCATATGCTTTGATCACACTATCAAAGCGTATATTCCAACTCCGACAGGCTTGCACCAGTCCATAAATGGATCACTGGAGCTTGCACACTTTGTTAGCACCTTTTGGATCTACAAAACCTTCTGGTTGCATCATATACAACTCTTCTTTAAGATATCCATCAAGGAATGCAGTTTTGACATCCGTTTGCCAAATTTCATAATCATAAAATGCGGCAATTGCTAACATGATTCGGACGGACATAAGCGTCGCTATGGGTGAGAAGGTCTCATCGTAGTCAACTCCTTGAACTTGTCGAAAACCTTTTGCAACAAGTTGAGCTTTGAAGACAGTAATATTACCGTCAGCGTCAGTCTTCTTCTTGAAGATCCATTTATTCTCTATGGTCTGCCGATCAACGGGCAAGTCAACCAAAGTCCACACCTTGTTCTCATACATGGATCCCATCTCAGTTTCATGGCCTCAAGCCATTTTGCGGAATCTGGGCTCATCATCACTTCCTCATAGTTCGTAGGTTTGTCATGGTCAAGTAACAACTTCCAGAACAGGATTACTGTACCACTCTGGTGCGGATCTTATTCTGATTGTCCTACGAGGTTCGGTATTAACTTGATCAGATGTTTCATGATCATCATCATTAGCTTCCTCACTTACTGGTGTAGGTATCACTGGAACTGATTTCAGTGATGAACTACTCTCCAATAAGGGAGTAGGTACAATTACCTCATCAAGTTCTACTTTCCTCCCACTCACTTCTTTTGAGAGAAACTCCTTCCCTAGAAAGGATCCATTCTTAGCAACGAATATCTTGCCTTCGGATCTGTGATAGAAGGTGTACCCAACAGTCTCCTTTGGGTATCCTATGAAGACACATTTCTTCGATTTGGGTTCGAGCTTAAGAAACGACTACTTGGGATTCTTGCCAAACCACAGTTCATAAGGTGTCGTCTCAACGGATTTTCATGGTGCCCTATTTAATGTGAATTCAGCCGTCTCTAAACCATATTCCCAAAATGATAGCGGCAAATCAGTGAGAGACATCATAGATCACACCATATCTAATAAAGTGCGGTTATGACGTTCGGATACACCATTACGTTGTGGTGTTCCAGGTGGCGTGAGTTGCGAAACTATTCCGCATTGTTTCAAATGAAGTCCAAACTCATAACTCAAATATTGACCTCCACGATCAGATCGCAGAACTTGATTTTCTTGTTACGATGATTTTCCACTTCACTCTGAAATTCTTTGAACTTTTAAAATGTTTTAGACTTATGTTTCATTAAGTAGATATACCCATATCTGCTTAAATCATATGTGAAGGTGAGAAAATATTGATACCCGCCGCGAGCCTCAGTGTTCATTGGACCACATACATCAGTATGTATGATTTCCAATAACTCAATTGCTCGCTCCATTGTTCTGGAGAATGGAGTTTTAGTCCTCTTGCCCATGAGGCATGGTTTGCAAGTACCCAGTGATTCATAATCAAGTTATTCCAGAAGTCCATCAGAATGGAGTTTCCTTATGCGCTTTACACCAATATGACACAAACGACTGTGCCACAAACAAGTTGCACTATCATTATCAACTTTGCATCTTTTGGCTTCAATACTATGAACATGTGTATCACTACTATCAAGATTTAGTAAAAATAGAACACTCATCAAGGGTGCATGACCATAAAAGATATTACTCATATAAATAGAACAACCATTATTCTCTGATTTAAATGAATAATCGTCTCGCATCAAACAAGATTCAGATATAATGTTCATGCTCAACGCTGGCACAAAATAACAATTATTTAGGTCTAAAACTAATCCTGAAGGTAGATGTAGAGGTAGCATGCCGACGACGATCACATCGACTTTGGAACCATTTCCCACGCGCATCGTTACCTCGTCCTTAGCCAATCTTCGCTTAATCCGTAGCCCCTATTTCGAGTTGCAAATGTTAGCAACTGAACCAGTATCAAATACCCATGCACTACTACGAGCATTAGTAAGGTACACATCAATACCATGTATATCAAATATACCTTTCACTTTGCCATCCTTCTTCTCTGCCAAATACTTGGGGCAGTTCCGTTTCGAGCGACCAGTCCCTTTGTAGTAAAAGCACTCAGTCTCAGGCTTAGGTATAGACTTGGGTTTCTTCACTTGAGCAGCAACTCGCTTGTTGTTCTTCTTGAAGTTCCCCTTCTTCCCTTTAACCTTTTTCTTGAAACTGGTGGTCTTGTTGACCATCAACACTTGATGCTCCTTCTTGATTTCTCCCTCCACAGCCTTTAGCATTGCGAAGAGCTCAAGAATCGTCTTATCCATCCCTTGCATATTATAGTTCATCACGAAGCTCTTATAGCTTGGTGGCAGTGATTGAAGAACTCTGTCAGTGACCCTATCATCAGGAAGATTAACTCTCAGCTGAGTCAAGCGGTTGTGGTACCCAGACATTCTGAGTATATGTTCACTGATAGAACTACTCTCCTCCATTTTGCAGCTATAGAACTTATTGGAGACTTCATATCTCTCAATCCGGGCATTTGCTTGAAATATTAACTTCAACTCCTGGAACATCTCATATGCTCCTTGACGTTCAAAACAGTCCTAGTTCTAAGCCGTAAAGGATGGCACACTGAACTTTCGAGTAGTCATCAGGTTTGCTCTGCCAGATGTTCACAACATCTGGCATTGCTCCTTCAGCGGGTTTGTCACCTAGCGGTGCTTCCAGGATGTAATTCTTCTATGCAGCAATGCGGATAATCCTCAAGTTACGGACCCAGTCCGTGTAGTTGCTACCACCATCTTTCAACTTAGCTTCACTAGGAACGCATTAAAATTCAACGGAACAACAGCACGGGCCATCTATCTACAACAACATAGACATGCAAAATACTATCAGGTACTAAGTTCATGATAAATTAAAGTTCAATTAATCAAATTACTTAAGAACTCCCATTGTATGTGAACGTAGAGCTTATCACACCTGATCATCACGTGGTGTCTCGGCACGATGAACTGTAGCAACGATGCATACTCGGGCAGAACACTTATACCTTGAAATTTAGTGAGAGATCATCTTATAATGCTACCACCGAACTAAGCAAAATAAGATGCATAAAGGATAAACATCACATGTAATCAATATAAGTGATATGATATGGCCATCATCATCTTGTGCCTTTGATCTCTATCTCCAAAGCATCGTCATGATGACCATCATCACCGGCTTGACACCTTGATCTCCATCGAAGAATCATTGTCATCTTGCCAACTATTGCTTCTACGACTATCGCTACCGCTTAGTGATAAAGTAAAGCAATTACATGGCGATTGCATTTCATACAATAAAGCGACAACCATATGGCTCCTGCCATTTGCCGATAACTCCGTTACAAAACATGATCATCTCATACAATGAAATTTAGCATCATGTCTTGACCATATCACATCACAACATGCCATGCAAAAACAAGTTAGACGTCCTCTACTTTGTTGTTGCAAGTTTTATGTGGCTGCTACGGGCTGAGCAAGAATCATTCTTACCTACGCATCAAAAACCACAACACGGTATAGTGATTGCTTTTTGATCTTTAGAAAGAACCCTATTCATTGAATCCGATTCAACTAAAGTTAGAGAAACTGACACCCACCAGCCACCTGTGTGCGAAGCATGTCGATAGAACCAGTCTCGCATAACCGTACGCGTAATGTCGGTATGGGCCGCTTCATTCAACAATACCACTGAATGAAGAATCAACTAGTGATGGCAAGCAATATGTATATACCCACGCCCACAACTCCTTTGTGTTCTACTCGTGCATATAACATCTATGCATAAACCTGGCTCTGATACGACTGTTGGGGAATGGAGTAATTTCACAAAATTTCCTACACAAACGGAAGATCTATCATGGTGATGCATAGCAACGAGAGGGGAGAGTGTGTCTACGTACCCTTGTAGACCGAAAGCGGAAGCATTTTATCAATGCGGTTGATGTAGTTGTACACCTTCACGATCCGTCCCGATCAAGTACCGAACGTACGGCACCTCCGAGTTCAGCACACGTTCAGGTCGATGACGTCCTCGCCTTCTTGATCCAGCAAAACGGGCGAAGTAGTAGATGAGTTCCGGCAGCACGACGGCGTGGTGATGGTGTTGGTGAAGAACAATCTTTGCAGGGCTTCGCCTAAGCACTACAAAAACTATGACGGAGGATAAACTAGAGGGGACAGGGTTGCCTGCACACGGCTTGGTGTTTCTTGATGTGTTTTGGGTGCTAGCCCTACCCCTCTACTTATATGTTGAGCCTTGGGATCGAAACTTGGAGTAAAATCCTACACAAAGTCAGTTTCACCTGAAAGGCAAGAGTCCTTCTAGGACTCCAGGACCAGACGCCAGGGATCCCAACGTCTGGACCCAGACACCAGGGACCCTGGCGTCTGGCCCCTGGACTCCGCAAAAATTCCTTTTGCTCTTTCGAAAAACCTTGTGGGGTTTCCCCTTTGGCCCAAATAAAGTGTTCTCGCACCCAAACATTTCGGGGAACATCTGGAACCCCTTCCGGTGAATTCCGAAACACTTCCGGAGACCAAACACTATTATCCCATATATCAATCTTTATCTCTGGACCATTCCGGAGTTCCTCGCCATGTCCATGATCTTATCCGAGACTCCGAACAACATTCAGTCACCAACATACATAACTCATATAGTACTATATCGTCAACGAACGTTAAGCATGCTGACCCTACGGGTTCGAGAACTATGTAGATATGACGGAGACACCTCTCTGGTCAATAACCAATAGCGGAACCTGGATGCCCATATTGGCTCCTACATATTCTACGAAGATCTTTATGGGTCAAACCGCATAACAACCTACGTTGTTCCCTTTGTCATCGGTATGTTACTTGCCCGAGATTCAATCGTCGGTATCTCAATACCTAGTTCAATATCGTTACCGGCAAGTATCTTTACTCATTCCGTAATGTATCATCCCCCAACTAACTCATTAGTCACATTGCTTGCAAGGCTCATAGTGATGTGCATTACCGAGAGGGCCAGAGATACCTCTCCCATAGACGGAGTGACAAATCCTAATCTTGATCTATACCAACTCAACAAACACCATCGGAGACACCTGTAGAGCACCTTTATAATCACCCAGTTACGTTGTGATGTTTGATAGCACACAAAGTGTTCCTCTGGTATCGGGAGTTGCATGATCTCATAGTCATAGGAACATGTATAAGTTATGGAGAAAGCAATAGCAACAAACTAAACGATCATCGTGCTAAGCTAACGGATGGGTAAAGTCAATCACATCATTCTGTAATGATGTGATCCCGTTTATCAAATGACAACTCTTTGTCCATGGCTAGGAAGCTTAACCATCTTTGATTAACGAGCTAGTCAAGTAGAGGCATACTAGTGACACTCTGTTTATCTATGTATTCACACATGTACTAAGTTTCCAGTTAGTACAATTCTAGCATGAATAATAAACATTTATCATGATATAAGGAAATATAAATAACAACTTTATTATTGCCTCTAGGGCATATTTCCTTCAAGCCGGCCACGAGAGGCAGGAGCAGGCAGCAGGACCGGCGCTGCTTTGGGCGGCTGGAGCAAGAAGACCAGAGGTTGAAGAAGCACTACGTCCATTCGATGGACATCATACGGTCACTAGAGCTAGAATCGTTCATATTGACTAAGTTGACAAAGCCCTCTATCCCCGTCAACTTAGTAGGCCCACAAGTCAGCCTCCCATTATGCTGGGTCCCAGCTAGCAGGGGAAGTATTCATTTTTGGTGCGTAATAAGGAGGAACTTCCTTGCGTGCGAAGATATAGCTGGTGGGTCTGAGCTGTCAGCGGCGGGAACGTTTTTTCACGAAATACAGAGGTCCTGTCGGTGGGACCCAGATGTCAGGTAGAGGAATCATTATTTTGCACGTAATAAGGAGGAATTTCCTTGCGTGCAGCCATGGACCCAGCTGTCAGCCTCTCCATGTATAGTCCACTTCAGATGCATGTCGGTCGTTAACCACGTTGACCACGCCGCACCGAGAGCACTAGGGCGATGGACGACGGCGAGGCCTAAGAAGGGAATGACACGAAGCCAGGGAAGACTCGACAGTTGTTTCCCACGCGGAGGAGAGTACGAGGGTTCACTGTTTTGTCTGTTGTCATCGGAGAATAACAGCGGGTGTGGGTGAGTAGAGGGATGGCTAGGCCAGCGATGGGAGTATGGTGGGGTGGTGAGGCCTGCGCGGCAGCGCAGCCGGCCGTGGGAGAAGGGAGCAGGCAGTCCCATTGGCGCTTTTTTGAGCGACTGGAGGATGAATAGCAGAGATTGATGAAGCACGACGGCGTTGGATGGACATCCAACAGTCACTGCTTGTGCGTCAACCTTTTTTTAGAAAAGCCTCAAATCTATGGAAAACATCATACAACCCATCTGCCATTATTTCTAATAATTTACAGCTGATTTGCTAATTCTTACGGTTTTTTGGAGCCCATATTCTTTTTGTTAGCATTACAGCCCATATTGTGGCCACGGTTAAAAAAATATACGAAATTTTGCATATTTCGGTGTGGTCCGAACTGTTTTTAATCCGGAAATTTTGAGTCACATTCAAATTGATCTTAAAAATAATTGTATATCAATATAAAATCCAATAAATTGTCGATGCATAAAAATCAATGCAATTTAAAATCTTGAAATGAAAAAAAAATTGAAACTAATTGCCGGTTTGATGTGTTTTAAAAATGCACAACCCATTTCTCATTGATGATAGGCCATTTTCTCGGCCATCCAAATGAAGCTCTCCTCGTCTTGAAAGATTTGCAGCCCAACAGGCCTGACAAAGCGACTTACTTGAAAAATCACAAAAAATCGGGCTAGCCATTTTCAGAAAGAAAGAAAAAAACTACTGGGCTGGTCTATGGTAAACATAAAAGAAAAGGTTGTCTAGACATGCCAGAGTGCCCCGCACAGCCCAGTTGACACCCTGCTTCCATCTCAAAAACAAATTAGGTAAATGCCACTCCAATTATGGCGATTCATAAAAATGCCACTGCAATTTCCAAACTTTGAAAAATGCCTCTGTAATTTTTGCAAACTTTGAAAAGCGCCGCTGCAATTTTTGCAAACTTTGAAAAACGCCATTCCAGACTTCGAAAAATGCTACTAGAAATGGCATGAAATGGCATTTTACAAAGTTTGGGAATTGCAGTGGCATTTCTTGGAATCACCAGATTTGGAGTGGCATTTATCAAATTAACCCAAAATAACTGGGCGAGCTGCTGGGTCTATGGTGTCAGCCGCTCGTTGTGGAATTCTCTCGTTTATTGACTACATTGACAATGGCATGGGACCCGGATGTCATAAATCCATTAGGAGGAGCCATTTTTTATTGGCTTGAAATAAGGAGGCACTTGCTTGCGTACTGCCATGACCTTGGTGGGTCCCTGCTGTCATCCTCTCCATGTACAATCATCTCCTGATTGTGTATGCGTCAACCTGGTAGGCACACAAGTCAGCCTCTAAACCCGTGGCGGAAAAATACAACCCATTTAAAAAAATAACAGCCCATTCCATTTGTTCAAATAGAAAGTTCAACATTTAGAGCAAAGTAAAGATCTGATCCAGATATAGAGTACTGAACTTCCACCTTGACAACCATCATAGCCAAGTTAACTATCTACTCCCACTAATACTCTAGTAGTTTACAAGTACTAACTTACTCTTAGCTAACTAGACGATGCCGACCGCCATATGCGGTACACGCTAAACACCGGCACCGGTGTCCTCCGCCTTGCCTCGGACTTGCTAGAGGTGCAATAGGGCGCGTTGCTCACGCGCGTTAGCCCTTTCCATGCAGGCGTGGTCCACCGAAGCTTCGGCTTCTAAGCGAGAAACCCACTTGACAAGCTTGTAGTAAAATTCGGCGTCGCGAACGCGTGCATGCTCGACAGCCTCCAGGGCTATTTGCCGGGCGCTGGCCTCCATGTAGTCGACCCAGTTGCAGGCACTCTGCTCGTGACTAAGAGCGTCGGTGCTCCTCCATGTCTCGCTAGCGGCATAAATCGGTGATACACTGCTCCTCCGCCAGGCGGTCGTGCTCCAACAACTCCTCATACTCCGCATTGCCATCTAAAGACCGATAGAATGCCTCCTCCCTCCGTCTTCCTTCCGGTGAAAAACCGAACACTACTTTCGGCGGTGACCGCCTGCGGCGTCGCCTATCATGGATGGGTGGGGGCATGGCAGATGTGGCGAGAGCGAGGATAAGTGGCGAGCAACGTTGGGCCGGTGGGGGATTATGAGGATAGGGCGAGTTGGGTGATGGTGCCAGCGGAGAAGCCCGGGAAACAGTAATTATAGGCGAAAGGAAGGCGAACCAGCATGTCACGGGAAACGCGACGGTCATCGCGGTCATTGGAATTCAATGCATAAGCTGGCATGGCTTAGTGCGCTAGCTTGCTTGGGAAAACTAGAAAAACTGAAATTATGACTGTGCCTTCCCGTCCCGTCAGTGGTGCGTCCCGTCCGTGCTGGGTCGCACGCCGGCATGACGATCGAACGAGTGCACTCGAATCATCCAGATGAGGTACTCCCTCCTTGTCAAAATTGATTCCACCACTCATCATCTACCTTGGTTGGTGAGATTTTTGAATTAAGCCATGCAAACTGGAAAGGAGGTAGTACGTGCGTGATCCGCTATTTATTCGTGTTGGATTGAGTAGGTCATTTTTTGAATTGAGCCCTGCAAACCGGAAAGGAGGTAGTACGTGCGTGATCCACTATTTATCCGTGTAGGATCGAGTAGGTCGGATAGTGTACATGTATGATTGAGTAGGTCGGATGGTGTACGTGTACGATCGCATTAGCTGATGAATGTTCCCTAGGAGATAGGGCATTTGTGAATGTTTTTGCTGGCAATTTCTTCAGATTCGCATGGCATTTTATTCAGAGCAGCTTGCCAGTTTCCTCAGAGGTAGGCATTTTTATTCAAAAAACTGCCACTTCGGATCTTGCGTCACAACTAAAACTACCAGGAGCGCATTTTTAGGCTAGCTAGTGATTGATCAGTAGCTTGTAAACACTAAGCGAACAGAAATAAGGAACTATTCATAACTTGTAAACACTGAGAACATAGAAATAAGGATCATGCTGTGCACAACAGTAAGAGACGATCCGCTTGAAATGTTCACATGAGACTCACATGCCTGGCATTGTAATATGTTCACATTAGTAGCCCAAATTCCAAACCAACTAGTACGATTCCCATACATAAGATCAACATATTAATGCATCTCAATGATTCACAGATCATATACAAATATGTAGCTCCAAAAGCAAATATCTAGAAAAAATAGTTGTTCTTACTACTAACATAGATGCTTCTCTTGGCCAACATTCAGTACAGAGTGTAAGACAAATTTGTTTGTGAAGTCTACAATTCCTCTTGCAAACATAACTAGTTTCACCAACAACTAGAACCATGAGAATGAACCATACATGATGCAGGAACATCGACTACAATATGATTTGGTCTTCTCTCGATAACACGGCGAGACTATTTTCGGAATACAAACTTTAACTTAGGAAAAATGATGCCCATTGTATAATCAGACCAAAGCAATGAAGCACCTAGTGTTGGCCAATAAATAGTACAATACTACTTTTCTGCAGTCCATTAAGTGACTATCCAATCTTTCTGTGTCTATTTTCAAATGGCACTGCATGCAGTGACTATACTATTCCCTTGTGCAGTTCAACCAAAATTGCGGTCACTTTCTTTGCTTGCCAAATAGCAACGGGCAGACATCTCTGTCTGCACAAATATCAAGCAGCTAGTAAGCATATACCCCACCTTTTATTTTCGGTTTAAACACGTCTCTTCCGCTTAGCATCTGTCATGTTTTGCACTGGACAATTTGATACAGTCATGTTCTGCCCTGGACAATTTCATACTGAATTGATTTGCTGGTTCAGAGCAGAAATATAGCGCCTATTCTTCATCATACCAAGGATATCCATGTTCGCAGTGATGGAAGAGGTGAAATCGATACAACCGAAATTGAGCATCCAATCATTGAATCATGTCCTGCACCTCCAATGTAGGTCCACCCTACCAATAAATTCAAGCAAACCACTAGTATTACTATCTAATGACAGTACAAAAAGAGTAGCAAGATAGTAGCAAACCATGTACCTTCGTAATGAACAGCTCATAGTGCCACCAATTGGATATAAAGGTTTGGAAGAAAACATGCTCCTAATGCTGAACCATTTGGACTTTTTGTGTAGTTCCACTAAAATTGAGCATCCTTGTTTGCATAGATATTGAAAGTGTGTTTACTATAAAAGTGGCACTAGTTGAAGCATAGACTCGCAAATGTAAGCATTCCAATTCCTTAATGGGAAAAGGTAGCAAGACTGTTTCTAACCACCTGTTTGAAGGAATAAACAAGGCAACAACAGCTGATGTCAGGAAGGCATACATAGTTTTTTCTGAAAAATTTAGCCATTCCTAACCTTTCCTCTTTGTTTAAGCATATTTTGTGTAGTTCAACTAAAATAAAATGCCATCACCGCCTTGACAATTCAGTAACACTGTACAAAAGGAAATGACTTAACATTACATCATGATGTCAGGTATGTAGTCGATAGGCATTAGAGACAAACATATAGACCTCCTCCGCTAACATAATGAACATTAATTTTAACAAAGGTGTGACTAGCTTTACCGGGATAATTCGAGTGAACTCTACACCCTCTGTTCCTTAATATAAGACGTTTTCACAGTTCAATTTAAAGTACCCAAACATCTAGTATTTAGAAAAAATAGGTAGTAGTTTTCTTGAGCACATATTTGGGAAAGCTTGCCACACTTTATATATGTCCATACGCTAATGCAACACCATTCGAATAGTACAAATATACACTAATCCAATGGCAAGTGCAACAGTAGAGTAGTTATTTTATTACAGGGTACAGTACAATGGTTTTACGGAATAGATTTCCATAAGCTCTAGCACCGGAAGATTTCTATAAGAATTAACAATGCAAAATGTAAAGGTAACAAGTTTCAGCATTGGTATACTAGCTGTGCAAGAGCATTAAACCAAATACAAAAGTTTGAAGGTAACTAGCATTATTAACTAATGACAGTATAAAAAAATTGCAAACCATGTACCTTCAAGGTAAATATCATTTCGAACTCGAGGTTGCTATCCCAATCTTGATAATTGATCAAACATAAAAACTTGATCGAAGGAATCAAGAGAACAAACGGAGGAGGAGGTGCCCACTCTTGACCTTTCCTCTTGACACTATACAAAAAAATTGAGTTATCTCATGAAAGTGAGGTATGTAATCTATAAGCATTAACAATGCAAAAATCTGAAGGTAGTAACAAGATTCATCATTAGTATACTAGCTGTGCAACAACATTAGAATGCCTTAGCTGAAAAATCTTTAATACATCCACAATCAACAGCTAACCCTGAAATAATCCAGTGACATTAAATGGCATTGCTTAAATTTATCGGTGGCATTAGACTGAGTGCGGCATCACTTTAGCAGTAGCTGTCACATCCTAGTTAGCCATGCATTAGAGTGTTGCATCATGTTTACTTTTTCATCAGAAACCTGAAATGGGGATGACAGAACCCCCAAGTCCCCTCTGAAACCAACTAGGGTTTACTAAAAACTTTTTCAATGAACCTGAAATGCTCTTCTAAAATGCCCATCATTTTTGTCTTGGTTCAGAACCTCTGCCAAAAGTGGTGCACATTTTCCTAGGCCATCCTAGGGTTTTTGATTTAAATCATAAGTATTTGAATTTGGGCATTTAAAATTATATAAAATATTTAAATGCTCAAATAACTCCAAACTAAAATGTTTCATGTTGGAAATAATCCAACTATGGACCAGGAGTAGTTTGGTGATTTTAGGAATAGCCTAAGTATTTTATTTAATTCAACAAAGTGGCAGAAGTATTAATAAAAACAGAAAACAGAAAAAAATGGGAAAAGGCTTACCTGTCGCCCAGCACCAGCCCACCTGCCGGCCCAGCCCCGCACCGCGCCAGCGAGCTGCTTGCCGGCCAGGCAGGCAGGCAGGTGCTCGACGGCGAGCACCGCATGGGTGCCACGCACATGCTCGCCGCCTCGCCGCCTCCCTCGCTCGGCTAACGCCGTCAATCGGCTTCCCTCTCTCCCCCGAACCTCCCAGACACCCCCTCTCCCCTCCAGCTCCTCCCCTTCGCTCTCCCACGCCATGGCCGACGCCATCGCCGCCACCCCCTCGCCGTAGCCACGCCCTCCGTCAACCCCACGCCGTGCCGCCGTGTCCAGGAGCTCCGCCGCCGTCCACTTCATCGAGCTAGCCGAGCCCCGTGTGCTCGTGCGGCCCGAGACCACCGCACCGACCTCGCCCGAGCTCGCCGTCGCCGGAGATCCCCTTCAACGCCGTCGCCGCCTCAGCTCGTCCCCGACCCCGCCGGTGGCCTCTACGGGAGCGCTGTGAGCCTAGCTACCCCTCCGACCCTCTCTCTCTCATTCCCGAGCCGTGTAGCCACCGCACGAAGATCACACACACGCACCGCCGCGGATCTCGTCGCCGACGTGCTTCCGGCCATCCTCCGGCCAACCCGCGGTGTCCAACGCACTCACCAAGCTGCGTTAGGCCCAACCGTGCACTCCCCGCACCTCACTGATCCCCCTAGCGACAAGTTCGACTTTGGCCGAACTCCGGTGGCCGCGAAAGTCGTCGCCGGCGCCAACTCCGGCCACCCCGACCCCAACGGACTCCACCAAGAGCTGCGGCTCGACCTCAGCTCCGCTCCGGTGCCCTCCGCGGCTCGTTTGGTTGCCGGAACGACAAAAATCACTTCCGCCGCCGCGTCGGGCTCATCGGCGGCTAAACGCCGGTGCAGCCGACCCGGGTTTGACCACGGGTGGGCCCTGGTTGACTCCCCTGAGTCAATGACAGGTGGGGCCCAGCCCTGTTAATTAAACAGGTTTAGTTTTAATTAAACTTTAATTAAAATAATCACCCTGACATGCGGGACCCACTGTCAGGTTTGACCCGGACGTGTTTCGTTGACCTGCTGACGTCACACTGACGTCAGGCTGACGCAATAATTGATTTTCTGGAATTATTCTAATATAGGAAATTCCAGAATATAATTTAAACTTCAAAAATTCATAACTTTTATTCTGTAACTCCAAATCAGACAAATTATATATGAAAAATGATCAGAAAAATCCAATCTATCCATCTGTACTATTTTCATGCATGACTAAACAAGTTAACTTGATGTTTAATGCAGAACAAGGAAAAACACTTTAAAGGGCCATGTTTGAGTTTGAAATTTGAATCTTTGATTCAAATTGGTTCAAACCCTTCTGGTCTTAGTTGCATTAGCCCAACACACTCATATTGCTATGTTTCATGCATGCATCATATTGTTGCACATTGTTTGGTGATGGTTGTATATCGGTGTTCTTGCGGCAGGATCTGCCCCCGAGGAGTACCGTGATTACCCTAACGAAGAACCGTATCAGTGCATCGAACCATCAGGCAAGCGACCAACCATTTGATCATACCGATACAATCCCATGTTGTCGCTCCTGCTCTCTTTTACTGCATTAAGACAACGCGTTTCAAACTGCTGTGTGCTACGGTAGTTGAACCCACTTCCTCTGCATGACCTGTCATTGCCACAGTAACTAGATGAAACACACTAGCATGTGTAGGAGTTGATTGAGTCATGTCAGGTCTGGTTCATCTGGGTGATGGGCTAGAGTGAAATGATTATGTCGGTAATGAGAGTGGTGTGGTGAACACGATTTGGTAAAGGTATCGATGAGAGGCCATGCAGGAGTACATGGTGGGTTGTTTCATTGAAGCCGACCTTAAGCACTGAGATCTGTATGTGTGATTTAAGATACAGCTACTACCATGCATTGGGCCCGAAACCAATGGACCCTCTCGGCTTCTTATTCACCCTAGTTCTCCGTCCAGGAGTTGCAAGTAGTTTCTGGTGTTTGTAGCCTACTGGAGGCCGTGGACAGCGCTGACCGTAGGGGTGGGCTGTGATGCGGTAGGTACGTGGCCGGGTGTACCGAATACCCGTTAGGTATCTCGGGAACCCTGTTCACATCGTTCGGGGCCGTATGGGAAACCTCGGCCGGACTCCCTGCGGATGGAACCTGGATAGGCGATAAACCTGGACTGGAGGCTTAGGTGATTAGGTAGGTCGTGGCCGACACCCACGTTGGGCTTCCGCTTGAAGGTTGCCGAGTACATGTCGTGTAAACGACGGTAAGTGGTGAGAGCGTGTGTGAAGAAGTACACCCCTGCAGGGTTAACATCATCTATTCGAATAGCCGTGTCCGCGGAAAAGGACTTCTGGGTTGCTTATATCAGTTCATAGACAAGTGAAAGTGGATACTCTAAAATACGCAAGATAAGCGTGAGTGCTATGGATGGCGTTCTCGTAGGGAGACGGGAGCGGATCCATAGTGGTGTATTGGTTGGTGAATATGTGGACTCGTGTGCGCCACCTCAAAAGAGTCGCTTGCAGTCGTAGTTTAGGATAGCCACCGAGTCAAAGCTGGCTTGCTGCAGTCAAACTCCACCACCCCCTTTGTTGATAATGATGCATGTGTAGATAGATCTGATGTAAGTCTTGCTGGGTACATTTGTACTCACGTTTGCCTATTCTATGTTTTTGCAGAGAGACTTCAGTCTCACTAGTAGTTCCGCTTGGACTTCGACGTTTAGCTTGATACCTCAGCTACGATCTTGTGCCCTCGGCAGGATCTGATAGATAGTCAGGCTTCTCAGCCTTTTTCATTTATAGATGTCTGTACTCAGACATGATAGCTTCCGCTTGTGCTTTGACTTGTATGCTCTGATTGTTGGGTCATGAGACCCATGTTTGTAATATCTCGCTCCTCGGAGCCTATTGATTAAATTACTTGAGTTGTAGAGTCATGTTGTGATGCCATGTTGTATCTGCACATATCGAGCATATTGTGTGTATGTTGTTGAAATGCTTGGTATGTGTGGGATCTGACTATCTAGTTGTTTATCCTTAGTAGCCTCTCTTACCGGGAAATGTCTCCTAGTGTTTTCACTGAGCCATGGTAGCTTGCTACTGCTCCGGAACACTTAGGCTGGCCGGCATGTGTCCTTCTTCGTTCCTGTGTCTGTCCCTTCGGGGAAATGTCACGCTTTGAGTACCGGAGTCCTGTTAGCCCGCTACAGCCCGGTTTACCGGAGTCCTGCTAGCCCAGTGCTACAGCCCGGACCCACTTGCTGATGACCGACATGTTCGAAGCTGGGTCATGGATGCCTGTCCCTGTAAGTCTGTGCCACTTTGGGTTTACGACTAGTCATGTCAGCCCGGGCTCTTTATCATATGGATGCTAGCGACACTTTCATATACGCGAGCCAAAAGGCGCAAACGGTCCCGGGAAAAGGTAAGACGACACCCGTGGGGATACCGTGCGTGAGGCCGCAAAGTGATATGAGGTGTTACCAGCTAGATCGATGTGACATCGAGTCGGGGTCCTGACAGCGTTGGTAGCTTTAGTTGCATTAGCCCAACACACTCATATTGCCATGTTTCATGCATGCATCATATTGTTGCACATTGTTTGGTGATGCCTGTGTATCGTTATCCTTTACGACAGGATCTGTCCCCGAGGAGTACCGTGACTACCCTAACGAAGAACCGTATCCGTGCATCGAACCATCAGGCAAGCAACCAACCATTTGATCATATCGATACAATCCCATGTTCTCGCTCCTGCTCTCTTTTACTGCATTAAGACAACGCGATTCAAACTGCTGTGTGCTACGGTAGTTGAACCCATTTCCTCTGCATGACCTGTCATTGCCACAGTAACTAGATGAAACCCACTAGCATGTGTAGGAGTTGATTGAGCCATATGTATGTGTTGTTCCTACCTTGCTATGCCTGCTATGCTTAGAGTCGTGTCAGGTCTGGTTCATCTGGGTGATGGGATAGAGTGAAATGATTATGTCGGTAATGAGAGTGGTGTGGTGAACACGATTTGGTAAAGGTATCGATGAGAGGCCATGTAGGAGTACATGGTGGGTTGTTTCATTGAAGCCGACCTTAAGCACTGAGATCTGTATGTGTGATTTAAGAATCAGCTACTACCATGCATTGGGCCCGAAACCAATGGACCCTCTCGACTTCTTATTCACCCTAGTTCTCCGTCCAGGAGTTGCAAGTAGTTTCTGGTGTTTGTAGCCTACTGGAGGCCGTGGACAGCGCTGATCGTAGGGGTGGGCTGTGATGCGGTAGGTACGTGGCCGGGTGTACCGAATACCCGTTAGGTATCTCGGGAACCCTGTTCACATCGTTCGGGGCCGTATGGGAAACCTCGGCCGGACTCCCTGCGGATGGAACCTGGATAGGCGATAAACCTGGACTGGAGGCTTAGGTGATTAGGTAGGTCGTGGCCGACACCCACGTTGGGCTTCCGCTTGAAGGTTGCCGAGTACATGTCGTGTAAACGACGGTAAGAGGTGAGAGCGTGTATGAAGAAGTACACCCCTGCAGGGTTATCATGATCTATTCGAATAGCCGCGTCCGCGGTAAAGGACTACTTGGTTGCCTATACAGTTCATAGACAAGTAAATGGAAACTGCTAAAAGCCTCAAGATAAGTGTGAGTGCCAAGGATGGCTCTTCCGTAGGGAGACGGAGGTGGATCCTCGGTGGTGTGTTGAAGTGGTGAGTAATGGACTCGTGTGCGCAAAACCATTTCAAGCTGGAGTCTCGTAGGTTAGCCTAGCCAAGAGTCAAAGCTGGCTTGCTGCAATAACTCCACCAACCCTTCTTGATAATATGCATGTATGTAGGATCTGATGTAAGTCTTGCTGAGTACCTTTGTACTCATGTTGCTATAATTTACATTTTTACAGAAGACGCTGCAACCCCTTCTGATGGGTTCTACGTAGACGTTGACATCAATGAGTAGGCTAAAGGCCCAGGTGGTGATCCTGAGCTTGTGAAGGACCACGTAGTATAGCTAGGCTTTCCAAGCCTCTTTTACCTTTCTAGTTGTCTGTACTCAGACAAGATACTTCTGCTACTGGTTTGTATGACTGTATGACTTGAATGCTGGGTCGTGAGACCCGTACCTTTGTGTATGTTATGTATGGCTCTCTGAGCCTTAAATAAAGTACTTGTGTCGTAGAGTCATGTTGTGATGCCTTGTTGTATTTGCACATATCGAGCATATTGTGTGTATGATTGAAATGCTTGGTATGTGTGGGATCTGAATATCTAGTTGTTTATCTTTAGTAGCCTCTCTTACCGGGAAATGTCTCCTAGTGTTACCGCTGAGCCATGGTAGCTTGCTACTGCTCTGGAACACTTAGGCTGGCCGGCATGTGTCCTTCTTCGTTCCGGTGTCTGTCCCTTCGGGGAAATGTCACGCATTGAGTACCGGAGTCCTGTTAGCCCGCTACAGCCCGGTTTACCGGAGTCCTGCTAGCCCAGTGCTACAGCCCGGACCCACTTGCTGATGACTGACATGTTCGAAGCTGGGTCATGGATGCCTGTCCCTGTAAGTCTGTGCCACTTTGGGTTTACGACTAGTCATGTCAGCCCGGGCTCCTTATCATATGGATGCTAGCGACACTATCATATACGTGAGCCAAAAGGCGCAAACGGTCCCGGGCAAAGGTAAGGCGACACCCGTGGGGATACCGTGCGTGAGGCCGCAAAGTGATATGAGGTGTTACCGGCTAGATCGATGTGACATCGAGTCGGGGTCCTGACAGCGTTGGCATCAGAGCCGGACTGCCTGTAGGTTCTCCAAGCCAAACTGGTCGATGTTGAGTCTAGAAATTCTTTAGTTATATGTAGGGGAATTGTTTGTGGGTTGGAACGTAAGGCTCTTTTTACTCCTTTATCTAATGACATTCTGATCTGAGTCAGTCTATTCTTCCACCGGGGGTTAAGGAATTAGGATCTATTCTCTCTATCAGGATCACGTGTTACTAATCAGTAGTACCTTATAAGTTTGATGAATACAAGTCTAGTTCAATTCTACTACCACATTATGTTGCTAGGATGGTACGGACCGGATGGTTGTAGATTATCGACCTGTCAATTTGGTTACAATCAAGAACAAATATCCGCTCCCTAGGATCAACGACCTGTACGATCAGCTCGCCGGATCCTCAGTCTTCTCCAAGATGGATTTGAGGTTGGGCTACCATCAAATCAAAATCAGAAACGGGGACATCCCTAAAACGGCCTTTGTTACTCGTTATGGCCAATACGAGTACACCGTCATGTCCTTCGGTTTAACCAACGCTCCAGCCACCTTCTCTCGGTTAATGAACTCAATCTTCATGGAGTATTTGGATAAATTCATCGTAGTTTATCTCGATGATATACTCATCTACTCCAAGAACGAGGAAGAACATGCCGAACATCTAAGGCTAGTGTTGAAGAAACTTCGAGAGCACCGCCTTTATGCCAAGTTTTCCAAATGTGAATTCTGGTTGTCGGCAGTGACCTATCTGGGTCATGTAATATCTGGTAAAGGTATTGCTGTTAACCCTGAGCGAGTTCAAGCCGTCCTTAATTGGACTCCACCTGAATCGGTCAAGCAAGTTCGGAGTTTTCTGGGCTTAGCGAGCTATTGTCGTCGCTTTGTCGAGAACTTCTCCAAAGTTGCCAAACCTCTAACCGAACTCCTCAAGAAAGATAAGAAGTTCGAATGGACTCCACAATGTGAGCACAGCTTTCAGGAACTGAAAAGACGCCTGACTTCTGCTCCCGTACTGGTACCGCCAGACTTCTCCAAGGACTTTGTTATCTACTGCGACGCCTCGCGACAAGGACTAGGTTGCATTCTCATGCAAGATCGACACGTAATTGCCTACGCTTCACGGCAATTGCACCCACATGAGGAGAATTATCCTACTCATGATCTAGAGCTTGCAGCCGTAGTCTATGCACTTAAGACCTGGCAACATTACCTCCTCGGTAACCGTTGCGAAATATTCACTGATCACCAAAGTCTGAAGTACATTTTCACCCAACCGGATTTGAATCTCAGGCAAAGACGTTGGGTTGAGTTGATCACAGATTTCGACTTAGGAATAACTTACACCCCAGGGAAAGCCAACGTCATGGCTGATGCGCTAAGTCGTAAATCTTACTGTAACAACCTAATGCTACAACAAAGTCAACCGCTTCTCCATGAGGAATTTTGGAAGCTTAACCTTCACATTGTTCCTCAAGGTTTTCTTTCCACCTTGGTGGCAAAACCTACCCTTATGGATCAGATCATCAAAGCACAGAAGGTAGATCCGGGAATTTCCCGCATCAAGAGAAACATCAAGAAAGGAATTGCGAATTGTTTCTCCATTACTGATCAAGGGGTCGTATACTTCGGGAATCGATTAGTGGTTCCCAAGGTGCGAAACCTGAGGCGATTGATCCTTAAGGAGGCTCATGAATCTCCTCTCACCATTCATCCCGGTAGTACTAAGATGTATCAGGACCTACGCCAGAGGTTCTGGTGGACTAGGATGAAGAGAGAAATTGCTCAGTATATTGCTAATTGCGATGTTTGTCGTCGTATAAAAGCAGAGCATCAACGGCCTGCTGGCACCCTTCAACCCTTAGCTATTCCTGAATGGAAATGGGATAAAAGTGGTATGGATTTCATTACCGGTTTTCCCAGGACCAAGAGAGGGAATAATGCTATCTTCGTCGTTGTCGATCGCCTTTCCAAAGTAGCCCATTTCCTACCTGTTTGTGAGAGTATAACCGCTAGTCAATTGGCAGACTTATACATCTCCCGGATAGTGTCTCTCCATGGTGTTCCTTTGGAAATTAATTCGGATCGAGGACGTCTTTTCACCTCTCGATTTTGGGAAAGTTTCCAAAATGCTATGGGAACCCGTCTCTCCTTTAGCACCGCTTTCCACCCTCAGTCGAGTGGTCAAGTGGAACGCGTCAACCAGATCCTAGAAGACATGCTTCGAGCCTCTGTTATCTCATTCGGAATGGAGTGGGAGAAATGCCTTCCATTTGCTGAATTTGCCTATAACAACAGCTATCAATCTAGCTTGGGTAAAGCCCCTTTTGAAGTTCTCTATGGATGACGGTGTCGAACACCCCTTAACTGGTCAGAGACCGGGGAAAGACAATTCTTTGGCCCGGATATGATTCAAGAAGCAGAAGAGAAAGTTCGCATCGTTCGTGAAAAGTTGAAAACAGCCCAATCCCGTCAAAAGAGTCAATATGACCGAAAACATAAGGCTATGACTTTCGAGGTTGACGAGAAGGCTTACCTTCGGGTTACCCCTCTGAAGGGAACCCATCGTTTCGGTATCAAAGGCAAATTGGCTCCTCGTTACATTGGACCTTTTCGCATTCTCGCCAAACGAGGGGAAGTTGCCTACCAGTTGGAACTACCTCCGCACCTCTCCAGAGTCCACGATGTCTTCCATGTTTCTCAACTCAGGCGTTGCTTCTCGGATCCTATCCGTGGAGTGGACCACGAAACGCTTGATCTCCAAGATAATCTTACATATCGAGAGTACCCCATTCGTATCCTCGATCAAGCCGAGCGTACCACTCGACGTCATAATATCAAGTTTCTCAAAGTTCAATGGTCGCACCATTCTGAGGATGAAGCAACTTGGGAAAGGGAGGATCGTCTTCGACTTGAGTATCCCGCCTTCTTTCCGGAGGAACCCAAATCTCGGGACGAGATTCTTTTGAGTGGGGGTGAGTTGTCACATCCTAGTTAGCCATGCATTAGAGTGTTGCATCATGTTTACTTTTTCATCAGAAACCTGAAATGGGGATGACAGAACCCCCAAGTCCCCTCTGAAACCAACTAGGGTTTACTAAAAACTTTTTCAATGAACCTGAAATGCTCTTCTAAAATGCCCATCATTTTTGTCTTGGTTCAGAACCTCTGCCAAAAGTGGTGCACATTTTCCTAGGCCATCCTAGGGTTTTTGATTTAAATCATAAGTATTCTAATTTGGGAATTTAAAATTATATAAAATATTTAAATGCTCAAATAACTCCAAACTAAAATGTTTCATGTTGGAAATAATCCAACTATGGACCAGGAGTAGTTTGGTGATTTTAGGAATAGCCTAAGTATTTTATTTAATTCAACAAAGTGGCAGAAGTATTAATAAAAACAGAAAACAGAAAAAAAATGGGAAAAGGCTTACCTGTCGCCCAGCACCGGCCCACCTGCCGGCCCAGCCCAGCACCGCGCCAGCGAGCTGCTTGCCGGCCAGGTAGGCAGGCAGGTGCTCGACGGCGAGCACCGCATGGGTGCCACGCACCTGCTCGCCGCCTCGCCGCCTCCCTCGCTCGGCTAACGCCGTGAATCGGCTTCCCTCTCTCCCCCGAACCTCCCAGACACCCCCTCTCCCCTCCAGCTCCTCCCCTTCGCTCTCCCACGCCATGGCCGACGCCATCGCCGCCACCCCCTCGCCGTAGCCACGCCCTCCGTCAACCCCACGCCGTGCCGCCGTGTCCAGGAGCTCCGCCGCCGTCCACTTCATCGAGCTAGCCGAGCCCCGTGTGCTCGTGCGGCCCGAGACCACCGCACCGACCTCGCCCGAGCTCGCCGTCGCCGGAGATCCCCTTCAACGCCGTCGCCGCCTCAGCTCGTCCCCGACCCCGCCGGTGGCCTCTACGGGAGCGCTGTGAGCCTAGCTACCCCTCCGACCCTCTCTCTCTCATTCCCGAGCCGTGTAGCCACCGCACGAAGATCACAC
>NC_041390.1:204609730-204622357 GCF_002162155.2 Triticum dicoccoides | reverse complement strand
CTCTCCCCTCCAGCTCCTCCCCTTCGCTCTCCCACGCCATGGCCGACGCCATCGCCGCCACCCCCTCGCCGTAGCCACGCCCTCCGTCAACCCCACGCCGTGCCGCCGTGTCCAGGAGCTCCGCCGCCGTCCACTTCATCGAACTAGCCGAGCCTCGTGTGCTCGTGCGGCCCGAGACCACCGCACCGACCTCGCCCGAGCTCCCGTCGCCGGAGATCCCCTTCAACGCCGTTGCCGCCTCAGCTCGTCCCCGACCCCGCCGGTGGCCTCTACGGGAGCGCTGTGAGCCTAGCTACCCCTCCGACCCTCTCTCTCTCATTCCCGAGCCATGTAGCCACCGCACGAAGATCACACGCACGCACCGCCGCGGATCTCGTCGCCGACGTGCTTCCGGCCATCCTCCGGCCAACCCGCGGTGTCCAACGCACTCACCAAGCTGCGTTAGGCCCAACCGTGCACTCCCCGCACCTCACTGATCCCCCTAGCGACAAGTTCGACTTTGGCCGAACTCCGGTGGCCGCCAAAGTCGTTGCCGGCGCCAACTCCGGCCACCCCGACCCCAACGGACTCCACCAAGAGCTGCGGCTCGACCTCAGCTCCGCTCCGGTGCCCTCCGCGGCTCGTTTGGTTGCCGGAACGGCAAAAATCACTTCCGCCGCCGCGTCGGGCTCGCCGGCGGCTAAACGCCGGTGCAGCCGACCCGGGTTTGACCACGGGTGGGCCCTGGTTGACTCCCCTGAGTCAATGACAGGTGGGGCCCAGCCCTGTTAATTAAACAGGTTTAGTTTTAATTAAACTTTAATTAAAATAATCACCCTGACATGCGGGACCCACTGTCAGGTTTGACCCGGACGTGTTCCGTTGACCTGCTGACGTCACACTGACGTCAGGCTGACGCAATAATTGATTTTCTGGAATTATTCTAATATAGGAAATTCCAGAATATAATTTAAACTTCAAAAATTCATAACTTTTATTCTGTAACTCCAAATCAGACAAATTATATATGAAAAATGATCAAAAAAATCCAATCTATCCATCTGTACTATTTTCAAGCATGACTAAACAAGTTAACTTGATGTTTAATGCAGAACAAGGAAAAACACTTTAAAGGGCCATGTTTGAGTTTGAAATTTGAATCTTTGATTCAAATTGGTTCAAACCCTTCTGGTCTTAGTTGCATTAGCCCAACACACTCATATTGCTATGTTTCATGCATGCATCATATTGTTGCACATTGTTTGGTGATGGTTGTATATCGGTGTTCTTGCGGCAGGATCTGCCCCCAAGGAGTACCGTGATTACCCTAACGAAGAACCGTATCAGTGCATCGAACCATGAGGCAAGCGACCAACCATTTGATCATACCGATACAATCCCATGTTCTCGCTCCTGCTCTCTTTTACTGCATTAAGACAACGCGTTTCAAACTGCTGTGTGCTACGGTAGTTGAACCCACTTCCTCTGCATGACCTGTCATTGCCACAGTAACTAGATGAAACACACTAGCATGTGTAGGAGTTGATTGAGCCATATGTATGTGTTGTTCCTACCTTGCTATGCCTGCTATGCTTAGAGTCATGTCAGGTCTGGTTCATCTGGGTGATGGGCTAGAGTGAAATGATTATGTCGGTAATGAGAGTGGTGTGGTGAACACGATTTGGTAAAGGTATCGATGAGAGGCCATGCAGGAGTACATGGTGGGTTGTTTCATTGAAGCCGACCTTAAGCACTGAGATCTGTATGTGTGATTTAAGATACAGCTACTACCATGCATTGGGCCCGAAACCAATGGACCCTCTCGGCTTCTTATTCACCCTAGTTCTCCGTCCAGGAGTTGCAAGTAGTTTCTGGTGTTTGTAGCCTACTGGAGGCCGTGGACAGCGCTGACCGTAGGGGTGGGCTGTGATGCGGTAGGTACGTGGCCGGGTGTACCGAATACCCGTTAGGTATCTCGGGAACCCTGTTCACATCGTTCGGGGCCGTATGGGAAACCTCGGCCGGACTCCCTGCGGATGGAACCTGGTTAGGCGATAAACCTGGACTGGAGGCTTAGGTGATTAGGTAGGTCGTGGCCGACACCCACGTTGGGCTTCCGCTTGAAGGTTGCCGAGTACATGTTGTGTAAACGACGGTAAGAGGTGAGAGCGTGTATGAAGAAGTACACCCCTGCAGGGTTATCATGATCTATTCTAATAGCCGCGTCCGCGGTAAAGGACTACTTGGTTGCCTATACAGTTCATAGACAAGTAAATGGAAACTGCTAAAAGCCTCAAGATAAGTGTGAGTGCCGAGGATGGCTCTTCCGTAGGGAGACGGAGGTGGATCCTCGGTGGTGTGTTGAAGTGGTGAGTAATGGACTCGTGTGCGCAAAACCATTTCAAGCTGGAGTCTCGTAGGTTAGCCTAGCCAAGAGTCAAAGCTGGCTTGCTGCAATAACTCCACCAACCCTTCTTGATAATATGCATGTATGTAGGATCTGATGTAAGTCTTGCTGAGTACCTTTGTACTCATGTTGCTATAATTTACATTTTTACAGAAGACGCTGCAACCCCTTCTGATGGGTTCTACGTAGACGTTGACATCAATGAGTAGGCTAAAGGCCCAGGTGGTGATCTTGAGCTTGTGAAGGACCACGTAGTATAGCTAGGCTTTCCAAGCCTCTTTTACCTTTCTAGTTGTCTGTACTCAGACAAGTTACTTCCGCTGCTGGTTTGTATGACTGTATGACTTGAATGCTGGGTCGTGAGACCCGTACCTTTGTGTATGTTATGTATGGCTCTCTGAGCCTTAAATAAAGTACTTGTGTCATAGAGTCATGTTGTGATGCCTTGTTGTATTTGCACATATCGAGCATATTGTGTGTATGATTGAAATGCTTGGTATGTGTGGGATCTGACTATCTAGTTGTTTATCTTTAGTAGCCTCTCTTACCGGGAAATGTCTCCTAGTGTTACCGCTGAGCCATGGTAGCTTGCTACTGCTCTGGAACACTTAGGCTGGCCGGCATGTGTCCTTCTTCGTTCCGGTGTCTGTCCCTTCGGGGAAATGTCACGCATTGAGTACCGGAGTCCTGTTAGCCCGCTACAGCCCGGTTTACCGGAGTCCTGCTAGCCCAGTGCTACAGCCCGGACCCACTTGCTGATGACCGACACGTTCGAAGCTGGGTCATGGATGCCTGTCCCTGTAAGTGTGTGCCACTTTGGGTTTACGACTAGTCATGTCAGCCCGGGCTCCTTATCATATGGATGCTAGCGACACTATCATATACGTGAGCCAAAAGGCGCAAACGGTCCCGGGCAAAGGTAAGGCGACACCCGTGGGGATACCGTGCGTGAGGCCGCAAAGTGATATGAGGTGTTACCGGCTAGATTGATGTGACATCGAGTCGGGGTCCTGACAGTAGCATTGCTTGACTTGACTGCTAGCATTATACTAAGAGCAAAAAAGTGGCCATAAGAGCGTGGGAGGCCCATTCAGACAGTGGGCGCACCAGTACGATGTACCTCCATGGACGCATAGAGTGGTGAGGGAGGTATGGTTTCCCAGAGCAAAAAATATCCAGGCAGCATATGTGGATTACGTTCCATTTTTGTTCTCTTTAGCTAATGATTTTCCCCTTTTCAACCTAGATGCGGGTTGGATGCCTAGTCTCCTGGACAGTACAGTCTCCCTTCCTTTCCTTATTCAACCCATGCATAGATTAGTCTGCATGAAGTAGGGTTTCCTTTAATAGTGCAAGTTAGGGTTTTCGTTTGCGTGATCAGCAGAGTAGAGGATAGAAAATTGGGAAGATGGTGGAGTGAAAAAGATCCACATGCAGCGACGTGGCACATGGGGCAATAGAACAAGGGTATGGTTCGAAAAGAGGTAGCATACCCGAGGGTCGGCGGGAAGTGGCTTCGCTCGTGGCCGTCGTCCTCCGCACACACTACGGCAGCGAGCTTGGGGACGGAGGCCATCCCGCGCGGGCGCTAGGTCTGAGAGGACGGCCTTGTCATCAGTGCGTGAGCTAGCTCACCAACAATGAGTGCGTCAATGCTGCACGTCCTTTTCTTCCCCGACGGATCTGTGACCACCGATGAGGAGGGAGAGAGAGGCCGTCTTTTTTAGATCTGGAGAGAGGGTGATAGTGTGAGAAGCAAGTGGGCAGCCCTTAGCAAGAAAACATTGAAGCTCCAGCCTATATATCTTTTCTATACTACTAGTACTAGAGGTGGAGTAGTGGTAGAGTAGTTTATATTTTCCCTGCATACAATACTAGTTAGTCGTGCTTCAAAACTAAACGACACGCCATTAAAAAAATAAAGATCAATAACTAATGTGGCACCTCAGGACAACATGGCCAGATCGCATTTTGCACGAGAAATTACACACCATGTTTCATTGACATGTGGTCCCATTCCCACATGTCAGTGAGACGATGGAGAGTCCTTTTGTACAATTTCCGAATGGACGTCTATGTAGTTCGAGACGCCTCTTTGTGTACCGTGGCAACCGTCCACCGACTCTTCGCCTTTCCCTCTCGATTTGGAACTGTTGTCGCATGCTCTTCCTCACTCCTCCATTTTCCTTCACCCTTCCTTCTGCCATTGTTCGATCGTATTCTCCAAGGAGGGAACAGGACGGAAACGACCACGTTATTCCTTCCCAGATCTGAATGATGACACGGTGGAGGAACTCATTGATCATTGCGACGTCATCACCTCGGAGGAACTCATTGACACGGTGGAGGAACTCATTGAGCATGATGGAGGAACTCATTGACACGGTGGAGGAACTCATTGAGCATGGCAGGTTCATTCAAGACCATTCTCAACTCAACTAATAACATCATTACAAGGAACCCAAGGGTCCAGGAGCGGTTTGATCTCCCCTATCTTGTTCTCCGTGACCCTGCTGACTGGCATGGGACAACGGAAGCCTCACCTTGTGCAAGTTGATGCCACCTGATAATGATACGTGTGATGTTAAGATGCCATCGCTTGAGGGCAAGGCTTGGGTAGGCACAAATGAAGATTGGGTTGTTTATATTGGGTACAACTGCAAGTGGGAAATTGTGAGTGTGTACACTCGTCACCGGGTTCCACTACCAAAAATCTCAGACTGCCCAGAGGTTGAGCACACAAATGATATACGTGAGTTCAAATACGATCATGGTAATTGTAGTCTACGGAAGATAGCAATTTGTCGAGTTCCCAACCGCTCTTGGGATTACACGAACTATGAAGTTGTTGCTATCTTCGACAAGCTTGTTGCCTTCCTTACTTCCACGCCTTGATGGATATTGCACAAAAATCAATTTCTATAAGTACTGTGATGCAATTCGATACAAGGGTCTTGTGTTTGCTGCCACCACTCGTGGCTCTGTTTTTGCATGGAATCAGCATGCTTTCGGTACGTTTGTCTTCCACCATAATTATAATTGTTTCATCCACATGCATGCGGGTTAGCTAGTTTCCCTTTACTAATTCATTAACCTTCTTGTGTTTCCAAGGTCCTGTGAACATTCCACCACCTATACTTGAAAAGTTTTATAACCAAGGGGGGGATGACGATGTTGATGATCACGAGCATGAGGACGAGTAGGACCCATATAGTCAGTGGCGCCTGGCAACTTATTCTGATGGATCACCTCTTCTTGTCTATATATAGGGCACTGCTGATGTTACTAACGAAGCAGGTGTTGTCTCGCATTGTGGCACTCTCCGTACCTATTCCAACATCCGTTGCAGGGTATTCGAGATGGATACTAGTGTACTAGCACCAACACCTTCTCCCTGGTTCTGTATTGAAAGTCTTGGAGAAAACTCGCTCTTCCTTGGACAAAACTATCCAATGATGGTGAAAGGCGATCCAGCTGCTGTTGACATAACGCTACTACCATTTATGAGAAGCAACTATATCTATACCTTGGTCATTGCTATGCTTCCCTACCATCGCACTATGGGTCCTGACATAGCCCGCTTCAGCCTAGATGATCAGTCCTACGTTGGTCTCGAGATTGACAGTAGCTGGCCCTTCCGAGAGAATCACTTCTGGTTCAAAGCAAGTGTTTCCAACGCCGAGGATTGGTTGAGCCGAAGTTAATTTAATTGCTTGTTATTTGTTGTGTGATGAAAACTTTAGTATTTAATAGAATGTATCATCGTTGTCGTTGTTGGTTCATGACCTATTGTATGTAATAAAATGATATGCCTGTGACAAACTTACTAAATTTATGAATGGCTTTCGAGTCGCTTCTCTGAGTGGGTGCTGCGACGAGGCAAAAAAATATTTTCCAAATACATAATTGTACGTACATTGCAACAGGTTATCGGATGAGTCCAATCAACAATAGTACTACTACTATTTGTACTAGGTTCACATGCTTTGCGCGTCGGGCGGGTGTTTTTACTCTAGCTACGGATCCCGTCATCCTAGGTCCTCGGATGAGTCTAGTAGAAATTGCATTCTGATGTTTGGGTTCAAACTTTCAAAACTGCTGCACTATCTGTACGTCTACGTATACATAATACAACAAGTTTTAAACTTGAGACCAGCCATCCACCCTCACAAAGAACACTTTTTAACCTAGCATAGACTCCGGGAAATTTGGCCACAGTGTTAGGTGGGCCATATGTTAATGTGTTCGTTGTACGTAACCAGCACCTCGAATCCTCGATATATAGTAAGTAGGGTGGCATGGGCCAGAACAAGCATTCGCTACCTCTTGAGCATGCGTTGGTTTTCCCTTGAAGAGGAAAGGGTGATGCAATAAAGTAGCGTAAGCATTTCCCTCAGTTTTTGAGAACCAAGGTATCAATCCAGTAGGAGACTACACGCAAGTCACCTAGCACCTGCACAAACAAACAAGAACCTCGCAACCAACGCGATAAAGGGGTTGCCAGTCCCTTCACGGTCACTTACGGAAGTGAGGTCTGAGAGAGATAATAAGATAAATATTTTTGGTATCTTTGTTGTATAGATTGAAAAGTAAAGATTGCAAAATAACGGCGATGGAAATAGCTAGTTGACGGGAAAATAATATGATGTAAAGTAGACCTGGGGGCCATAGGTTTCACCAGTGGCTTCTCTCAAGATAGCATAAATTACAGTGGGTGAACAAATTACTGCCGAGCAATTGATAGAAAAGCGCATAGTTCTGATGATATCTAGGCATGATCATGAACATAGGCATCACGTCCATGTAAAGTAGACCGAAACGATTTTGCATCTACTACTATTACTCCACACATCGACCACTATCCACCATGCATCTAGAGTATTAAGTTCATAAGAACAGAGTAATGCATTAGGCAAGATGACATGATGTAGAGGGATAAACTCAAGCAATATGATATAAACCCCATCTTTTTATCCTTGATAACCAAACTGATAATTACAAGAGACTTGCACTGGTGCGCGTCGGTCCTAAACAAAAGGTTTAAAACCCCTTTCCGCGGCGGTATCTGGAACCGTCACCAAGTGAGTGTGGGTGATAGGTGGGGTCCTTCCCACACGACCCAGAAACCGTCGGGGATATGCCCTCCTAGCACACATGTTCGGCAAAATGAGGTCGTGTGCGACCGGCGAGCGCTCAAATATGGAAATACGTATAGTAGAGCTAAAAAATTACAATTATACGACGAAATTGTTTCCGGTCGCAAGTACATCCCACACAGTCAGTCCCCGCTAAAAGTTTCCGTTCGTATGTACATCCCACACAGTCGCTCCAAGGAAAACGTTTCCGTTCATAGGTACGTCACACACAATTTTTCCCGTTAAATCATTTGTGATAGCGTTGCCATTGCACACGATATTAATAATTTTATCGTTTGCGTTATTGAATGCATCACACACTGTGCGTAGAAAGAAACTGTGTGGCAAAGGGTGTCCATATCACACACTTTTTATGTGATAAACGTTTGTGCAAGGTGGCCTAACGCAAACAGTTGTCAAGAGAAAGTCGTGTGTGCAGTGGAGATTGATCGCACACGTAGTGGATCCTAGAAACATTTCTGATCTCCACGTATATCACAGACGTTTCACTTTCGCAAACCGTGTGCAGTGGAATCCCTATTGAATCCATAATTAATCCCTAATTTAAAAATCAAATGTTATGAATTTGAAAGTAGGCAATCACTTATTTCATATCCAACCATGTTTATTACAAATATAGGTTCAACCATGAATCCATAGTTCAATGCACATGTACATATACTGAAGAACTACAGAAGCACCAAGTAAAGAATGATGAACCACAGTTGAACTAAAGACTGCAAAGAGAGAGGCGAAAGACATTCTGGTTGCTGGAGAAGGTGAAGCGGAATGCCCATACTATGCACTCCTCCATGCGTAAGGTGCGCACGACTCTAGGCCAACCCCTTGTCATGGCTGCCCGTCCATCCTTCACTGTACTCATTAGGACTTATTGATGCTCATTGTAGTCTGGACGAAATACTTTAACCTTCATTGCGTGTTCACCAATCACGTACTTTGCGAGGTAATCTTGAGTGAACTGCTTCGGGAACCACTGGGAACGAAAAAGATTCAGACATTGTTGTCTAACAACTCATTATGGGCAGTAAAAAGAGAAGGCTGCAGAGTTTGTAGTTACCATCCTACAGCTCACTGTTGTGTTGGATAGAGCATAAACAAATAATTTGCTTGCCACCATTCGTATATTTTTGCTAATAATCCTTATCAGTTTCCTCACTTGATGCTTGTTCATCAATTTCTCATTGCCCCATACGCAAAAAGGGTCGATGCGTGGATCCTTGCCAAGGGCATATGTACCTACAAGCAACAAGTCAATATTAGAAGCTAACTGGTGTCCAGGCCTGGATCTATATGCACTACATTATGGAATGACGGGGGGAGTACAAGCCGAGGGATCAAGCTAACCTCGGCAGAAAATGGTGTCCACTCCCATTGTTGTCCTGCATAAGTAGTGGAAAGGCATGATCAGTACAGCAATCTTAACATCAAACAAATATAGCAAAGGTAAACAATATCATCTCCAAATGATAGCTTGAATGTGTTGGTTTTAGCATGCCATTAAAGAAGATATAAAATGGAAGGCAATGTTACCGATAGCAGGCTTAACGGCCATCAAATATTGCAATTCAAACTGGTATTGTTGAAAATGAATACTCCCTCCCTTCCGAATTAAATGTCGCAAGTATGAATGTATCTAGATGTATTTTAGTTCTAGATACATCCATTTCTGCGATGAGTAATTTGGAACGGAGGGAGTAGAACGTAGGTAATGCTTAAACATCACAGTGGATAAATGTGGTAAACTGAAAATAAAGGGCATGTGTTAACTACACCAGGAATAACTGGAACCAAATATAGCCGTTCAAACTGGTATTGTTGTAGTCGAGTGGCACAGTTCCGACTTGCACATAATGAACCACACATTGTGAATGACCGAAATAAACAAGGCATAAATGACTAGTATAACAACCAAATATAGCCATTGAAAACTAGACAGAGTCTCACTGCAACCAACCTAACAGCAAATACAAATAAACATGGCATATGCTTGAAAACTGGACAAATGCTCATTGCAACCAAGCTAACAAACAAATAAAGATAAACAAGGCATCTGCTTGATAACTGGAGAAATGCTAAAAAAAGCAACCTAACAACCAAATACAGATTAAAAAGGCATCTGCTTCATAATTGGACAAATGCTAAAAAAGCAACCTAACAACCAAATACAGATAAACAAGTCATCTGCTTGATAACTGGACAAATACTCACTGCAACCAAACTAAGAATCAAATACAGATAAACAAGGCATCTGCTCGAAAACTAAAAAATGCTCACTCCAACCAACCTAAAAACCAAATATAGATAAAAAGGCATCTACTCACTATAAACAACCAAATATAGCCATTCATGAAACTAAAGAGGACAATTCATACTTAAACATCACATAGACCTATTGAACAGTACATTTTTGCATAACTGAAATAATTAAAAATGGCACAGTTAAAGCACCGCACGGTAAATGCTACTACAACAAAGGGTATGGGTTGGCAAGCTAGAAAAGGTAATATTTGCTGATAGAATGTTGCCTCACATTTCATGGACGGGATCCTTCCAATTGGAAGAGCACAGACCCATGGTGCGCTCTCTGATGTCACAGATGGGTTGTTTCACCTTGGAAGAACCTTTGTGGCTGCCCTCCTCATGGTCGTGGTCGTGGCCGATGAAATCTAACTTGGCAATTGAGGATCCCAAGCCGCCGCCGTAGAACGTGTCCTTCATAAGTGACAAAATGGGCTCGATGGCGTATAATGCTCTCAAATCCTTGACCGCTTGGCGGAGGAGATGAGCGGCAGGGCCGTCAAAGAGATCGACGACAATAGAACCAGAGGGGTTGGGGATGGACCACTTAACCTGTGACATGGCCCGCATGAAGCCGTCGGTGTGGATGAGCTTGATGTCGTAGCCAGCTTTCCTGAGATACAGTAATACGCTAGCCCGCTGACATGAACCCTTCGGCATGGCAACATAGTCAACATCTTCGCCGACATCCGTGGCGACGTGTTGCCTCGGGATCGACAAGTCGGGGAGAACGGCGGCCACCTCGCCAACGTCCGCCAGAGAGGCCATGATAAACCTCTTCTTGGCCGAACACTCATCGGGCTCCCCGGGATACATGGTCGAGCTTATGCTGTGACATTCTGGAGCAGGGGATGTGGATCTGGCGGGGAGGGACACCGCAGGCCTCATCTAAAAACTCAGGGGAGTGGGGCGATGGTATGGGAATTGCTGGATAACCTGAACTTTATTATCTAAGCTAGGAGGAATGGGTAGACCGACAGGGTTGGCGGCGGTGCCGGCGATGGCCGTGAGCTAGTGTTCGAAGGGGGCGAGGGGGCGGGTGGGGGACTATGGAGGGGTTGTGTGTTTGAGGATACGCTGCGGCTATTGAAAATTTTAGTAATGGTGGGTGGAGATGGTGGTGGAGGAGGGAGGGCGACGATTGAAATGCCTCGGCTGCTAAAATTTTACTATGAGGTCGGTGCTGGAGGAGTGTGGGCGACGGTTGAAGTACGGCGGCTACTAAAATTTGGGTAAAGGAATTGATGCAGGGCGGGAGTGCCCAAGATCGCGCATGGTCCAATAACAATATTCGTGTATGATAATAAGGAAAAGTGGCGCGGATCCGCCGATTTTTGCAACGCTCAAGGCGGGTAGTTTGTTTTTATATTTCTAGCTAGCTGGTCTATCGCACACGGTTCGTCATAATTTCCAAATAAACTTACCCGCCTTTAGCCTCCACAGGTGGTGGTTTTATAGCGCACTTGCATCGCACACGGTTAAGCCAGTACTTCCACCCTTCGCTCGCGCTTGCGCGGTCGTGGTGATTTCAGCGCACTTGCGTCGCACACGGTTGAGCCAGTACCTCCACCTTAATTTGCTCGCGCTTGCGCGGTCATGGTGATTCACACCGCACTTGTATCGCACACGGTTTAGATATTATACCCCGTGTCTGTTGAGGATCATCAGAGTCTTTGCAGCAAAATATAATGTTAGGGAGGGTCAAAAGACAGCCACACCAACAAGTGGCCCAAATATATATGAGTGAAAAGGGTGGTATGTGATGTTCAAAATTCCAATGCATAACTTTGACCCTGCGGGCCCACGATTGGGCGCGTCATTGAAGATCGACGAGAGGGTCCAGAAGTCAAGAACCACCTGGAAGTGGCCAAATATATGTACGGATATTCGGGATGTTTAAAACTTTAAATACACAATGCATAACTTTGGTGGCACCTGCCTTGCAAACCCGAAAGCACCCTAACAACCACCTAGCTAGGATATATATAATGACATAATGTCGTACCTAGCTAGGATGCTTGGACCACCACCTCCCACTTCGTGTCAGCGGGGCGGATGCACGTAACTATTGATACTTTGGTAATACATGCATGTCGACATGACCTACCATAAGACGTACCAATGAATCTTTCGTTTGGTCAAATGACAGTTGTTGTTGTCGATAAACCGCTTGGGCCAATAGATTGAACCATCATAAACATCGCACGAGAGGGACCACAAAACCAGCACCTCTTGCATGCGGCCCAAAATGATGTACGTTGGTAAGGGGTGATGTGTGTTTTCAATATAGAATAATGTACAATTTAGATATGGTGCCTACCTATCGATACAGACAACAGCCATGAAGGCAAGGTAGTTAATGACGAGAAATGTACGCAAGGTTTGATGTAGGTCGAACCCGGCAATCCGAGCATCCGGGAGGGAATCCTGACAACGCATGAGCTCGAGTTTTGGTTGATCGACATTTGACGGTGACCGGCGCTAACATGAACTAGGAGGAATCCATTCATGGCAAACACATACCCCTCGTTATCGGTCAAAGGGATGATATATATACACTCGGGGATCCCACATATATCCGTGTCATCACAAAAAACCGCAAAAGGGAGACGTGATCGATCAGAAGACCCCGTATACACTGCATGCGGCCCAAAAATATGTATGGGTATGATGGTGTATGATGTGTTTAAATCCCAAATGCACAACTTTGATGGGCCACGCCAAGTACATTACAAACCGAACATCGTACCCGACTCCAAGCCTGGTTCAATACCTATGATGTCAGTT
>NC_041390.1:204544301-204609541 GCF_002162155.2 Triticum dicoccoides | reverse complement strand
GCTCAAACTTTATTTTGTCTAGCATGGGACACATCTATATATATCTATACATCTATACATGTATACACATATATAGTGTGCGAATAACTATGAAAGTTGCTCGTTGGATGAAGCCAATCCAACGGTACAAAGATGGCAAATCCGAGCACTACTGGCCATTGGATATCATCTACATTCCACCAGATTCTGGAACATGTACAATCTAGAAGACTCCATGGTTGAACTTAAGCATAATGCACAAACCTCTAAACACAAGCACTTCTCTCCTTTGTTCTCTAGAATCTTCCAAATCTTAATTGCCCAAACCTTTTTTTCTAAGTGAACTGTAACTATTTGTTTTTACCTTTACAATGCACAATTCCATGAATCTTAAAACAATTTTTTTTACAAAACTAATTGATTTTGGATGAGATGAACTATAGAATTAAGCGAGCATCTACATCATGCATATCTGGGAGAAGAGGCGGGAAACCGATGAGAGGAGTGGTGAGAAACGGTAGCCTGTTTTGAATGAAAACCTAGTAGAGAAGGAAGCGTGAGCTACATGATGCATGCGCATAGTGCTTACCCATGTATTACATGTGCTGTCAAAAGGGCTCAGGGTTGCCGTTCGATCTGGGAGCATCTAGTGGTGCACACGTACGATCCGTGGGGTTTTGGTTCTGGCCAGTCAGAACGCAGGACTCAGATCGCACATGCGGTGGAGGGGGGATATCATACGGAAACCAACATTCGGTGCAAACCGGTGAAAATCACGAGAAAAAGATGTTTTGAAGTTTAAAAAAAATGCGGGATGTTTAAGACGATGGTGTTTTATTGACACACAAAATTTCAAGTTGAAACACATTAAGAGATGTGAGCTATGAAAAAGACAAAATCAGTGTTGAGTAGTGTCGGATAGTAATTTCACTATTCAGGGCGGAATTTGTCTTTTTCATAGTTCACATCTCGTAATGTTTTTCAACTTGAAAGTTTGTGTCACAATAAAACATCACCTTCTTAACATCCTGCTACCTCTTGAACACTGCGTTGGTTTTCCCCGAAGAGGAAGGGATGATGCAGCAAAGTAGCGTAAGTATTTCCCTCAGTTTTTGAGAACCGAGGTATCAATCCAATAGGAGGCTACGCGCCAGTCCCTCATACCTACACAAAACAAATAAATCCTCACAACCAACGCAATCAGGGGCTGTCAATCCCTACACGGCCACTTACGAGAGTGACATCTGATAGATATGATAAGATAATATGTTTGGTATTTTTGTGATAAAGATGCAACGTAAGATAAAAGCAAAGTAAAAAGCAAAGGAAATAACTAAGTATTGGGAGATTAATATGATGAAGATAGACCCAGGGTCCATAGGTTTCACTAGTGGCTTCTCTCGAGAGCATAAGTATTCTATGGTGGGTGAACAAATTACTGTTGAGCAATTGACAGAATTGAGCATAGTTATGAGAATATCTAGGTATGATCATGTACATAGGCATCACGTCTGAGACAAGTAGACCGACTCCTGCCTACATCTACTACTATTACTCCACTCATGGACCGCTATCCAATATGCATCTGGAGTGTTAAGTTAATGAAAACAGAGTAACGCCTTAAGCAAGATGACATGATGTAGAGGGATAAACTCATGCAATATGATAAAAACCGCATCTTGTTATCCTCGATGGAAACAATACAATACGTGCCTTGCTGCCCCTACTGTCACTGGGATCGAGCACCGTAAGATTGAACCCAAAGCTAAGCACTTCTCCCATTGCAAGGAAGATCAATCTAGTAGGCCAAACCAAACTGATAATTCGAAGAGACTTGCAAAGATAACCAATCATACATAAAGGAATTCAGAGAAGATTCAAATATTGTTCATGGATAGACTTGATCATAAACCCACAATTCATCGGTCTCAACAAACACACCGCAAAAAGAAGATTACATCGAATAGTTCTCCACAAGAGAGGGGGAGAACATTGTATTAAGATCCAAAAAGAGAGAAGAAGCCATCTAGCTACTAACTATGGACCCGTAGGTCTGAGGTGAACTACTCACACTTCATCGGAGGGGCTATGGTGTTGATGTAGAAGCCCTCCGTGATTGATGCCCCCTCCGGCGGAGCTCCGGAACAGGCCCCAAGATGGGATCTCGTGGATACAGAAAGTTACGGCGGTGGAATTAGGGTTTTGTCTCCATATCTGATCGATTGGGGGCACGTAGGTATATATAGGAGGAAGGAGTATGTCGGTGGAGCAACAGGGGGCCCACGAGGCTGGAGGGCGCGCCGGGGGGGAGGCGCACCCCCTACCTCGTGGCCTCCTCTTTTGTGTCTTGACGTAGGGTCCAAGTCTCCTGGGTCTTGTTCGCTGAGAAAATCACGTTCCCGAAGGTTTCATTCCGTTTGGACTCCGTTTGATATTTCTTTTCTTCGAAGCCCTAAAACAGGCAAAAAAATTAGCAATCCTGGGTTGGGCCTCCGGTTAATAGGTTAGTCCCAAAAATAATATAAAAGTGGATAATAAAGCCCAATAATGTCCAAGACAATAGATAATGCAGCATGGAGCAATAAAAAATTATAGATACGCTGGAGACGTATCAAGCATCCCCAAGCTTAATTCCTGGTCGTCCTCGAGTAGGTAAATGATAAAAATAGAATTTTTGATGCGGAGTGCTACTTGGCATATTTTTAATTTAATTCTTCTTAATTGTGGTATGAATATTAAGATCTGAAAGATGCAATACAAAAGTTCATATTGACATAAAAATAATAATACTTCAAGCATACTAACAAAGCAATTATGTCTTCTCAAAATAACATGGGCAAAGAAATTTCATCCCTACAAAATCATATAGTTTGGTCATGCTCCATTTTCGTCACACAAGAATGCTCTCATCATCATCCACAACCCCGATGACAAGCCAAGCAATTGTTTCATACTTTAGTAATCTCAAACCTATAAACTTTCACGCAATATTTGAGCGCGAGCCATTGACATAGCACTATGGGTGGAATAGAATATAATGAGGAGGGGGGGGGGTTATGTGGAGAAGACAAAAAGGAGAAAGTCTCACATCAACGAGGCCAATCAATGGGCTATGGAGATGCCCACCGGTTGATGTTAATGCAAGGAGTGGGGATTGCCATGCAACGGATGCACTAGAGCTATAAATGTACGAAAGCTCAACAAAAGAAACTAAGTGGGTGTGCATCCAACTTGCTTGCTCATGAAGACCTAGGGCACTTGAGGAGGCCCATTGTTGGAATATACAAGCCAAGTTTTATAATGAAAATTCCCACTAGTATATGAAAGTGACAAACAAGAGACTCTCTATCATGAAGATTATGGTGCTACTTTGAAGCACAAGTGTGGCAAAGGATAGTAACATTGTCCCTTCTCTCTTTTTCTCTCATTTTTTGGTCCTTCTCTTTTTTATGGCATTTCTCATTCTTTTTTTAATAATTCCTCACTTGGGACAATGTTCTAGAAAATGATGATCATCACACTTCTATTTATTTACAACTCAATTATTACAACTCGATACTAGAACAAAAGATGACTCTATATGAATGCCTCCGGCGGTGTACCGGGATATGCAATGGACCAAGAGTGACATGTTTGAAAGAATTATGAACGGTGGCTTTGCCACAAATACTATGTCAACTACATGACCATGCTAAGCAATATGACAATAATGAATGTGTCATGATAAACAGAATGGTGGAAAGTTGCATGGCAATATATCTCAAAATGGCTATGGAAATGCCATAATAGGTAGGTATGGTGGCTGTTTTGAGGAAGATATAAGGAGGTTTATGTGTGAAAGAGCATATCATATCACGGGGTTTGGATGCACCGGCGAAGTTTGTGCCAACTCTCAATGTGAGAAAGGGCAATGCACGGTACCGAAGAGGCTAGCAAGGATGGAAGGGTGAGAGTGCGTATAATCCATGGACTCTACATTAGTCATAAAGAACTCACAAACTTGTTGCAAAAATCTGCAAGTCATCAAAAACCTCGGCACTACGCGCATGCTCCTAGGGGATAGACAGGTAGGAAAAGACCATCGCTCGTCCCCGACCACCACTCATAAGGAGGACAATCAAATAACACCTCATGTTTAAAATTTGTTACATAACGTTTACCATACGTGCATGCTACGGGACATGCAAACTTAAACACAAGCATTTCTCAATTTCACAACTACTCAACTAGCACGACTTTGATATTATTACCTCCATATCTCAAAACAATCATCAAACATCAAACTTCTATTAGTATTCAAAACACTCATAAGAAAATTTTACTAATCTTGAATACCTAGCATATTAGAATTTTAAGCAAATTACCATGCTATTTAATACTCTCAAAATAATCTAAGTGAATCATGAGAGATCAATAGTTCCTATAAAACAAATCCACCACCGTGCTCTAAAAGATATAAGTGAAGTACTAGAGGAAAACTATATAACTCAAAAGATATAAGTGAAGCACATAGAGTATTCTAACAAATTCCAAATCATGTATGGATCTCTCAAAAGGTGTGTACAGCAAGGATGATTGTGGTAAACTAAAAAGTAAATACCCAAATCATACAAGACGCTCCAAGCAAAACACATATCATGTGGCAAATAAAAATATAGCTCCAAGTAAAGTTACCGATAGAAGTAGACGAAAGAGGGGATGCCTTCCGGGGCATCCCCAAGCTTTGGCTTTTAGGTGTCCTCAGATTATCTTGGGGGTTCCATGGGCATCCCCAAGCTTAGGCTCTTCCCACTCCTTGTTCCATAATCCATCAAATCTTTACCCAAAACTTGAAGACTTCACAACACAAAACTCAAAGTAGAAAATCTCGTGAGCTCCGTTACCGAAAGAAAACAAAAGACCACTTCAAGGTACTGTAATGAACTCATTCTTTATTTATATTGGTGTTAAACCTACTGTATTCCAACTTCTCTATGGTTTATAAACTATTTTACTAGCCATAGATTCATCAAAATAAGCAAACAACACATGAAAAACAGAATCTGCCAAAAACAGAACAGCCTGTAGTAATCTCTAGCTAGCGCAAGATCTGGAACCCCACAAATTATAAAATAAATTGCTGGACGTGAGTAATTTATATATTAATCATATTCAAGAAGAATTAACTAAATATTGCTTTCCAAATAAAAATGGCAGCAGTTCTCGTGAGTGCTAAAGTTTCTATTTTTTACAGCAAGAGTGACAAGACTTTCCCCAAGTCTTCCCAACGGTTCTACTTGGCACAAGCACTAATTAAACACAAAAAACACAACCAAAACAGAGGCTAGATAAATTATTTATTACTAAACAGGAGCAAAAAGCAAGGAATAAAAATAAAATTGGGTTGCCTCCCAACAAGCGCTATCGTTTAACGCCCCTAGCTAGGCATAACAAGCAAGGATAGATCTAGGTATTGCCATCTTTGGTAGGCAATCCATAAGTGGCTCTCATAATAGATTCATAAGGTAATTTAATTTTCTTTCTAGGAAAGTGTTCCATGCCTTTCCTTAATGGAAATTGGAATCTAATATTTCCTTCCTTCATATCAATAATTGCACCAAGCGTTCTAAGGAAAGGTCTACCAAGAATAATAGGACATGAAGTATTGCAATCTATGTCAAGAACAATAAAATCTACGGGCACATAATTCCTATTTGCAACAATAAGAAAATCATTAATTCTTCCCATAGGTTTCTTAATAGTGGAATCTGCAAGGTGCAAGTTTAGAGAGCAATCATCAAAATCACGGAAACCTAACAAATCACACAAAGTCTTTGGAATCGTGGAAACACTAGCACCCAAATCACATAAAGCATAGCATTCATGATCTTTAATTTTAATTTTATTAGTTGGTTCCCACTCATCCTAGATTTTTCTAGGGATAGAAACTTCCAATTCAAGTTTTTCCTCATAAGATTGCATCAAGGCATCAACGATATGTTTAATAAACGCCTTATTTTGACTATAAGCGTGAGGAGAATTTAGCACGGATTGAAACAAGGAAATACAATCAATTAAAGAGCAATTTTCATAGTTAAATTCCTTGAAATCCATAATAGTGGGTTTAGCAACACCTATGGTTTTAATTTCTTCAATCCCACTTTTATCAATTTTAGCATCAAGATCAAAAAATTCCGAATTCTTGGAACGCCTTCTAGGTAAAGGGGATCATATTCAGTCCCATCATTATCAAGATTCATATTGCAAAACAAAGATTTAATAGGGGACACATCAATAACTTTTAGATCTTCATCTTTATTTTCATAGGAACTAGAAGAACATGCTCTTATAAAGGCATCTTTCTTAGCATGCATCCTAGCGGTTCTTTCTTTGTACTCATCAATGGAAATTCTCATGGCTTTGACAGACTCATTGATACCATGCTTAGGTTGAATAGATCAAAGTTTCAAAGAATCAACATCAAGAGAAATTCTATCAACGTTCCTAGCCAACTCATCAATCTTAAGTAATTTTTTTCAATCAAAGAATTGAAATTCTTTTGCGAAGTAATAAATTCTTTAATATTAGATTCAAAATCAGAGGGCATCTTATTATAATTTCCAGAAGAATTGTTGTAGGAATTACCATAATTATTAGAGGGATTACTAGGATAAGGCCTAGGATTAAAATTTCCTCTATATGCGTTGTTACCAAAATTGTTCCTACCAAAAAATTCACATCCATAGATTCATTATTATTCTCAATCAAAGTAGACAAGGGCATATCATTAGGATCAGAAGAAACACAATTACAAGCAAATAATTTCATAAGTTCATCCATCTTTCCACTCAAAACATTAATTTCTTCTATCGCATGCACCTTTTTATTAGTAGATCTTTCAGTATGCCATTGAGAATAATTAACCATAATATTATCTAGGAGTTTAGTAGCTTCTACTAAAGTGATTTCCATAAAAGTGCCTCCCGCGGCCGAATCTAAAAGATTTCTAGAAGCAAAATTCAATCCGGCATAAAAAATTTGTATAATCATCCACAAATTTAAACCATGAGTAGGGCAATTACGTATCATTAGTTTCATTCGCTCCCAAGCTTGTGCAACATGTTCATGATCAAGTTGCTTAAAATTCATAATATCGTTTCTAAGAGAGATGATCTTAGCGGGAGGAAAATACTTAGAGATAAAAGCATTTTGCACTTGTTCCATGAATCAATACTATTTTTAGGAAAAGACGAAAACCAAGCTTTAGCACGATCTCTAAGCGAAAGGGGAATAACTTCAATTTAACAATATCATCATCCACATCTTTCTTCTTTTGCATATCACACAAATCAACGAAGCTATTTAGATGGGTAGCGGCATCTTCACTAGGAAGGCCGGAAAACGGATCTTTCGTGACAAGATTCAGCAAACCAGTATTAATTTCACAAGATTCAGCATCAGCAAGAGGAGAAATCAGAGTGCTAATAAAATCATTATTGTTGGTATTGGTGAAGTCACACAATTTAGTGTTATCTTGAGCCATCATGACAAGCAAGCAAACTAACACACAAGCAAACAAAAAGCAAGCGGGCAAAAAGAGGCAAATAGAGAAAGAGAGGGAGGATAGAGAGAGAAGGCGAATAAAACGGCAAGGGTGAATTAGGGGAGAGGAAAATGAGAGGCAAATGACAAATAATGTAATGCGGGAGATAAGGGTATGTGATGGGTACTTGGTATATTGACTTTTGCGTAGACCTCCCTGGCAACGGCGCCAGAAATCCTTCTTGCTACCTCTTGAGCACTGCGTTGGTTTTCCCGGAAGAGGAAGGGATGATGCAGCAAAGTAGCATAAGTATTCCCCTCAGTTTTTGAGAAGCAAGGTATCAATCCAGTAGGAGGCTACGCGCCAGTCCCTCGTACCTGCACAAAACAAATAAATCCTCACAACCAACGCGATAAGGGGTTGTCAATCCCTACACGGCCACTTACGAGAGTGAGATCTGATAGATATGATAAGATAATATTTTTGGTATTTTTGTGATAAAGATGCAAAGTAAAATAAAATCAAAGTAAAAAAGCAAAGGAAATTACTAAGTATTGGAAGATTAATATGATGAAGATAGACCCGGGGCCATAGGTTTCACTAGTGGCTTCTCTCAAGAGCATAAGTATTTTATGGTGGGTGAATGAATTACTGTTGAGCAATTGACAGAATTGAGGATAGTTATGAGAATATCTAGGTATGATCATGTATATAGGCATCACGCCCGAGACAAGTAGACCGACTCCTGCCTGCATCTACTACTATTACTCCACTCATCGTATGCTATCCAGCATGCATCTAGAGTATTAAGTTAATGAAAACAGAGTAACGCCTTAAGCAAGATGACATGATGTAGAGTGATAAACTCATGCAATATGATGAAAACCCCATCTTGTTATCCTCGATGGCAACAATACAATACGTGCCTTGCTGCCCCTACTGTCACTAGGAAAGGACACCGCAAGATTAAACCCAAAGCTAAGCACTTCTCCCATTGCAAGAAAGATCAATCTAGTAGGCCTAACCAAACTGATAATTCGAAGAGACTTGCAAAGATAACCAATCATACATAAAAGAATTCAGAGAAGATTCAAAGATTGTTCATGGATAGACTTGATCATAAACCCACAATTCATTGATCTCAACAAACACACCGCAAAAAGAAGATTACATTGAATAGTTCTCCACAAGAGAGGGGGGGGGGAACATTGTATTAAGATCCAAAAAGAGAGAAGAAGCCATCTAGCTACTAACGATGGACCCGTAGGTCTGTGGTGAACTACTCACACTTCATCGGAGGGGCTATGGTGTTGATGTAGAAGCCCTCCGTGATCGATGCCCCCTCCGGCGGAGCTCCAGAATAGGTCCCAAGATGGGATCTCGTGGATACAGAAAGTTACAGCGGTGGAATTAGTGTTTTGGCTCCATATCTGATCGTTTGGGGGTACGTAGGTATATATAGGAGGAAGGAGTATGTCGGTTGAGCAACAGGGGGGCCACGAGGGTGGAGGGCGCGCCTGGGGGTGGGTAGGCACGCCCCCCTACCTCGTGGCCTTCTCTTTTGTGTCTTAACATAGGGTCCAAGTCTCCTGGGTCTTGTTCGTTGAGAAAATCACGTTCCCGAAGGTTTCATTCCGTTTGATATTCCTTTTCTTCGAAACCCTAAAACAGGCAAAAAACAACAATTCTGGGTTGGGCCTCCGGTTAATAGGTTAGTCCCAAAAATAATATAATAGTGGATAATAAAGCCCAATAATGTCCAAAACAGTAGATAATATAGCATGGACCAATCAAAATTATAGATACGTGATACGTCCATTTTGCATCATGCTTTTATATCAATATTTATTGCATAATGTGTTGTTATTACACATTATGTCACAATACTTATGCCTATTCTCTCTTATTTTACAGGGTTTACATAAAGAGGGAGAATGCCGGCAGCTGGGATTCTGGGGTGGAAAAGGAGCAAATATTAGAGACCTATTCTGCACAGCTCCAAAAGTCCTGAAACTTCACGGATGATGTTTTCCAAATATATAAAAAATACTGAGCGCAAGAACCTCACCAGGGGGGCCACACCCTTCCCACGAGGGTGGGGGGGCGCCCCCCTACCTCGTGGGCCCCCTGGTGGCCCTCCGGGGCCATCTTCTGCTATATGGAGTCTTTCGATGGGAAAAAAATCATAAGCCATCTTCTTGGACGAAACTCCGCTGCCACGAGGCGGAACCTTGGCGGAACCAATCTAGGGCTCTTGTGGAGCTGTTCTGCCGGGGAAACTTCCCTCCTGGAGGGGGAAATCATCGCCATTGTCATCACCAACACTCCTCTCATCGGGAGAGGGCAATCTCCATCAACATCTTCATCAGCACCATCTCATCTCAAAACCCTAGTTCATCTCTTGTATCCAATTCTTATCTCCAAGTCCGGGATTGGTGCTAGTAGGTTGCTAGTAGTGTTAATTACTCCTTGTAGTTGATGCTAGTTGGTTTAATTGGTGGAAGATCATATGTTCAGATCCTATATGCATATTAATACCCCTCTGATTGTGAATATGTTTATGCTTTGTGAGTAGTTACTTTTGTTCCTGAGGACATGGGAGAAGTCTTGCTATTAGTAGTCATGTGAATTTGGTATTCGTTCGATATTTTGATGAGATGTATGTTGTCTCTCCTCTAGTGGTGTTATGTGAACATTGACTACATGAAACTTCACCATTATTTGGGCCTAGAGGAAGGCATTGGGAAGTAATAAGTAGATGATGGGTTGCTAGAGTGACAGAAGCTTAAACCCTAGTATATGCGTTGCTTCGTAAAGGGCTGATTTGGATCCATATGTTTCATGCTATGGTTAGGTTTACCTTAATACTTTTGTTGTATTTGCGGATGCTTGCAATAGAGGTTAATCATAAGTGGGATGTTTGTCCAAGTAAGGACAACACCCAAGCACCGGTCCACCCACATACCAAATTATCAAAGTACCGAACGCGAATCATAGGAACATGATGAAAACTAGCTTGACGATATTCCCATGTGTCCTCGGGAGCGCTTTACATCTTATACGAGTTTGTCCAGGCTTGTCCTTTGCTACAAAAGGATTGGGCCACCTTGCTGCACTTTATTTACTTTTGTTACTTGTTGCTCGTTACAAATTATCCTATCACAAAACTATCTGTTACCACTTATTTTAGTACTTGCAGAGAATACCTTGCTGGAAATCGCTTATCATTTCCTTCTGCTCCTCGTTGGGTTCGACACTCTTACTTATCGAAAGGACTACGATAGATCCCCTATACTTGTGGGTCATCAATACGTTGGAGATGTATCACATCCCACATTTTTTTAAGATTTTTATGAAACTTTAAAATATGGTTTCCACAAAGTTTTCGTTGAATATTGGCTTTCGTGAGTGAACCATGTGCTATTTGAAAACATTTTGTGAGAAGAATCTCGGTTTTTAAATCCCCATAAATCCAAAACTAAGCTGAAAATCGTGAAACCTGCCATGGTGTCATGACATCACACTTATATGTCGAGGAATTTTTTCGTCCATTATGGCGCAAGTTTTATTACAAGCCTCTTACAAACCGGAGCTTCTCTCAAAGAAGCCTCGTGGTTCCGATTGGGCAACGTGTCCCCCTTGTGGGAGAAACATAATCACTGCCTCTTTTCACCTTGTATTTTCTTCTACAGGCAACATGGAACGACATGATATCCGTGCTGAAATTTAAACTTATTCAGGGTTCGTTTGGCCTTTTTATACACTAATTGAGTTTCCTAGGCATTTAATGTCCATAATTCAAATCTGAACTACAAATACATGCTCCAGTTCACCAAAATGGCTAGAAAAATTATACATGTGTCCTTGGGTGCATGTTTAGGTACCATGCCAGGAATGGGAACGAATTACAACCATATTGGTGTCATGGATCATACTCAAACATTTCGAATCTCGGTTTTTAAGTCCCCATAAATCCTAATATCTCCAGAAAGTCATCAAAGGTGGCATGGTGTCATGTCATGGCACATATATGTCATGGTAATAACATTGTCCAATTTGGGCCAAGCTTTATTACAAACCTCTTACAAAAACTAGAGCTTCTCTCAAAGATGCCTCGTGGTTCTGATAGGGAAACATGTTCCCCTTGTGGGCGAAACATAATCACTGCCTCTTTTCGCCTTGTATTTTCTTCCATGGGCAACATGGAACCACAGGATATCCGTGCTGAAATTTAAACTTATTCAGGGTTCGTTTGGCCTTTTTATACACCAATTGACTTTCTTAGGCATTTAATGTCCATATTTCAAATCTGAACTACAAATACATGCTCCAGTTCACCAAAATGGCTAGAAAAATTATACATGTGTCCTTGGGTGCATGTTTAGGTCTCATGCTAGAAATAGGAACGAATTACAACCGTACCGGTGTCCTGGCTCTTCCTCAAACATTTCGAATCTTGGTTTTTAAGTCCCCATAAATCCTAAACTCACCAGGAAGTCATCAAAGGTGGCAAGGTGTCATGTCATGGCACATATATGTCGTGGTAAAAACATTGCCAATTTGGGCCAAGCTTTATTAAAAACCTCTTACAAACCGGAGCCTATCGCAAGAACCCTCGTGGTTTCAATAGGGAAACGTGTTCCCTTGTGGGCCAAATGATAACCACACGCGTAATATGTCTCCAACGTATCTGTAATTTTTGATTCCTCCATGCTATTATATTATCTGTTTTGGATGTTAATGGGCTATATTTTACACTTTTATATCATTTTTGGTACTAACCTATTAACCGGAGGCCCAGCCCAAATTGCTATTTTTTTGCCTATTTCAGTGTTTCGCAGAAAAGGAATATCAAACGAAGTACAAAAGGAATGAAACCATCAGGGACATGATTTTCTAAACAAACGTGATCCAGGAGACTTGGAGTGGCGTCAAGAAACAATCGAGGAGGCCACGAGGCAGGGGGGGCGTGCCTACCCCCCTGGGCGCACCCTCCACCCTCGTGGGCCCCTTGTTGCTCCACCGACCTACTTCTTCATCCTATATAAGTCCACGTACCCCGCGAACATCCAGGAGCATCTTGAAAACCTAATTCCACCGCTGCAACCTTCTGTACACAAGAGATCCCATCTTGGGGCCTTTTCCGGAGCTCCCATGGAGGGGGCATTGATCACGGAGGGCCTCTACATCAATTCCATGGCCTCTCCGGTGATGTGTGAGTAGTTTACTTCAGACCTTCGGGTCCATAGCTAGTAGCTAGATGGCTTGTTCTCTCTCTTTGGATCTCAATACAAAGTTCTCCTCGATTCTCTTGGAGATCTATTCGATATAATCTTCTTTTGCGGTGTGTTCGTCGAGATCCGATGAATTGTGGGTTTATGATCTAGTTTATCTATGAACAATATTTGATTCTTCTCTGAATTCTTTTATGTATGATTGGTTTATCTTTGCAAGTCTCTTCGAATTATCAGTTTGGTTTGGCCTACTAGATTGATCTTTCTTGCAATGGGAGAAGTGCTTAGCTTTGGGTTCAATCTTACAGTGCTCGATCCCAGTGACAGTAGGGGAAACGACACATATTGTATTGTTGCCATGGAGGATAAAAAGATGGGGTTTATATCATATTGCATGAGTTTATCCCTCTACATCATGTCATCTTGCTTAAGGCGTTACTCTGTTCTTATGAACTTAATACTTTAGATGTATGCTGGATAGCGGTCGATGTGTGGAGTAATAGAGTAGATGCAGGCAGGAGTCAGTCTACTTGTCATGGATGTGATGCCTATATACATGATCATGCCTAGATATTCTCATAATTATTTGCTTTTCTATCAATTTCTCGACAGTAATTTGTTCACCCACCGTAATACTTATGCTATCATGAGAGAAGCCACTAGTGAAACCTATGGCCCCCGGGTCTATTTTCCATCATACAAGTTTCCAATCTACTTTATTTTGCTATCTTTTACTTCCAATCTATATCATAAAAATGCCAAAAATATTTATCTTATTATTATCATCTCTATCAAATCTCACGGTTGCAAGTGGTCGTGAAGGGATTGACAACTCCTTTATCGCGTTGGTTGCGAGGTTCTTATTTGTTTGTGTAGGTACGAGGTGACTCGCGCGTGGTCTCCTACTTGATTGATACCTTGGTTCTGAAAAACTGAGGGAAATACTTATGCTGCTTTACTGCATCACCCTTTCCTCTTCAAGGGAAAACCAACGTAGTGGTCAAGAGGTAGCAAGAAGGATTTCTGGCGCCGTTGCCGGGGAGGCTTACGCAAAGTCAAGTCAAGATTTGATCTCCGGACAACTAGCCATTTCTGGTGCCGTTGCCGGGGAGATCTACGCCAAGTCAAGACATACCAAATACCCATCACAACTCTTATCCTCCGCATTACATTATTTTCCATTTGCCTCTCGTTTTCCTCTCCGCCACTTCACCCTTGCCGTTTTATTCACCCTCTTTTCCTTTCGCCCTCTCTTTCCGTTCGCCTCTTTTTCCTTCCTGTTCCGTGTGCTCGTTCTTTTTGCAATCTGTTGCCATCATGTCTGAAACTGGGGAGGTTATCGTTCGTAAGGATAGTAATATGGAAAACTTTGATGCTATTGATGATCCTCTTGAAAATCCAACTATTTTGCACACTAAAAAGTTTCGCATTGGTAGCGGTAATATTATTGGGAAGGGAGTTATCCAAGATTTCTTTACTTGTGCCGGTGCTTTGCCCACCATGAGTGGATCTATCCTTCATAAAACTAGTAGTCTCGCAGATGCTATATCTTTGCTCATAGTTGAACTTGAAAGACAATTTTTACATATGCATCCTTCCATACAAAGGATTTTCCTAGAATTTTCTAATATGGAGCATTCTTCTGTTAAGCGAGTTGCTACCATCTTTTTAGCTCATGAGTTCAGATTTGTAATAAAAGAAGCCAATGAAATTTTTGCGCATTATAGGGTGGATGTTGGCCGTCCTCCCATAGAAGCGATCCTTTTCTATCAAGAAGACATTATGCGTTTACGATCGTTAGATCATGTTGCTTTTAATGAAAACCTTAGAAATGAAGGTTCCTACCGATGCTGTTGTTAATAGGATCTCTGAACTTAATGATAATTTTACCATCCAGAACAATGGGCTAGGTTTTTCCCTTGAACAAAGGCTCATGACTTTTTTCCAAAAGAATGCTTATAATGATGAATTGATTGTGCAATATGAGGGGCCAAAGGAGGAACCAATACCTCCCGAGCTTGATCTTGGGGACTTTTGTCCCATTAAATTTACCCCTTTTGATTACTTTTGCTTGCCACAAAGAAAACTTGCTGCTGAACGTAGGGAGTATGAGATGAGTTTTTGTGATTTACCTTATCATTATCATGGCAATAACAAGATATATCTTCGCTTTTATGCCTAGCTAGGGGCGTTAAATGATAGCGCTTGTTGGGAGGCAAACCAATTTTATTTTTATTCCTTGCTTTTTGCTCCTGTTTAGTAATAGATAAGTTATCTAGCCTCTGTTTTGGTTGTGTTTTTTGTGTTTAATTAGTGTTTGTGCCAAGTAGAACCGTTGGGAAGACTTGGGGAAAGTCTTTTTCATCTTGCTGTAAAAAACAGAAACTTTAGCTCTCACGAGAATTGCTTCCATTTTTATTTGGAAAGTGATATTTAGTTAATTATTTTTGCAGATGATTAATAGATATATTCCTCACGTCCAGCAATTTATTTTAGAATTTGTCGGGTTCCAGAAGTTTTCGTTAGGTACAGATTACTACAGACTGTTTTGTTTTTGAAAGATTCTGTTTTTCGTGTGTTGTTTGCTTATTTTGATGAATCTATGGCTAGTAAAATAGTTTACAAACCATAGAGAAGTTGGAATACATTAGGTTTAACACCAATATAAATCAATAATGAGTTCATTACAGTACCTTGAAGTGGTGTTTTGTTTTCTTTCGCTAACAGAGCTCATGAGATTTTCTATTTTGAGTTTTGTGTTGTGAAGTTTTCAAGTTTTGGGTAAAGATTTGATGGATTATGGAACAAGGAGTGGCAAGAGCCTAAGCTTGGGGATGCCCATGGAACACCAATGTAAAATCCAAGGACACCAAAAATCCTAAGCTTGGGGATGCCCCTGAAGGCATCCCCTCTTTTGTCTTCGTTCATCGGTAACTTTACGTGGACCTATATTTTTATTCACCACATGATATGTGTTTTGCTTGGAGCTTTTTGTATGATTTGAGTCTTTGCTTTTTAGTTTACCACAATCATCCTTTCTGTACACACCTTTTGAGAGAGACTCACATGGTTTGAAATTTATTAGAATACTCTATGTGCTTCACTTATATCTTTTGAGCTATATAGTTTTTGCTCTAGTGCTTCACTTATATATTTTAGAGCATGGTGGTGGTTTTATTTTATAGAAATAATTGATCTCTCATGCTTCACTTATATTATTTTGAGAGTACTTTAGAACAACATGGAAATTTGCTTGTAGGAATAATATAAAAAAATCATAGAAGTGCATTGAATACTATGAGAAGTTTCATACTTGATAATTGTTTTGAGATATGGAGATGGTGATATTAGAGTCATGCTAGTTGAGTAGTTGTGGATTTGAGAAATACTTGTGTTGAAGTTTGTGATTCCCGTAGCATGCACATATGGTGAACCGTTATGCGATGAAGTCGGAGCATGATTTATTTATTGATTGTCTTCCTTATGAGTGGCGGTCGGGGACGAGCGATGGTCTTTTCCTACCAATCTATCCCCTAGGAGCATGCGCGTAATACTTATTTGGGTAACTAATAGAATTTTGCAATAAGTATGTGAGTTCTTTTATGACTAATGTTCAGTCCATGGATTATACGCACTCTCACCCTTCCACCATTGCTAGCCTCTATAGTATCACGCAAATTTCGCCTGTACCATAAACCCACCATATACATTCCTCAAAACAGCCACCATACCTACCTATTATGGCATTTACATAGCCATTCCGAGATATATTGCCATGCAACTTTCCACCGTTCCATTATTATGACACGCTTCATCATTGTCATATTGCTTGCATGATCATGTAGTTCACATCGTATTTGTGGCAAAGCCACCATTCATAATTCTTCATACATGTCACTCATGCATCATTGCACATCCCGGTACACCGCAGGAGGCATTCACATAGAGTCATATTTTGTTCTAAGTATTGAGTTGTAATTCTTGAGTTGTAAGTAAATTAAAGTGTGATGATCATCATTATTAGAGCATTGTCCCAGTGAGGAAAGGATGATGGAGACTATGATTCCCCCACAAGTCGGGATGAGACTCCGGACAAAAAATAAAAAAAGATAAAAAAATAAAAGAGGCCAAAAAAAAGAAAGAAGGTGCAAATAAAAAAATGAGAGAAAAAGAGAGAAGGGACAATGTTACTATCCTTTTTCCACACTTGTGCTTCAAAGTAGCACCATGATCTTCATGATAGAGAGTCTCCTATGTTATCACTTTTATATACTAGTGGGAAATTTACGTTATAGAACTTGGCTTGTATATTCCAATGATGGGCTTCCTCAAAATTGCCCTAGGTCTTCATGAGCAAGCAAGTTGGATGCACACCCACTTAGTTCTTTTGTTGAGCTTTCATATACTTATAGCTCTAGTGCATCCGTTGCATGGAAATCCCTACTCACTCACATTGATATCTATTGATGGGCATCTCCATAGCCCATTGATATGCCTAGTTGATGTGAGACTATCTTCTCCTTTTTGTCTTCTCGACAACCACCATTCTATTCCACATATAGTGCTATATCCATGGCTCACGCTCATATATTGCGTGAAGATTGAAAAAGTTTGAGAACATCAAAAGTATGAAACAATTGCTTGGCTTGTCATTGGGGTTGTGCGTGATTTAAATATTTTGTGTGGTGAAGATAGAGCATAGCCAGACTATATGATTTTGTAGGGATAACTTTCTTTGGCCATGTTGTTTTGATAAGACATGATTGTTTAGTTAGTATACTTGAAGTATTATTATTTTTATGTCAATATTAAACTTTTATCTTGAATCTTTCAGATCTAAACATTCATGCCACAATAAAGAAAAATTACATTGAGAAATATGTTAGAAAGCATTCGACATCAAAAAATTCTTTTTTTATCATTTACCTACTCGAGGACGAGCAGGAATTAAGCTTGGGGATGCTTGATACGTCTCCAACATATCTATAATTTGTGATTGCTCCATGCTATTATATTATCAGATTTGGATGTTAATGGGCTTTATTTTACAATTTTATATCATTTTTGGGACTAACCTATTAACCGGAGGCCCAACCCAAATTGCTGTTTTTTGCCTATTTCAGTGTTTCGCAGAAAAGGAATATCAAACGAAGTCCAAACGGAATGAAAACTTTGGGAACGTGATTTTCTCAACAAACGTGATCCAAGAGACTTGGAGTGGGCGTCAAGAAACAATGGAGGAGGCCACGAGACAGGGGGGCACGCCTACCCCCCTAGGCGCGCCCTCCACCCTCGTGGGCCCCTTGTTGCTCCACCGACCTACTTCTTCCTCCTATATAAGTCCACGTACACCGCAAACATCTAGGAGCACCATGGAAACCTAATTCCACCGCCGCAACCTTCTGTACCTGAGAGATCCCATCTTGGGGCCTTTTCCGGAGCTCCACCGGAGGGGGCATTGATCACGGAGGGCCTCTACATCAACTCCATGGCCTCTCCGGTGATGTGTGAGTAGTGTACTTCAGACCTTCGGGTCCATAGCTAGTAGCTAGATGGCTTATTCTCTCTCTTTGGATCTCAATACAAAGTTCTCCTCGATTCTCTTAGTGATCTATTCGATGTAATCTTCTTTTGCGGTTTGTTTGTCGAGATCCGATGAATTGCGGGTTTATGATCCAGTTTATCTATGAACAATATTTGATTCTTCCCTGAATTCTTTTATGTATGATTGGTTTATCTTTGCAAGTCTCTTCAAATTATCAGTTTGGTTTGGCCTACTAGATTGATCTTTCTTGCAATGGGAGAAGTGCTTAGCTTTGGGTTCAATCTTACGGTGCTCGATCCCAGTGACAGTAGGGGAAATGACATGTATTGTATTGTTGCCATCGAGGATAAAAAGATGGGGTTTATATCATATTGCATGAGTTTATCCCTCTACATCATGTCATCTTGCTTAAGGCGTTACTCTGTTCTTATGAACTTAATACTCTCGATGCATGCTGGATAGCGGTGGATGTGTGGAGTAATAGTAGTAGATGCAGGCAGGAGTCGGTCTACTTGTCACGGGCGTGATGCCTATATACATGATCATGCCTTGCTATTCTCATAATTATTCATTTTTCTATCAATTGCTCGACTGTAATTTTTTCACCCACCATAATACTTATGCTATCATGAGAGAAGCCACTAGTGAAACCTATGGCCCCCGGGTCTATTTCCCATCATACAAGTTTCCAATCTACTTTATTTTGCTATCTTTTACTTTCAATCTATATCATAAAAATGCCAAAAATATTTATCTTATTATTATCATCTCTATCAGATGTCACTCTTGCAAGTGGCCGTGAAGGGATTGACAACCCCTTTATCGCGTTGGTTGTGAGGTTCTTATTTGTTTGTGTAGGTACGAGGTGACTCGCGCGTGGTCTCCTACTGGATTGATACCTTGGTTCTCAAAAACTGAGGGAAATACTTACGCTGCTTTACTGCATCACCCTTTCCTCTTCAAGGGAAAACAACACAGTGCTCAAGAGGTAGCAACGCGACACAGAACAACTGGAGATTCGGGCTGAACTTTCAAATTATTCAGGGTTTGTTTGACCTTTTTTATTCATCAATTGAGTTTTCTAGGCATTTATTGTCCATCATTCAAATCTGAACTACAAATACATGCACCAGTGCACCAAAATGGCGAGAAAAAATATACATGTTTCCTTGGGGTGCATGTTTAGGTCCCATGGAACGAATGGGAACGAATTCAACCGTCTCGCCGTCCTGGCCACAAACATTGCGAATCTCAGTTTTCAAATGTGTGTAAACCCAAAACTCACCACGAAATCATGAAACTTTGTATGGTGTCACTACATGGTATATATAATTGTCCAATTTGGGCGAAGCTATATTACAAGTCTTTTACAAACCGGAACATGTCGCAACTCTTGTGGTTCCGGTAGGGAAACATGCCCCTCTTATGGGCGAAACGATAATCGATGCCTCTTCTCGCCTTGAACTTTGTTTTCTATAGGCAACATAGAATAACAGGAGTGTCGGGCTGAAATTTGAAATTGTTCAGGGTTCGTTTGGCCATTGTATATATATTACTAATTACTAAGTTTTCTATGCATTTAATGTAGTCCATAATTCAAATTTGAACTACAACCACATGCTCCAGTGAAGTGAAATGGGTGGGAAATCGTACATGTGTCATTGGGTGCATGTTTAGGTCTCGTTTAAGGAATGAGACTGAATTACAAACTTGTCGTCGTCCTGAAACAATGAGAATCTCGGTTTTTAAATCCCAGTAGATAACAAAGTCACCCAAAAAACATGAAACTTGGCACGGTTTCATGACATGGCACATATCTGCCGTGGTAAGAAAAATCGTCCAGTTTGAGAAGAGGCGCAAACATCTGTACCCAACGAAGTCCTTTTTGAAAAAATTCTGACACATTAATATCGCAAACGGTTCTATTATATTTACCATGTCGAAATTAAACCATACTCGGTGGCGTGCGTGCAGCTATTTGATTAGACGGGACGAGTGCGAGAAGTCTTCCGTGCAGCTTCGACAGGACGCATGCGAGCAGTCCGCCGCGCAGGCTCGACGAGACGCGTGCATCCTGTCCACCTCGCAGGCTCGACGGGACACGTGTGAGCAGCAAGGCCGCCCATGCTCACCGGGAAGCGAGCTCTTTTACCTCCATGCACCAGACGCCGCCCGCCACGCTCACAACTTCTCCCTTAATGGGTTAATTAAAGTACCTGGACGGATGGTGTTTGCTTGTGATCCCATGGCAGCATTTGCTTTGTTCGTGTTTTCAACTAGTATTCCGCCCTAATTTAAATTTCCACACAGGGCAATGGATAATACGACAACAAATTTACAATGGCACACATAATAATTGTCTTACATATTCCGGATAATTTAAAATGCCACATGCGGCAAAGCCCGGAAGACACGTGGGCAAGAGAAGAATGATTTGCAGACAACGCCTGGGTCACTATTGTCTCTACTCGTCGATGGATCGCCGGGCGGCGAAATCCTCTAGCTCCTTCTTCAATTCCTCACGACTTTGCTTGAAAGCAGCCACGGATTCCTCCACCTCCTGCTCGTGCTCGATCCAGAGCTTCCTCAAGCCACCCATCAGTTCCTCGATGACCGCTTTCAGCGTCATCTCCGAAGCACTGCTCTGCTCATGCAACATCTTCCATCCGGTGGCCTCCTCCTCCTTCTCGGCGACCAACTTGAGAAGCTTCGCATTGTCATCCATGAGTTGCTCGACGAGGTCGGTCGCCTTGTCAACCGAGGCATCGCTAATCTTGAGCAGCTTCATCAAGCCGTCGACCAGCTCTTGCCGCGTAATGACGCCCGCGAGAATGTCATCATCGCCAGCGAAGGACTTCAGGAACACCGGCTCGTCACGATGGCTGATGCCGCGAATGCGCTTGTGAGTGCCCTCGCGTGCCCGTGAGAGCTCGTTCGAGGGCTCCGTGGCGCGCCCGGACATCTCTGTTGTGGCTGCGGCTTCACGGCGGGACCTCTCTAGTGCTTCCGTGGCCTTGGTCTTTGCTTCCTGGATATATGTCCACCCTAAAATCCTCCTACTGGTCATGGCGGAACGACTTGACAAAGAAAACCAGTTTTGTGGGTGATGAGGAGAGGAACTGTGAAGTAATTTTCGAGTGGGTAGTTTTTATAGCCCAGTGCTAAGTGTGAACACATATTAGTTTGAGAGGTGTGAACACATTTGCAATTACTTATTGCATTTTAATCAGCAATGTGACGAGAAACAAGGTCAAAATTTATTGATGGCAGAAGGTTGACCACGTGGTTGCTCGTCGTTGAGGCGGCCGCGGAAATTAATTATTATCCTCCGCTCTGGCGTCCCTGCGCGCGCTCTGCTTGCTGTTGAGGCAAAGTTACAATGGCAACTGTTAATAATTCTTAATAATTGTCTTACATATTCAGGATAATTTAAAATGCCAAATGCCGCAAGGCCCAGAACACTCACGACCTACATATGCATACAATTATAATAAAATACAAGCTAAAAGGGTGAGCGGGCGGCCTTCCGACGATGGTCTTCTCGAACTCCATGATCAGCATAGCACCCTTGTGGCTGTTCACTCTGAGTGTCCCGACACGCCGCCGCGTACAGAGCTGCAGGCGCTGATGGGAGGCTCTTGGGTCTGCTGGGCCTCTTCCAGAAGAGCTTGACAGCATGCAATCACATGCATGAAAACTCTGCGGAACTGCTCCATTTCCATGTCTCTGGCCTGGTAGCAAATTCCTTCGATCACCTGCATCCTCAAGATATCACGTTGGCCATGTTCTACTTCATCGGGGACATCACCTCCGCCAAGGATGCGCTCGAGCCTGGCCACCACAACATCGGGATCGAGGTTGACATGGTCACCGCGGGCAATGATGAAGCCGCATGCGGCCTTTGTCTTGACTGAATCGCAGAGGTCTTGTGCCCATTCCTTGCGGGGCATCAGGCTCGCGATGAGCACTGGTGATGGCGGTTCTTCGGGTGGGTCGTCGATCATGCCGCCGAGCAGCTCTGGATCTTTTGCACGCTGGATGGCAAACTTCTCATCACACCTCCTCTGCAATATGTCGATTATGCTCCCAAGAACTGTGACGCCGATATTGCTGCCGATGGGCCATGGTGCCTGCACCGGACGATGAAGCTCTTGCTCCCTGACATGCTCCGACTCGTTCTCCTTGCCGAAGATGTAACGCAGGTAGGCATCGACGCGGAAGCTTTGGTTGTTGCCTAGCATTCTTGGAATAACTAATGGTAGATGGGTGAGGACTAGATCTTCGCAGAGTGTCCCGGTGGTGCGTTGCCGCCTGGTTTATATGCAGCAAGCCATTAGCTAGTGGTGGGAAAACGGTGAGGGAATAGGAGTGTATTTTACAATTCACCCATGTGGAGCGCGGGAAAACTAAGTGGAGCACACACACAACCCAAATACCGTAGCCAGTGCCACGTGTTATTTATCACACAAGTGTTAACATAAGAAAATGCATGTGTAACTTACTAATCATCGCACACGAGTACTCGCAGACGCATCGTGTGTGATACTCCTAGCCACCGCAAGCAACTAGTTTGCATTTTTCAAAAAAAAATTGTACACATAGAATCGCACATGAACTAACTGTATTAACCGTCTGTGTTGTAAATTCACATCGCAAACAGTTCATCTGAGTCGGCTGTTTGCCACGTATCACACACATCTTGTTAAGTTGAACTGTTTCTATTGCGTTCTCTAATCGAAAACAGTTCGTCCGAGTGAACCGTATGCCCTATATCACACACACCTTGATGTGGCTAACCGTTTATGTTGCACTCCCTAATAGAAAATGGTTCATCGTAGCGAACTGTATGCCGTATATCGCACACACATTGATATGGCTGCCCGTTTATGTTGTTCTACCTCATCGCAAACAGTTCGAACGGGTTAACCATGTGGCCTGAATCGCACACGCAACTAAAAGTTGAACCGTATTTTATGCATCCTCCATCGCAAACGTTTTGCACCTTTTTGACGGTTTTCATACACCACCGTTTGCAATTACTCCATCGCACATAGTTTCTCGAAGGGTCTCTGATCGTAGCATCACATTAGCAGCATCCTGCAGTAGTGTTGCAAAGATATCAAATCATGCATATAAGAATTAAGAGAAGAATCAAATATTGTTCATAGACAATCTTACTCATAAACCCACAATTCATCGGATCTCGGCAAACAAACCGCAAAAAAGAATTACATCGAATAGATCTCCAAGAACATCGAGGAGAACTTTGTATTGAGATCCAAAGAGAGAGAAGAAGCCATCTAGCTAATAACTATGGACCCGAAGGTCTGTGGTAAACAACTCACACATCATCGGAGAGGCTATGGTGTTGATGTAGAAGCCCTCCGTGATCGAATCCCCTTCCGGCAGATCGCCGGAAAAGGTCCCCAGATGGGATCTCACGGGTACAGAAGGTTGCGGTGGCAGAAAAGTGGTTTTGAGTATATATAGGCAAAAGAAGTAGGTCAGTGGAGCTGCGAGGGGCCCACGAGGGTGGGGGGCATGCCTGGCCCCCCTGGGCGCGCTTCCCTACCTTGTGGCCGCCCTGCTGCTTCCTTGACGTCCACTCCAAGTCTCCTGGATCACATTTGTTCCAAAAAAGATCCTCGTGAAGGTTTCATTCCGTTTGATATTCCTTTTCTGCGAGACACTGAAATAGGAAAAAAACAACAATTTTCATTGGGCTTTCGGTTAATAGGTTAGTCCCAAAAATAATATAAAAGTGTATAATAAAGCGCATAAACATCTAAAACATATAATATAATAGCATGGAACAATAAAAAAATTATAGATACATTGGAGACGTATCAAGCATCCCCAAGCTTAATTCCTGCTCGTCCTTGAGTAGGTAAATGATAAAAACAAAAATTTTGATGTAGAATGCTACCTAACATAATTTTCAATGTATATCTCTTTATTGCGGCATGAATGTTTAGATCTGAAAGGTTCTAGACAGAAGTTTAATATTGACATAAAAATAATAATATTTCAAGAAATGCTAACCAAGCAATCATGTCTTATCAAAATAACATAGCCAAAGAAAGCTTATCCCTACAAAGTCATATAGTTTGGCCATGCTTCATTTTCGTCACACAAAATGCTCCCATCATGCACAACCCCGATGACAGGCCAAGAAATTGTTTCATACTTTAGTATTTTCGAACTTTTTCAACTTTCACGCAATATATGAGCGCGAGCCATGGATATAACACTATGGGTGGAACAGAATATGATGATGGAGGTTGTGTGAGAAGACAAAAAGGGAGAAAGTCTCACATTGACGCGGCTAATCAACGGGCTATGGAGATGCCCATCAATTGATGTCAATGCAAGGAGTAGGGATTGTCATGCAACGGATGTACTAGAGCTATGAATATATGAAAGCTCAACAAAAGAAACTAAGTGGGTGTGCATCCAACTTGCTTGCTCACGAAGACCTAGGGCATTTAAGGAAGCCCATTGTTGGAATATACAAGCCAAGTTCTATAATGAAAAATTCCTACTAGTATATGAAAGTGACAACATAAGAGACTCTCTATCATGAAGATCATGGTGCTACTTTGAAGCACATGTGTGGAAAAAGGATAGTAACATTGCCCCGTCTCTCTTTTTCTCTCATTTTTTGGGCCTTTTTGGCTTTTCTTTGTTTTTCTTTTTTTTGAAGAACTTTCCTCACATGGGACAATGCTCTAATAATGAAAATCATCACACTTTTATTTACTTTACAACTAAAGAATTACAACTCAATACTTAGAACAAAATATGACTCTATATGAATGCCTCTGGCGGTGTACTAGGATATGCAACGAATCAAGAGTGACATGCATGAAAGAATTATGAAGGTGGCTTTGCCACAAATATGATGTCAACTACATGATCATGCAAGGCAATATGACAATCATGGAGCGTGTCATAATAAACGGAACGGTGGAAAGTTGCATGGCAATATATCTCGGAATGGCTATGGAAATGCTATAATAGGTAGGTATGGTGGCTGTTTTGAGGAAGATATAAGGAGGCTTATGTGTAATAGAGCGTATCATATCACGAGGTTTGGATGCACCGGCGAAGTTTGCACCAACTCTCGAGGTGAGAAAGGGCAATGCACGGTACCAAAGAGGCTAGCAATGATGGAAGGGTGAGAGTGTGTATAATCCATGGACTCAACATTAGTCAAAAGAACTCATATACTTATTGCAAAAATCTACAAGTCATCAAAACCAAGCACTACGCGCATGCTCCTATGGGGATAAGTTGGTAGGAAAAGACCATCGCTCGTCCCCGACCGCCACTCATAAGGAAAGAAATCGAAGAACACCCCATGCTTCAAATTTGTCACACAACGTTTACCATATGTGCATGCTACGGGACTTGCCAACTTCAACACAAGTATTTCTCAATTCCATAATTACTCAACTAGCACAACTTTAATATTACCACCTTTATATCTCAAAACAACTATCAAGAATCAAACTTCTCATAACATTTAATGCGCTCTATATGAAAGTTTTTATTATACCCACCCCGGCTGTCTACCATATTAGGACTAATTTCATAACCAAAGCAAATTGCCATGCTGTTCTAAAAGACTCTCAAAATAATATAAGTGAAGTATGAGAGATCAATAATTTCTATAAAATAAAACCACCACCGTGCTCTAAAAAGATATAAGTGAACACTAGAGCAAAATTATCTAGCTCAAAAGATATAAGTGAAGCACATAGAGAATTCTAATAAATTCTGATTCATGTGTGTCTCTCCCAAAAGGTGTGTACAGCAAGGATGATTGTGGTAAACTAAAAAGCAAAGAGTCAAATCATACAAGTCGCTCCAAGTAAAACACATATCATGTGGTGAATAAAAATATAGCCTCAAGTAAAGTACCGGTAGATGAAGACGAAAGAGGGGATGCCTTCCGGGGCATACCCAAGCTCGGGATTTTCGTTGTCCTTGAATTTTACCATGGGGTGCCTTGGGAATCCCTAAGCTTAGGCTCTTGGCACTCTTTTTCCGAAATCCATCAAATCTTTACCCAAAAACTTGAAAACTTCACAACATAAAACTCAACCGAAAATATCATGAGCTCCGTTAGTATAAGAAAACAAACCACCACTTTAAGGTATTGTAATAAACTCATTCTTTATTTATATAGGTGTTAAACTTACTGTATTTCAACTTTTCTATGGTTCATACCCCCCGATACTAGCCATAGATTCATCAAAATAAGCAAACAACACATGAAAAATAGAGTCTGTCAAAAATAGAACAGTCTGTAGTAATCTGTAGGTGTCGAATATTTTGTAACTCCAAAAATCCTGAGAAATTGGGACATCCTAAATAATTTGTATATTGATTTACTGCAGTTGGAATTAGTATTTTATTTCTCTATGGTTAAAAATGAAAATTATTCTCGTGAGCGCATACTTTCTGTTTTTTCAGCAAGATCAAATAACAATCATCCAAGAAGATCCTAAAGGCTTTACTTGGCACAAACACTAATTAAAACATAAAAAACACAATCATAACATAGGATAGATGATTTATTAATTACTAAACAGGAACAAAAAGCATGGAACAAAAATAAAATTGGGTTGCCTACCAACAAGCGCTATCGTTTAACGCCTCCCAACAAGCATTGATAATTTTGATGATGCTGACATGAAAGACAAGAGTTGAAGCACAAAGAGAGCATCACAAAACACAGGAAAAACATATATAAGTTTAATATACTTCCTATGCATAGGAATTTTATAAGCAAACAAATTATCAAGAAAAGCAAAAACTAGCATATGCATGGAAGAAAAAGGAAACAATAGCAATCTCAACAAGACGAGAGGTAATTTAGTAACATGAAAATTTCTACAAGCATATTTTCCTCTCTCATAATAATTACATGTAGGATAATAAGCAAATTCAACAATATAGCTATCACAAAACATATTCTTAACATGATCCACATGTATGCAAAGTTGACACTCTTCCAAAATAGTGGGATTAACATTAACTAAAGTCATGACCTCTCCAAACCCACTTTTATCAAAAACTTCGTAAGATTGAACATTCTCCAAATATGTGGGATCTAAAGTTGACACTCTTCCAAACCCACTTTTAATATTATTGCAAACAATATTATCAATCTCATATTCATCATGGGGCTTAAATAAATTTTCAAGATCATAAGAAGAATCACCCCAATCATGATCATTGCAACAAGTAGTAGACATAGCAAAACTAGCATCCCCAAGCTTAGGGCTTTGCAAATTATTAGCAGAATTGACATTCATAGAATTTATAATAACTTCATTGCAATCATGCTTTTTATTCAAAGATCTATCATGAACTACTTCATAAAGTACTTCATCACAATTTTCAGATTCACGAATTTCAAGCAAAACTTCATAAAGATAATCTAGTGCACAAAACTCACTAGCAATTGGTTCATGATAATTGGATCTCTAAAATGATTGGCAAGCGGATGAAGATCCTTTTAGCAGCGAATATGCAAGCAAAAAGAAGGTACATGGTAACACAAGATCGAACAGAAGAAGGCGAATAAAATGGCAAGGGTGAAGTGGGGGAGAGGAAAACGAAAGGCAAATGGCAAATAATGTAATGCAAGGGATAAGAGTTTGTGATGGGTACTTGGTATGTCTTGAATTGGCGTAGATCTCACTGGCAACAGCGCCATAAATCCTTCTTGCTACCTCTTGAGCATGCGTTGGTTTTCCCTTGAAGAGGAAGGGTGATGCAGCAAAGTAGCGTAAGTATTTCCCTCGGTTTTTGAGAACCAAGGTATCAATCCAGTAGGAGACTACACACAAGTCACCTAGTACCTGCACAAACAAACAAGAACCTCGCAACCAACACAATAAAGGGGTTATCAATCGCTTCACGGTCACTTACGAAAGTGAGATATGATAGAGATAATAAGATAAATATTTTTGGTATTTTTGTTGTATAGATTAAAAAGTAAAGATTGCAAAATAAATGGCGACAGAAATAGCTAGTTGACGGGAAAAATAATATGATGTAAAGTAGACCCGGGGGGCCATAGGTTTCACTAGTGGCTTCTCTCAAGATAGCATGAATTACGATGGGTGAACAAATTACTGCCGAGCAATTGATAGAAAAGCGCATAGTTATGATGATATCTAGGCATGATCATGAACATAGGCATCACGCCCGTGTCAAGTAGACCGAAATGATTCTGCATCTACTACTATTACTCCACAGATCGACCTCTATCCAGCATCTAGAGTATTAAGTTCATAAGAACAGAGTAAAGCATTAGGCAAGATGACATGATGTAGAGGGATAAACTCAAGCAATATGATATAAACCCCATCTTTTTATCCTCGATGGCAACAATACAATACGTGTCGGTTTCCTTTCTGTCACTGGGATCGAGCACCACAAGATTGAACCCAAAGCTAAGCACTTCTCCCATTGCAAGAAAGATCAATCTAGCAGGCCAAACCAAACTGATAATTCCAAGAGACTTGCAAAGATATCAAATCATGCATATAAGAATTCAGAGATGAATCAAATATTGTTCATAGATAATCTTAAAGATAAACCCACAATTCATCGGATCTCGGCAAACACATCGCAAAAAAGAATTACATCGAATAGATCTCCAAGAACATCGAGGAGAACATTGTATTTAGATCCAAAGAGAGAGAAGAAGCCATTTAGCTAATAACTATGGACCCGAACGTCCGTGGTAAACTACTCACACATCAACGGAGAGGCTATGGTGTTGATGTAGAAGCCCTCCGTGATCAAATCCCCTTCCGACGGATCACCGGAAAAGGTCCCCAGATGGGATCTCACGGGTACAGATGGTTGCAGCGGTGGAAAAGTGGTTTCGTGGCTCCCTTAGATGTTTTCAGGGTATAAGAGTATATATAGGCGAAAGAAGTAGGTCGGTGGAGCTGCAAGGGGCTCATGAGGGTGGGGGCGCGCCACCCTACCTCGTGGCCGCCTCGCTGCTTCCTTGACGTCCACTCGAAGTCTCCTGGATCACATTTGTTCCAAAAAAGATCCTCGCGACGGTTTCATTCCGTTTGATATTCCTTTTCTGCGAAACACTGAAATAGGCAAAAAAACAACAATTTGCACTGGGCTTTCGGTTAATAGATTAGTCCCAAAAATAATATAAATGTGTATAATAAAGCCCATAAACATCGAAAACAGATAATATAATAGCATGGAACAATAAAAAGTTACAGATACATTGGAGACGTATTAGCATTCACATCTAGGAGTACGGCACACGCCACCAACACGACTTCCATCTGACACCATATTTCTTGGAGTCCGTGCTACAACTATCTCTTCAACCTCGTCGTTTCTCTAACTCAGCCATCGCGCGGCGGGAGAGGTGGGGGTTTGCCGATAGTCGGTTTCCTCAACTGCGGTCCCACTTGTAAGGCCAACTCCAACTCACTACCCCAAACGGACCTCCATTTTGCCTAGATTCTGTCCGTTTGGGTAGGGCAATGGGGTCGTGTTCGGGCCATTTCTCAAATGCGGTGGCCGTGCACCCGACGCGCGGACGCATCCCGGCCGCGTACATTTTCTTTGCAAACACATATCTTTTTTTCATCATGGAAATGCATCACCAAAATTTGACTAGAAAAGCAAGACCATAGAAAACAAGAACCACAAGAATACATTTTAGAAGATATCCAACTTCCATAACTGCTCCTATAAGTTGGATTAGTGCCTTCTCGATGCATTCATTGTTGATCTGCGGAGGCTCGATCTTCCGTGCTTCTTTTTTCTTCGAGTGTAAAGAAGTAGACGTTTCTTCCTTGCATCTAGTCTTATGTGTAGCCTCTATTCTATCAACAAGTGCACTAGTCTCATCTCTAGCCTAGATGCTAGCTAAAAGTACTAGAACATCTACTAAATTGCGCTCTATCAATATATCAATGTACTCTTCTTCCCAATGCCAAAACTTGCAACCATTCTACACAATAAAATTTTGAGGTAGCACAACTAGTCTAATCCGAGAGCACAACCGAAGCTAAAGTAGCACCTACCCCATAGGTTGAGGACTTGATGAACACCCATCCGGGATGTTCCGGCATTGTAGACACGCGACACAAGACATTCTTTGGGTAGTCGTCACACGTAATGAGTGGCAACGGTGCGCCGACGAGCTTTTGGGCCAGCACCGAGCCCGGCTGACCGGCATTCATGTATATGTCGGCGGACCGCCGACGATGTAGATCCAAGCGGCTAGAGGAGGAGTCCGTACCTGCATGCGGCCTTGAGGCCTTGCCAGGACCTTTTGTCCCGGTGCCTGGCCAGTCCATGGCGCGGTGCGGCCTCCCACAGCCGGGCGAGCTCAAGCCCGACTGGATCCGCTCCAAATCCGGCCGTCGGGTGCTCAAAACACGTAGCCGTGGTTGGGTAGCTCCGGGGTGTCGAGGGAAAGGGGGCTGAGCGAGCACGCTTCCGAGCTACATGCGCTGGAGTTGGCCTAGCGGTGTGGTGGACCAACCATGTGGGGGTGCGAAGTGGCTTCGCTCGTGTGGGGGACAGAAGTCATTCTCGACTCAACTAATAACATCATTACAAGGAACCCAAGGGTCCGGGAGCGGTTTGATCTCCCCTATCTTGTGCAAGTTGATGCTGCTTGATAATGATAAGTGTGATGTTAAGATGCCATCGCTTGAGGGTAAGGCTTGGGTAGGCGCAAATGGAGATTGGGTTGTTTATATTGGGTACAATTGCGAGTGGGAACTTGTGAATGTGTACACTTGTCACCGGGTTCCACTTCCAAAAATCTCAGACTGCCCAGAGGTTGAGTACTTCTACGTCCGTTCAACTACGATCATGGTGACTCTCGTCTACAGAAGATAGCAATTTGTCGAGTTCCCAACCGCTTTTGGGGTTATAGGAATGCTTGTGTTGTCACTATCTTCGACAAGCTTGCTGCCGTCCTTCGAGGTTCGACTCGATGGATATTGCTCAAAAATCAGTTTCTATACGCGGATGAGTACTGTGATGCAATTCAATACGAGGGTCTTGTGTTTGCTGCCACCACTTGTGGCACTGTTTTTGCATGGAATCCTTATGCTTTCAGTACGTTTGTCTTCCACCGTAATTATAATTGTTTCATCCAGATGCATGCGGGTTAGCTAGTTTCCCTTTACTAAATAACCTTCTTGTCTTTCCAAGGTCCTGTGAACATTCCACCACCTATATTTGAAAAAATTTATAACCACGGGGGAGATGACAATGATGATGATCACAAGCATGGGGACCCATATACTCAGTGGCGCCTGGCAACTTATTCCAATGGATCACCTCATCTTATCTGTATACAGGGCACTGCTGATGTTAGTAAGGAAGAAGGTGTTCTCTCCCATGGTCGCACTCTGTGGACCTATTCCAACATCCGCTGCAGGGTATTCAGGATGGATACTATTGTGCTAGCGCCAACACCTTCTCCCTGGTTTAGTATTGATACTCTTGGAGGAAACTCGCTCTTCCTTGGACAAAACTATCCAATGATGGTGAAAGGCGATCCAGCTGCTGTTGACACAACGTTACTACCATTTATGAGAAGCACCTGTATCTATACCTCGGACATTGGCATGGTTCCTACCATGGCTATTACAATATGCGTCCTGACATAGGCCGCTTCAGCCTGGATGATCAGTCCTGCGTTGGTCTCGAGATTGACAGTAGCTGCCCCTTCCTAGAGAATCACTTCTGGTTCAAAGCAAGCGTTTCCAACGCCGAAGATTGGTTGAGCTGAAGTTCATTTCATTGCTTGTCATTTGTTGTGTGATGAAAACTTTAGTATTTACTAGATTGTTTTGTTGGAACTAATCTATAATCCAACATGCATCCTTGTTGTCGTTGTGTGTTGATGACTTGTTGTATGTAATGAATGGTACATTTGCATATGCATGTCATAAACTCAATTCATAAATGGTTTTCGACTCACTTCTTGGAGTGCTAGTGCCGTAGTAGTATGGCTAGCATCTATAATAGTATGAAGTTGCCACATCACATAGAGACAACCAATAGCTAGGTGTCGCACGGAGGCCGAGAAATATGGTGATGTGGGCTTGTACGCGTGAGGTGGGCTTGTACGTAGTATGATGTAGGCACATGGCTTGTCGTGTTTCCTACTCCTCCGGTCTAAATGTGGAGAAGATTTGGTCGATTTCTTCCTCCTTTTGCCGACACGTGGGACATCCAGCATATAGGTCGTGTCATGCAAGAAAATGGAGTGGTAGTTGAAGCCACGTGATGTGCATCTTGGGTTAAACTATAAATAGAATCTTACTGTTGGGGAACGTAGTAATTTCAAAAATTTCCTACGCACACGCAAGATCATGGTGATGCATAGCAGCGAGAGGGGAGAGTGTTGTCCATGTACCCTCGTAGACCAAAAGCGGAAGCGTTAGCACAACGCGGTTGATGTAGTCGTAGGTCTTCACGATCCGACTGATCAAGTACCGAACGCACGGCACCTCTGAGTTCAGCACATGTTCAGCCCGATGACGTCCCTCTAACTCCGATCCAGCCGAGTGTTGAGGGAGAGTTTCATCAGCACGACGGCGTGGTGACGATGTTGATGTTCTACTGACGCAGGGTTTCGCCTAAGCACCGCTAGAGTATTATCGAGGTGGACTATGGTGGAGGGGGGCACCGCACACGGCTAAGAGACGATCAACTTGATCAACTTGTGTCTAGAGGTGCCCCCCTGCCCACGTATATAAAGGATCAAGGGAGAGAGGCCGGCCGGCCCTTGGGGCTCGCCAAGGAGGGGGAGTCCTCCTCCTAGTAGGAGTAGGACTCCCCTTTCCTAGTCCAACTAGGAAGAGAGAAGGGGGAAGGAAAGAGAGGGAGAGGGAGAGGGAAAGAGGGGCCGCGCCCCCTCCCCTAGTCCAATTCGGATTCCCCATGGGAGGGGACGCGCCACCTCCTGGGCTGCTGCCCTCTCTCTCCCCTCAGGCCCACAAAGGCCCAATACTTCCCCAGGGGGTTCCGGTAACCCTTCCGGCACTCCGGTTTTCTCCGAAATCACCCGAAACACTTCCAGTGTCCGAATATAGCCGTCCAATATATCGATCTTTATGTCTCGACCATTTTAAGACTCCTCGTCATGTCTGTGATCATATCCGGGACTCCGAACAACCTTCGGTACATCAAAATATATAAACTCATAATTAAACTGTCATCGTAATGTTAAGCATGCGGACCCTATGGGTTCGAGAACAATGTAGACATGACGGAGACACGTCTCCGGTCAATAACCAATAGCGGAACCTGGATGCTCATATTGGCTCCTATGTATTCTACGAAGATCTTTATCGGTCAGACCGCATAACAACATACGTTGTTCCCTTTGTCATCGGTATGTTACTTGCCCGAGATTCGATCGTTGGTATCTCAATACCTAGTTCAATCTCGTTACCGGCAAGTCGCTTTACTCGTTCCGTAATACATCATCCCACAACTAACTCATTAGTTGCAATGCTTGCAAGGCTTAAGTGATGTGCAGTACCGAGAGGGCCCAGAGATACCTCTCCGACAATCGGAGTGACACATCCTAATCTCGAAATACGCCAACCCAACAAGTACCTTCGGAGACACCTATAGAGCACCTTTATAATCACCCAGTTACGTTGTGATGTTTGGTAGCACACAAAGTGTTCCTCTGGTAAACGGGAGTTGCATAATCTCATAGTCATAGGAACATGTATAAGTCATGAAGAAAGCAATATCAACAAACTAAACGATCAAGTGCTATGCTAACGGAATGGGTCAAGTCAATCACATCATTCTCCTAATGATGTGATCCCGTTAATCAAATGACAACTCATGTCTATGGTTAGGAAACATAACCATCTTTGACCAACGAGCTAGTCAAGTAGAGGCATACTAGTGACACTTTGTTTGTCTATGTATTCACACATGTATTATGTTTCCGGTTAATACAATTCTAGCATGAATAATAAACATTTATCATGATATAAGGAAATAAATAATAACTTTATTATTGCCTCTAGGGCATATTTCCTTCAGTCTCCCACTTGCACTAGAGTCAATAATCTAGTTCACATCGCCATGTGATTTAAGATCAATAGTTCACATCGTCATGTGACCAACACCCGAAGGGTTTACTAGAGTCAATAATCTACTTCACATCACTATGTGATTAATACCCAAAGAGTACTAAGGTGTGATCATGTTTTGCTTGTGAGGGAAGTTTAGTCAACGGGTCTACCACATTCAGATCCGTATGTATTTTGCAAATTTCTATGTCAACAATGCTCTGCACGGAGCTACTCTAGCTAATTGCTCCCACTTTCAATATGTATCCAGATTGAGACTTTGAGTCATCTAGATCAGTGTCAAAACTTGCATCGACGTAACCCTTTACAACAATCCTTTTGTCACCTCCATAATCGAGAAACATATCCTTATTCCACTAAGGATAATTTTGACCAATGTCCAGTGATATACTCCTAGATCACTATTGTACTCCCTTGCCAAACACAGGGCAGGGTATACAATAGGTCTGGTACACATCATGGCATAATTTATAGAACCTATGGCTGAGGCATAGGGAATGACTTTCATTCTCTCTCTATCTTCTGCCGTGGTCGGGTTTTGAGTCTTACTCAACTTCACACCTTGTAACACAGGCAAGAACTCTTTCTTTGACTGTTCTATTTTGAACTACTTCAAAATCTTGTCAAGGTATGTACTCATTGAAAAACTTATCAAGTGTCTTGCTCTATCTCTATAGATCTTGATGCTCAATATGTAAGCAGCTTCACTGAGGTCTTTCCTTGAAAAACTCCTTTCAAACACTCCTTTATGCTTTGCAGAATAATTCTACATTATCTCCGATCAACAATATGTTATTCACATATACTTATCAGAAATGTTGTAGTGCTCCCACTCACTTTCTTGTAAATACAGGCTTCACTGCAAGTCTGTATAAAACTATATGCTTTGATCAACTTATCAAAGCGTGTATTCCAACTCCGAGATGCTTGCACCAGTCCAAAGATGGATCGCTGTAGCTTGCATATTTTGTTATTACCTTTAGGATTGACAAAACTTTCTTATTGCATCATATACAACTCTTCTTTAATAAATCTATTAAGGAATGCAGTTTTGTTTATCCACTTGCCAGATTTCATAAAATGCGGTAATTGCTAACATGATTCGGACAGACTTAAGCATAGATACGAGTGAGAAACTCTCATCGTAGTCAACACCTTGAACTTGTCGAAAACCTTTTTGCGACAATTCTAGCTTTTGTAGATAGTGACACTACTATCAGCGTCCGTCTTCCTCTTGAAGATCCATTTAATATCAATGGCTTGCTGATCAATGGGCAAGTCAATCAAAGTCCATACTTTGTTCTCATACATGGATCTCATCTCAGATTTCATGGCCTCAAGCCACTTCGCGGAATCTGGGCTCATCATCGCTTCCTCATAGTTCGTAGGCTCGTCATGGTCAAGTAACATGACCCCCAGAACAGGATTATCGTACCACTCTGGTGCCGATCTCACTCTGGTTTACCTACGAGGTTTGGTAGTAACTTGATCTGAAGTTACATGATCATCATCATTAGCTTCCTCACTAATTGGTGTAGTAATCATAGGAACAGATTTCTGTGATGAACTACTTTCCAATAAGGGAGCATGTACAGTTACCTCATCAAGTTCTACTTTCCTCCCACTCACTTCTTTCGAGAGAAACTCCTTTTCTAGAAAGGATCCATTCAAAGCAACAAATATATTGCCTTCAGATCTGTGATAGAAGGTTTACCCAACTTTTTCATTTGGGTATCCTATGAAGACGGACTTCTTCGATTTGGGTTAGAGCTTATCAGGTTGAAACTTTTTCACATAAGCATTGCAACCTCAAACTTTAAGAAACGACAGCTTAGGTTTCTTGGCAAACCATAGTTCATACGGTGTCGTCTCAACGGATTTAGATGGTCCCCTATTTAACGTGAATGCGGCTGTCTCTAATGCATAACCCCAAAACGATAGTCGTAGATCGGTAAGAGACATCATAGATCGCACCATATCTAATAATGTACGGTTATGACGTTCAGACACACCATTATGCTATGGTGTTCCAGGTGGCGTGAGTAGTGAAACTATTTCACATTGTTTTTAACTCAAGGCCAAACTCGTAACTCAAATATTTTACTTCTGCGATCATATCGTAGAAACTTTTATTTTTGTTATGATGATTCTCCACTTCACTCTGAAATTCTTTGAACTTTTCAAATGTTTCAGACTTGTGTTTCATCAAGTAGATATACTCATATCTGCTCAAATCATCTGTGAAGATCAGAAAATAATAATACCTACCGCGAGCTTCAGTATTCATCGGATCACATACATCAGTATGCATGATTTCCAACAAATCTGTTGCTTGCTGCATTGTTCCGGAGAACAGAGTCTTAGTCATCTTGCCCATGAGGCATGGTTCGCAAGCATCAACTGATTCATAATCAAGTGATTCCAAAAGTCCATCAGCATGGAGTTTCTTCATGCGCTTTACACTAATATGACCTAAATGGTAGTGCCACAAATAAGTTGCACTATCATTATTAACTTGCATCTTTTGGTTTCAATATTATGAATATGTGTATCACTATGATCGAGATCCAACGAACCATTTTCATTGGGTGTGTAACCATATATGTAAACAGAATAACAATTTATTCTCTTACTTAAATGAATAACCGTATTGCAATAAACATGATCAAATCATATTCATGCTCAATGCAAACACCAAATAACACTTATTTAGGTTTAACACTAATCCCGAAAGTATATGGAGTGTGCGATGATGATCATATCAATCTTGGAACCACTTCCAACACACATCGTCACTTCACCCTTAACTAGTCTCTGTTCATTCTGCAACTCCCGTTTCGAGTTACTACCAGTATCAAATACCGAGGGGTTGCTACGAACACTAGTAAAATACACATCAATAATCTGTATATCAAATATACCGTTGTTCACTTTGCCATCCTTCTTATCCGCCAAATACTTGGGGCAGTTCCGCTTCTAGTGACCAGTCCCTTTGCAGTAGAAGCACTTAGTCTCAGGCTTAGGATCAGACTTGGGCTTCTTCACTTGAGCAGCAACTTGCTTGCCGTTCTTCTTGAAGTTCCCCTTCTTCCCTTTGCCCTTTTCTTGAAACTAGTGGCCTTGTCTACCATCAACACTTGATATTTTTCTTGATTTCTACCTTCGTCGATTTCAGCATTACGAAGAGCTTGGGAATCATTTCCGTTATCCCTAGCATATCATAGTTCATCACGAAGTTCTACTAACTTGGCGATGGTGACTAGAGAATTCTGTCAATCACTATTTTATCTGGAAGATTAACTCCCACTTGATTCAAGCGATTGTAGTACCCAGACAATCTGAGCACATGCTCACTGCTTGAGCTATTCTCCTCCATCTTTTAGCTATAGAACTTGTTGGAGACATCATATCTCTCAACTCGGGTATTTACTTGAGATATTAACTTCAACTCCTGGAACATCTCATATGGTCCATGATGTTCAAAACGTCTTTGAAATCCCGATTCTAAGCTGTTAAGCATGGTGCACTAAACTATCAAGTAGTCATCATATTGAGCTAGCCAAACGTTCATAACGTCTGCATCTGCTCCTGCAATAGGTCAGTCACCTAGCGGTGCATCAAGGACATAATTCTTCTGTGCAGTAATAAGGATAAACCTCAGATCACGGATCCAATCCGCATCATTGCTACTAACCTTTTTCAACTTAGTTTTCTCTAGGAACATATAAAAATTAAACGGGGAGCAAGATCACGAGCTATTGATCTACAACATAGATATGCTAATACTACCAGGACTAAGTTCATGATAAATTAAAGTTCAATTAATCATATTACTTAAGAACTCCCACTTAGATAGACATCCCTCTAATCATCTAAGTGATCACGTGATCCAAATCAACTAAACCATAACCGATCATCACGTGAAATGGAGTAGCTTTCAATGGTGAACATCATTATGTTGATCATATCTACTATATGATTCACGCTCGACCTTTCGGTCTCCAGTGTTCCGAGGCCATATCTGCATATGCTAGGCTCGTCAAGTTTAACCCGAGTATTCTGCGTGTGCAAAACTGGCTTGCACCCGTTGTAGATGGACGTAGAGCTTATCACACCCGATCATCACGTGGTGTCTGGGCATGGCGAACTTTGGCAATGGTGCATACTCAGGGAGAACACTTTTATCTTGAAATTTAGTGAGAGATCATCTTATAATGCTACCGTCAATTAAAGCAAGATAAGATGCATAAAAGATAAACATCACATGCAATCATAATATGTGACATGATATGGCCATCATCATCTTGTGTCCTTGATCTCCATCTCCAAAACATCGTCATGATTTCCATCATCACCGGCATGACACCATGATCTCCATCATCTTGATCTATATCAATGTGTTGTCATATGGTTGTCTCGCCAACAATTGCTCTTGCAACTATTGCTATCGCATAGCGATAAAGTAAAGTAATTATTTGGTGCTTGCATGTTATTCAATAGAGAGATAGCCATGAGGCTTTTGCCAGTTGCTGATAACTTCAACAAAACATGATCATCTTATACAACAACTTATATCTCATCATGTCTTGACCATATCACATCACAACATGCCCTGCAAAAACAAGTTAGACGTCCTCTACTTTGTTGTTGGAAGTTTTACGTGGTTGCTACGGGCTTAGCAAGAACCGTTCTTACCTACGCATCAAAACCACAATGATAGTTTGTCAAGTTGGTGCTGTTTTAAACTTCTCAAGGACCAGGTGTAGCCACACTCGGTTCAACTAAAGATGGAGAAACTGACACCCGCTAGTCACCTGTGTGCATAGCACGGCGGTAAAACCAGTCACGCGTAAGCGTACGCGTAATGTCGGTCCGGGCCGCTTCATCCAACAATACCGCCAAACCAAAGTGTGACATGCTGGTAAGCAGTATGACTAATATCGCCCACAACTCACTTGTGTTCTACTCGTGCATATAACATCAACACATAAAACATAGGCTCGGATGCCACTGTTGGGGAACGTAGTAATTTCAAAAATTTCCTACGCACACGCAAGATCATGGTGATGCATAGCAACGAGAGGGGAGAGTGTTGTCCACGTACCCTTGTAGACCGAAAGCAGAAGCGTTAGCACAACGCGGTTGATGTAGTCGTACGTCTTCATGATCCGACCGATCAAGTACCGAACGCATGACACCTCCGAGTTCAGCACACGTTCAGCCCGATGACGTCCCTCTAACTCCGATCCAGCCGAGTGTTGAGGGAGTGTTTCGTAAGCACAACGGCATGGTGATGATGTTGATGTTCTACCGACGCAGGGCTTCGCCTAAGCACCGCTACAGTATTATCGAGGTGGACTATGGTGGAGGGGGCACCGCACACGGCTAAGAGACGATCCACTTGATCAACTTGTGTCTAGAGGTGCCCCTACCCCCGTATATAAAGGAGGAAGGGAGAGAGGCCAGCCGGCCCTTGGGGCGCGCCAAGGAGGGGGGAGTCCTCCTCCTAGTAGGAGTAGGACTCCCCTTTCCTAGTCCAACTAGGAAGAGAGAAGGGGGAAGGAAAGAGAGGGACAGGGAGAGGGAAAGAGGGGCCGCGCCCCCCTCCCCTAGTCCAATTTCGACTCCCCATGGGAGGGGACGCGCCACCTCCTGGGCTGCTGCCCTCTCTCTCCCCTCAGGCCCACAAAGGCCCAAAACTTCCCTGAGGGGTTCCGGTAACCCTTCGGGCACTCCGGTTTTTCCGAAATCACCCGAAACACTTCCGGTGTCCGAATATAGACGTCCAGTATATCGATCTTTATGTCTCGACCATTTCGAGACTCCTCGTCATGTCCGTGATCATATCCGGGACTCCGAACAACCTTCGGTACATCAAAATATATAAACTCATAACTAAACTGTCATCGTAACATTAAGCATGCAGACCCTACGGGTTCGAGAACAATGTAGACATGACCGAGACACGTCTCCGGTCAATAATCAATAGCGGAACTTGGATGCTCATATTGGCTCCTACATATTCTACGAAGATCTTTATCGGTCAGACCGCATAACAACATACCTTGTTCCCTTTGTCATCGGTATGTTACTTGCCCGAGATTCGATCGTTGGTATCTCAATACCTAGTTCAATCTCGTTACCGGCAAGTCTCTTTACTCGTTCTGTAATACATCATCCCGCAACTAACTCATTATTTGCAATGCTTGCAAGGCTTAAGTGATGTGCATTACCGAGAGGGCCCAGAGAGACCTCTCCGACAATCGGAGTGACAAATCCTAATCTCGAAATACGCCAACCCGACAAGTACCTTTGGAGACACCTGCAGAGCACCTTTATAATCACCCAGTTACGTTGTGACGTTTGGTAGCACACGAAGTGTTCCTCCGGTAAATGGGAGTTGCATAATCTCATAGTCATAGGAACATGTATAAGTCATGAAGAAAGCAATATCAACAAACTAAATGATCAAGTGCTATGCTAACGGAATGGGTCAAGTCAATCACATCATTCTCCTAATGATGTGATCCCATTAATAAAATGACAACTCATGTCTATGGTTAGGAAACATAACCATCTTTGATCAACGAGCTAGTCAAGTAGAGGCATACTAGTGACACTTTGTTTGTCTATGTATTCACACATGTATTATGTTTCCTGTTAATACAATTCTAGCATGAATAATAAACATTTATCATGATATAAGGAAATAAATAATAACTTTATTATTGCCTCTAGGGCATATTTCCTTCACTTACTACTCTTGAGTAACTCCAAAAGAGGCCACCGAAGATCTTTATTGGATTTGTTTTTCATCACCAGCATGTCGAGGTGAAAGATGTGCAGGTTCAGTGGGTCCTCTTGCGTTTTCACTGACAAGTGGGACCGCATGTGAGAAAGCAGACGATGGGCTCCGCGCGCTTGCTGTCTAGCTGAGAAGAGAGATAGAGGAGGGCTGAGCACGGACTCTAGGAAATTGGTTCTACATAACCAGCACCTCGATATAGTCTCGATATAGTGGAGTGGTATGGGCCATAACTAGCATTCATGTCTAGCAGTATGGCACACGCGCGCCACCCACACGGGTCCCATATGACACAAATTTTCGTGGAGTCCATGCTACAACCATCTCCTCTCCCTCCTGTTTTCTCAGCCATCACGCGGTGGGAGGGGTAGGGGTTTGCCGATACTCAGTTTGCTCAACTGCAATCCCACTTGTAAGTGAAAAATGCAACACAACACGCATTCCCCCTTGAGCAGCGTGCCGGACCAACCGTGTGGGGGTGCAACGCGAACACGGCAGGCTTTTCCTTTTGAACTTGTAGCTTGTAAAATTTGGTTCTGCTCCATGGCGCGACCGATAGATAGAAATAACGATTTTCCGTAGAGTAATGAGAAGTTTGGTTCTGGCGCGGTTCATGCATTGAGTACATACGAAAATTGTGAAGTTGATGCGAAAGGTAAGATAATTACTAGTAGTACCATATACTACTGCATGGATTTGACGGGAAGATAAAGATACATACGGATCCATCAACGACATCCTCACTCCCTAGTGCGCCGGGTCACCAACCGACATGTGTGGGCAGCGGCATTGGCGGCGAGCTCAACATGCTTCTAAACAATGTCGTCCATGGTTGCCTTATGGATCAAGAAGGCTAGCAACCTGTCTTCCTCCTTGGCATGTAGTAGTCCTTGTGGACGATTTGCATGTAGACGTGGGTGATTATGTTGACGGTGTCTTGCTGCGCCAGGCACTGTGCTGTGAGTGCGACCTTGAGGTGGACATTCTCTGGCCCAATGGTGGGCAGTCGCAGAGCCACCAGTGCGTCGAAGAGGTTGTCACCATAGAGGCTATTAAGGGTGGTCGGCATCGCAAAGCCTGGGCGCGCGGGCTGGAGGCGTACGTCAAGGTCGTCCATGAGCTTCTTGACGACGGTGAACTTGTCGAGGAAGCCGACGAGGACCTTGTCGAACAATGATACGAAGTTGTCGCCCAAGCGGCCTCTCGCCCTGGCCGCCTCAAGCACGACCTGGAGATGTTCCTCGGTGCCGAGCCGCAGGACGGCGTCGTGGACCATCTGGCACAGCCGGCTGATGCTCGCGCTCATCGCCTCCTGTAAGTGCATCTAGTGCCCCTTAGTGATTTTGGTGTATTGAAGACTTATAGGTTATGGGACTGATGCGTTTGTGAGTGTACACAGGTCTATAAGTCTATGAGGAGTTTGATATTTACATAGAAAGTCAAACCCTAAAAATGAAGTTCTTCGAATGAAGGCTTTGGATTTCTGAAGAATTTGAAAGTGAAGAAATTGGTGTAATCCTGAAGACTTGGTATTCATTCGAGGAACATGAAGCGTGAAGACTTTTGTTTTCGTAGTTTCTTTTTCTCTTTTCTGAGTCATAGGAAACACCGTACCGTTAAAGGGGGTCGAGGAAATACTAAGGAAAAATTTCCAAGTGATGCTCAACTCAAATCCTACACCTACCAATCCCTTCAAGTGAAGCCATTGGAAATCTCATACAGCTCAGTCAATTTATTCAGTGACAGAGACGAAGTTCTAGTCTCCGAGGAATTTGTTCTGACTGAGGAGTTAGGAATTCACCTGTGCGGATTGCCTATACAATGAGGAACATGATAGCCCTGAGGAATTTGATACTCAAAATTCCGACCATTGCTATGCTATGCGCCAGCTGTCCCAAAATATCTACCCACCTAACGGTCATATCATTGAAGGGCATTTATGTCTTATCATGTCGGGTTGCTCCCTAGGCTATAAATAGCTGCCCCCTACAACCACTAGCTAGTTGGCTACTCCGAGAGAAACTGACACTTGTCATTTGAGAGCATGCCATCCTCCAAGGACTTTGAGTGAAAATCATCAAGTGAGGAAAACCCAAACCCAAACACCTACAAACCCCAAAGTGATTGAGCATCACTGAAGAGATTGATCCTGCGTGGATCCGACGCTTGTTACCTTGGAAAACTGTGCATCTTCCAGACGGTTAGGCATCATGGTCTAGAGCATCCAAGAGGAAATTGTGGATCGCCGAGTGACCAAGTCTGTGAAGGTTTGGAAGTCACCTAAAGACTTACCGCGACTGATTGGGCGAGGTCTGTGTGACCTTAGCTCAAGGAGAATAAGGTGAGGACTAAGTGCCCTGAGCTGCGTGTTCAGGACTGTGTGTCCTCAGGTTTAAATACATAGCCACCCTAACCAGACGTACAACTGTCACAGCAGTTGGAACTCGTCTACCAAATCATTGTCTTCACCAAGCTACCTGGGTCCATTTCCTCAACCCTTCCATTTCCTCATTTCGGTATTGTGTGCTTGTTCATATCTGTTTGAAGACATTGGCTGAAGACTTTCTCTATTTCCTGAGCTCAATTTCTTCAGCCTGTTTGTCTTCATTCTGTATATCCTGTGTTTACGCTTTCTGTACTCTGTGCTTGTTTTCATTTTATCATGAAGACCATGCTCTTGTTCTGTTATGTTTACTTCTGAGTACTTATTCCGCTCCAAGTAGTTCTTCACCCAGGAATTTCCTCACCCTGAAATTCCTCAGTGAAGAATTCATAAAAATCACCTATTCACCCCCCTCTAGTCGATATAATGCACTTTCACCTCCATGAGTCTAGCATCTAGTCAACTGATCTTGCGATTGGAGTGATCACTCTTTCCCTTGGTTAGGGTACGTAGGTGCGTAGGATTTTGTAGATTGGACTGGCGGGGAGCCTTTATATGAGAAGTGCAGACTGCGTTGCATTCACGTGTGTGTTGGCCATCTACTCCTCGTCCCCCTACTGCACCTGCCTTTGGCTGTATGACATGTGGGCCAGCCACCTGTTGGGCCCACGAGTCATTCACCCAAACACAGGTGCAGTAAGTCAATGAAGCTGCATCCCCCTCCATCCCAAAACACTTAGGCACGGTACATTAACTCCCTCCTCGTTTCTTATTTCGTGACATATCAACCAATGAGAGATGCGGGCCGTGCATGCTTTCAATGACTTGAGACTACCAAACATGACATGTAGTGGTTAGTTCATTGCATGTAATCCTATTAATTAACAAAAAGACATTAAGTTCTCTCGCTTTCCCCTTTGTCTTGGTCACGGTGCACAAGAGCATGGTTAATAGTATAGCCAGCTGTTGGCTATATGATGTTGCCATGTCATATAGAGCCATCACTTATAGCCACTCATAAAAATAGCTATAAGGCTGGCTATAAGAGTACTACCTTTTCTCATCTTCTCTCTCTCTTTCTTCATATTTATTGTATATCGGCCTAGGAATCCGCATTTAGCGACTCTTGCATGAGAGCCCACTCATCTTTTTCACTTGCTCTAAGATGACTTAGACTAGCCATAGTGGGAGTAACTTCAGCAGTAACATCGAGTCCAACTCAACAAATTTGCTTATGTGGCAATGAGTTAATGAGGAGAGAGGTAGTTTGAGTAACTTAGCTAGTTACTGTAACATCACATGTCCCAATGCAGTATGAGTCTATAACCTCATAAATGAGGCTTTGCATGTTACCATACTTATGTTACTATTGACTATGAAAGGTAGTAACATAGTTTAGGGATATGTGTATGTTACTCCTCATTGTGGCTAGTCATACACCTAGACGGAGGGAGTAGTCTCAAGTCATTGGATGCATATGCACCCCATGTCTCGTATTGGGTGATTTCTTTTTTTGTGGCAAAAAACAAGGAACGAGGTGGGTAGTTAATGCATCACGCCTAAAAGTTTTGGGATTACTATTTGGTTTCTGTAACGTGACTAATGCACCAGTACGGAGGGAGTACGATAGTAGTCTTTGATCGCAATTTTTTGTTGGTAGCTTACAAAGCTGAGCGCTTGGTGAGTACAATAGTTGTCTGATTGATGAGACTTCATATTTGAGCCATCTACCGGAAGGAATAAAACAACACACCATGTATTTATTTACGGAGGGAGTAGTACATTTTTGTGTAGTTTGTCTAATTCACATCTAGATGTTTTCCAAGGATGTCACATCTAATCTCCCACAAATAACTTAACAACAAGGAACAAAAAAACTGAGGCAAGAAAAAACAAGCCACGAACATAGTGGACATCTGGTTAGATGTGACATAACTATGTCACATCTAGATGTTTCCTAGACAAACCCTTTTTTGTGACATGCATTACTAGATATTGCTAGTCAAATACTAAATCCAGATGGACGTGGTTGTACTACTAAATCCATACGGTGGTGCTAGTACTAGTAGTAGTACTACCAATATAGTAGCACTGTACTACCCATTGGTCAAATTATTACGTGCTGCTCCTCACAGTGAAGTGACAAGACCCTGCGCCAGAGATGAGACCTGAGTATAGGCGCCATGTTCGGCATAACATAGTCAGCCTCACCGTCTGCAGTCACTATCATCATGGCTGTAGAGCTAGCCTACTTACAACTAGCCACGTTCCACATAATTTCCCGTGCATAGATGCCCATGCATTGCACGGAACACCAAGATTGGGGGTGGATGGCGCCGGCAGCGGCCATCACGCCAGATTTTTCCATTGCCTTCTAGATGTGGTGGGGAGGAGTTAAGGCTGATTGTGAGAGACAAGGAGTTGTTTGTAAATAGGGAACAAGTGTGGGCATCTTTTTGCAAAACTGGAGAAGTTTGGTTTGTATGCGTCAGATCTAGATCCGACGGCTATTGGTGAAAGATGACAGGCACAACATTGTCACTAACTCAATACCTCTTTGTTTCGTAGGATTTTGAAAACGCAGGAATATGACACGGCAATATTACAAGTTTCAAACTGATATTACAAATGTTAGGAGTAATGCAGCACCTACGAAGAGGGAATCTAGGAAGTTTAATTAAGAACTTTTGCTACTTTAGGTGGATGCAGCATTATCGTATAAACTAAAATCCACCGCCCTGACAAGTCACTAATGGGCAAATAAATTTTCGAGTCTCTGGCCACTTGATGTTTCAAAAACAAATTCAGCTTCTGCGGAGACTTTGTCATTTATGCTTAGACGCTTGCGGTGATCAGCACGCCATTCATTGGTGCGCCAGAGAACACCAAACCTCATTACCTTGAGCACACTTGCCTCCAAAACAAAGAACCTGGCCAATTTAATCTCAGATGTGTTGCCTTGGTAGTCGATCAAATCAATTTCTGTAAGATGGAGATCAAGGCATTCGATGAGATTGTTATAGTGCAACACATTTTTCACTTTCGGGTCTTTTTTATCTGCAAAAGAAGAGAACATATTAGAGCAGTTGGCTTTATAAGATTGTCGTGTCATCAAGAGGTACCAGTATCATTCGCTCATACGATAGGGTTGGCTGGCTAGTGATATTTTCTCTCTCTCTCTCTCTCCTATTATTTACCTAGGAGCACGTGAAGAGCTTGGGCATTTCTTGTCTTCCACTATCTGGCCGATGCCATATTTCTCAAAAGTATGCCACATAATACGCATCGATGTCAAATCGAAAGATTTTGGCATCGCTCTCATGACGTGACAGAGTTGGCACCGCTGTGCACACAGACCCACATGTATAAAAAAATCAATCAAACCAACTACACAGCCTCTCACTCTCCCAAACAAGTGTTTTTTTATTGCCTTAGTCCTCTCTCTCTCTCCCACGCAAGTGTTTTTTTCATTGCGTGAGTTAATTTGGCACCGGAGCAAAGTAGGTGATCCAGATTGGGGCACCAGGTGAGCAATGGAGGGGCATCGATGCCAAATGCATCACAAGTGAATTTGGCACGTGTTTTGGCCTACATAGTGGAGGGCCGTTATAGCCCACTTTTGTACTACCTTGTATTTAGTGTAAAATTTTGACCATAGATTTACCTAAGAAAATGCCAATGCATGTCACCAAAAATTATACCATTTGAAATTATGTTCAAATACGAATCCAACGATATAATTTTTAGTGACATGCATTAACATTTTGTTTGTTAAATCTATGGTCAAATTTTGATACTAAAAAATAGGAATAGTAAACCAGGATGGAGGTAGTACTTGCTTTTAGGGTAACCATAGAGTTACTAGTCTAAGTTACTTTCCACTATGACTAGCCTAGGCTACTATAGTAGTACAAGAAAAAACGATGTAGGTGATCACGTGAGAAAAAATATTAAAAACATTTCTTACGGTACAGTTCGTAGATGCAGTTTTGAACACTACACTTGTCATCATATTTTGGGAAAATTACGAAAAAATTGAGCTACGTTGTGATTACTGTTTACTAATAGGAAAGAAGTTTCACCTTGATGAGTAGCTTCTCCATGCACGAAAAGCATGTAAGGAATCCAACAACTTGATCCAAATTGGGGCCGATAGATTTTATTGCCAAGATCTTCATTGTGCGCATAGACTGGGTCAAGCTTGTGGGAATCATTTTCTGGAAGACGGTCGTAAATACATCAAGAAGAAATTTAAAAATGTGAATTTCAAGAAGACGGAGAAGAAGATGAGTGTTGTACCTGAACGATTACGGGTCCAATAAAGAGTTCGGAGAATTTGGCAGATGAGTGCACCAATGCTGTCAATTTTGGCGCGTCAATGACCCTGATTTTTGTTGGACCTTCTAGATCAGATACAAGCAATCTCTCAAGGAAAGGTGCATTCTCAATGACCATAACATAGAACAGTTGGAGTGATCTCTTCCTAATTGATGTCTTGTTATGGGGCCAGCAAGATACATAAATCCATCAGAGATTCATCGAGGCGATGTGGAGGCTAATGAACCCATGGATCTACTCAAGACAAAGGTACTCAAGTGCAGTACAGTTGTGGAGCAGGTGCTCCATAGCCTGCTTCGAGATGCCAACATCGAAGAGGTCAAGCTGCTTGAGTTGAGGGAGAAGAAGGGTGGGCGCGACATTAATCTGGGGAAGATAGCAAGAGGTGAAGCTAGCGTGGCGTAGCGTTGGCGTGAGGCGGAGCGCGGACGACGGTAGAGAGCGACATCGTCCAGCTTCAAAGCTGAGCTCCTTGAGCTAATCTAGGGCGGGGGATAAGAATCACTCATCAAAAATGGCTTGGACCGTGCAATTGGTACTGAACATGCGGATGTCAGGGCGTCTGGCTGGCCCAGGGTGCGATGGAAGGATCTTGAAGACTGCAGCCATGCGTTTGAAATCCCCTTCGTAGAGGCAGTTGTCGACGGTGAGGTTGAGGGGGACGCGGTGCCAGAGGGGGAGCTACCGCCGGGAGAGCAGGACGGTCCGCATGGCAAATTTGGTGGGGAGGAGCCGATAATGACGAGCAGCATGTAGTCGGGGAGGCTGCTGATGAGGTCCAGGCTCGCTGGATGCGGTTTTGGCTTGAGCCGCCTCCGCTTATTGGCTGCCTCGCCGTCCACCTCAACCAGAAGCGACACCGGTGTACACGTGTGCTTGTGTGTGTTGTGTGCTGGCCTGCTGGGTGTGCGCGAGTGCATCCTTCTATGCATGCCGCCGCGCAGTGGTGAATTGTGCGTGAGTGTGTCCTTCACACCGAAGAAGTGTGTCCTCAATGCACCCTCAATTTACTAGCATGCGGGGTGCTACCCCGAGTGGTTTCAACTTTGTTTACTTCACCGCGTGTCAAATGGGCCTCTAGTTTACTTATTTTCACCCACTGCCACATGGGCCAGCACACGAAGATAGAGAACACAAGCTAACAAGGCAACATGTGGACTGGTTGACCGGTCAATTAAACAATATACGGAGATATATGCTGACACAGTGAGCATATAATCCGTCGGTATAGAGAGTTCGAGTGAGTGGGGAGGCCCGTGAGAGATAGCAAAGAGAGAGAAAGAGCTACTCCCTCCGTTCGATAATGTAGTGCCAACATTTTTTTTAAAGTCAAACATTTTAAACTTTGACCAAGTTTATGAAGAAATTACTTATATCTGCAATACCAAAGATAAATGATAGTATGAAGTATGTACATGTTGTGATGAATCTAATGATCGTTCCAGATGTAAATGTTTTTCTCCACATATACCTGGTCAAACTTTTCTGAGGTTTGACTTTTCAAAACATCCATATGCTTATGGACGTGAGAGAGTCCCTAACTAGAGAGAGAGAAATAGAAAGAGTGAGTGAAAAAAGTGTGTGTGCGTGTGTGAAAGAGACATGGACAACACATGATAAAAGTAGAGAAAAGGCGTGTGTGTCTTATGCAAACATATCACACATGCATCTTCGACAACGGAAGCAAGGTGAGGAGATAGTGTGTGGTTGTTTGCAACCGAGAGACAAAGACCGCTAGCACGTGGCCAAGAGGGGTCTGACAAACAAGGGAGAGAGGTCGAGAGAGACGTACGGAGAAAATGCAGACATGGGGAGGAGAGAGTGTATGTTTGTCATAGAGAGATCCCCTGGAGATCGTGATGGGACTACATGGGTGGGAAATCGAGTGACAAGGTGTATGCGCGATAGAAGATACCCCGTGAGATATCGAGATAGACGTATGGATGGAAGGAGACAATACGTGTGTTCTTGATGGCTAGTGAGAGATAATCATACTTAGGGGGGAGTGCGTGGGCCTGTGATGGAGTGAGGGATTATGGTACTTAGGGGGGTGCGTGTCACATAGAGGGAGAACAAGGGCGGAGAGTGTTGGATGGGTCTATATGTAGTGCGATTGAGACATGTGTATGTGTGAACCAGGGAGATATAAAGTTTGAGAGAGATAGAGGAGCCCCGATAAGGCTGAGTGGTGTGTCAGATAGCTGAGAGGGGGAAAGAGATATTCCATCCGCTCGATAATGCAGTGCATGTAAATTTTTTAGAAGTCGAACTTTGGAAACTTTGATCAGGTTTACACAAATGCTATTTATATCTACAATACCAAAGATACATCATACGAAACTACATCTCATGATGAATCTAATGGTATATGTTTTCCGTTCTAGATGTAAATGTTTTTCTCCACGTACATGGTCAAACTTTGTGATTTTTGAATTTTCAATAAATCTATATGCTATGGACCGAAGAGAGCGCCTAAGCCGAGAGAGATCAAATGCGTGTGAAGGAGAATGAGTGAGTGTGCAAAAAGAGTATGTGTGTGAAAGAGTAAGGGACAACAAAAAATAAATTAGAGAGAGAGTCTGTTTTTTTGTTTCTTATGAAAACATATCACGCATGTATCTCCGAGATATAAAAGCGAGGTGAGGAGATACACGAAATAGCTAGTGCATTATTGTTTGCAATGGAGAGAGACACCCCTATAGCACATGTCCAATAGAGGTCTGGCCAACAAGGAACAAAGGTCGAGAGGGACACATGCAGAACATGGACGCATGGGGAGGGAGAGAGGGTGTGTTTGTGATAGAGAGATCCCCTTGAGATCATGAGGGGACTATATGGGTGGGAGATCGAGGGAGGTTCATGCGCGATAGAAAGATGCCCTGAGAGAAATCGAGATAGACCATGCACATGTTTGTGATGGAGACTAAGATTAGCTAGTCATATACATATAGGGGGGCTACGTGTGCCTACATTTGAGTGGAGATCATCATACTTGGCTAGGCATGAGATTGTGTGCGTGTGCGTGTGAGATGGAGAGAGAACGAGGGAGAGAGATAGAGTTTTAGATGGGTCTATCAAGTGCGAGTGAGATATGCATGTGTATGTGTGACCCAGGTAGATGGAGAGTTTGAGAGAGAGGGGGAAGAGCTCCGAGACGATAGAGTGGTGCATGAGAGAGTTGCCGGTAACGAGCCAAGGAATTTGTGTGCGTACGGTGAGTGCACCCAAGATATTTATCTTGGACTAGAGAACCATACATAGTGTGCGAGAAAGACCTATAGATGGAGTATATATGCATGCGAACTAGAAAGACCCCCCCCACACACACAAAGAGAGAGAGAGAGAGAGACGAAGAGAGAGGGAGAGGGACCAACAAGGTTTGTATGTTGGATGTGTACGATAGAATTGAAGATTGTCTGCGAGAGAGAGAGAGAGAGAGAGAGAGAGAGAGAGAGCAAGAGTCCGAGAGAGGGGGAGGTTGCATTTTATGCATCAAAGACTGATATAAACCATGTTTCGATGTAAACTTGCATTCAAATATTTAAATTGGAGAACATGTTGTCTGCAATCAACACATGAACGGAGTTATGCCTATATCAAACAAGTTCATTAATTTGACTTTCAACATGTTCATGGAGTACTATAATACTAATACTGTACAACATGCTACTCGATTGAGGTGTTCAATCTTGGATTTAGTTCACTATTTTGACCTGGTGAATGAGCTATTTCATTGAATCGAGATATTTCATTTTGGGTTTGATTCCTATTTTTGAGTGGGTCAACTATTTGTCATATATTAAATCGCTAGCAACGAGCATATAAAAACACATTACTCCCGAGCATCATCTCTCCATCTAAAAAAGAAGTGGCAGGCTAATATTTCAAAATTTGATTTGAATCGACTTCGTAAGGTAGACGGGGATGCTCGTTCTCCCAAAATTTGAACGAACCGTTAAACACCCTCTACTTGGTGGAATTCGCCCGAGCAAATAAATGGGAGACGCGAAATTACCAGCCTATGTGGGATACGCATCAATTGGCCCGTTGTACATCGAGGGTAGGTTCGTAACTTCATCCAAGCACGCCTGCTCCTCGTATGAAATGACATGTGCCTAATAATTCATAAACCATGGTCGGAAAAACACCCTCTCCTCGCCCGAAATAGCTCGCGCCCACTATTTCAAAACATGCTCTCCTCACCCGAAATCGCTCGAGCCCACTATATTTAAAAACACGCCCTCCTCGCTCGAAATCACTCGTGCCCACTATTTGGGAGAACCAAAGTTACTCTACTATCCCCGACGCTCAGTACACAGACCCAAGCCGAGAAGCCTAAAAGGTAGGGGTAGAACTACAACTCCCCCCCCCCCACATTTCAGACAACTGCGTCCGTAAGACATGGTTCCCCCTCCCAATTCCCCATTCATACCTAATGGGTGCCAAATCACCTTCTCCCCAGAAGCTCCCTTCTCCCGAGTTGCGAAACCTTAGCCCCTCCTCCGTGGCGCCCCCACCACACCAAATTCACAGCCGCCCTCCTCTCTAATCCCGGAGATGCTATCCATTTGTCGTCGTGCACTAGGCCGTGTGCCTCTTACTCCGTGCTGTCGGAGCTACCTCGACGATGGCCGCGTGAACTGTACTAGAGCCGATTCACCCCCGTCGTTGTTCACAGTGCCGGAGCGGCTCCAACATTGGACCCGTCGAGTGCCCCAGCGCTGCTTCCCCGTAGCCGTCAACCATCATGACATCTCTGCTTCCCTGCCTCCGATAGCCACCGCAACCGCGCCAGCCTCACCGACTAGGTAGCTGGAGCTGCCTACTTCACCGGGCCGCCAGATAGGTCGCACCCTCATCTCAAATCACTTTATTTAGGCGCCAGTTATCTGAATTTTTATTCTGGGCCAATCGATTCCCAATGGGAAGTAGCACCCCTCGAGCCGGCATAGCTCCTAGGCTGCCAGTTGGCTAGTGTCTAACGTAAGGGTGTGGGGGCGCAAGTTCGCCGCGAAAGCAGCGCTTAGATGGCTATCTTAGAGTTGTGTGGGTTGATGGTACTGCCGCCGCCGGATCTGGATGACGGCGAGTCCTTGTGGATTGGCCCGGGGGTGGCGCAACCACGACAGTGCGGTGGAGCGGGGAGCGGGGTTTTGCTCGGGGCCAAGGACGGTGGAGGCAGGCTGCTCTACCGGTGGTCGCTGGCTCTTCAGGGAAGATTCTAAACAGTGTTAGCCGGGAGGCACAAGACGACCATCAAGCCATCCGGCATAGATCGGACAGTACCAAAATATAATAAAATCATGTGACCCCAATTTAGTCTTCAGTCAACGGACGTGTGACCACTCTTGTACCTTGTTGTTGATCTCTTAGGGTATTTCTTCAGATCAGGTAGATGTGTCATTCTTAACATTATGCGTTTTCTGCATCTTCAGCCACACCGTCTTCTGACTCACCGCAGTTGCTCCAACAAGGGAAGCATACACCAGAAGGGAGCTATAGTCCCCACTCAACAGTTCCCTGCATCGAATGCATGCGCCCGACATGGACAACCACAACAACTGCAGGGCCATCGACAAGTCAGCACATGATGCTTACTCCTATGGATGGCGGCCATATAGGTTGTACCCTCATCTTACTTGTGTGCAACATTTATGGCTTTGTTATTCATCTAAGCATGGAAAATAGATTATCACATTTCACTATATATTCATGCTGATCTCTTACGGGTCTTGTTCAGGAGTTAACGTTGTTCCATAGTTCAGCTAAGAGACTTGTTCTTTGGGTAACGTTGTTCCATAGTAATGATCCATTGGCCAATGCTATCCCACAGGCTGGTGATTATAGTATTATACCACTTCTAGTATAACCTATGCTGTTCCTTAATACTTTTGTGTGCCATCTAGTTAATCTCGAGTACAAACGATACATATTCTCTAGCTTTCATCTGTGTTCTCCCTTTAGTTTATGAGACCTGTTGCTGCTAGTTAACCCCAGCCCTAATATTTATGTCATCTCCTACAGACACTCATTACATAAATCTAACTACTAGTTCTCTTCCATGCATGTCAGATATAATTGCGCACACTAATTTGTCCACAGGAACCTCACGGAGCAATGTAACGGCCAACAAACTAGACATCAATGATACCCAATATGATGGAACATCTAAAGGCAGTTCTTCACAAGACTTGCAAAAGGATGATGAATCCTATTCACCCCATAAGGTCCTGTAGCGACCAGACCTCAAATAGTCTGATCTCTGTGAATCAGTGTCATCCCTGGATCGGTAATGCTGACACGCACAGTACTTGAGGATTTATAACAGAGTAGCAATCACACACTTATTACATCGAATGTCTCAAAAGAGAACTTATTACAATAAATATGTCTTAAGGCCATCTAATACGATAACAGCAGAAGGCATGGAAGATAAAGTGAGCCCATCAACTCCAATGGCATCACTGAGTGAAAGACCACGACCTAAGGCTCCTTACTCGCCGTTTGAAAAGTCTGCAACATGATACGTTGAAGCCCGAAATGGGTCAGCACATGGAATATGCTGGCAATGTAACACAAGAGAGTAATGAACAGAATAAAGCTATCACTACATGCATATATGGCTGGTGGAGGCTGTAGGGTTAATATGTTTTGTGGAAAGCCAACTTTTCCCTACTGCAAAGGAATAGATTTTATTTAACAAGAAAGTTGGTTGAAAACATTGAGAATGGTAAACCCCATCTCAATCCCAATTAAAAGTAATTTAAAAACCCGATCAAATTTATATGGAGAGTGATGAGATCCACATGATAATCCAAGAACTAGATACTCAAGATGTCCATAACCGGGGACACGGCTAACCATGATTAGTTTGTACACTCTGCAGAGGTTTGTGCACTTTTCCCCACAAGATTCGATCTCCTCCGTTGGTTTTCTCGCACTACATAATGTTTGAGAAATGAATGACCGAGACACAGTCTTTCCGAAGAGGTCCCCTTAACCGATAGATAGGCCTATACACCTACAATCCCCTACATCTGCTAGCCGATCATTGAAAGGTTTCCCACAACTTACTCAACTATGCCAGAGCCCATAATGGCATGTGGCTGCACACGGAAGTTTCCAGTATGAATAATCTTACGATCCCTTTGAGCCTGGGTGGCAGTCCATAGGAGAATCACACGGTACCCCGGGATTTCCAAAAATACAGGCAATCACTGGGTTCCCCAGGTGCCTCAGTCCACCCAGATGTGTATTAAAGTTGCCACCTTAAGTTAACCATTAATTAACAATACTCACATCTGTCATGGATACACTATCCCAATCCATGTCTACAAGCATAGCATAGCAATATAAGCAACGTAGAAGTGACTCCCAAAGGTTTGGTAACAAACGGGTGAATAGGTACTACCTCATCTACTTCCCAAAACCCACAATTTATTCAGATCCTAACCATGCAATTGTTTGAGGATTGATCTAATGCAATAAAACTAGGTAGTAAAGAGGTATGATCAAAGTGTTACTTGCCCTGCTGATGATCCGTGAAACCTAGAGACTCGATGTAGCACGCTTCGCACTCCGGGTACTCTATCACAATCAAACAAGCATACAATAAGCAATCAAGCAAAGATGCACGGGTAAAACTCAAATAAGAAGATCTAACCAGAAGGTTCAACTAAAGAACTCCGGTTTGCAAAAAGAATCAAATCGAACGAAGCAACGATACTCAAACTGCGAAAGAAACAAGCTTCGTTTACTAATCTGGACTAAAGTCAAATTTTTACAGTAGCAAAAACTTGTTTAAGTTGATTAAATGGAAAGAGGGCTTCGAGACGAAACTCTAGGCGCTTGAATCGCCTGATTCTGATAAACGAGCGAAAAGTTAAACTAAATGAAAATCAGATCAGAAATCGCGATCGAAAATAATCGCGAAAAATCCGAGAAAAAGAAAAACTGACGAACAGTCTAACGAACGAACGTTCACTATCTGTGGAAAATGGGTGAAAACCATTCCTTAAAACAAACATACGGACGAACGTCCGCTATATAACTAAACCGGAAAAACCGATCTAAAAATAAAAAAAAGAGATCTAGGGTTTCGAAAAACACCGATCGGTTTTCTCGTGAAAACCGAGGACGGCGTCGGCGGCAACCTCCAGCAAAGTCCAGCAAGATGGCGGCGGAGGCGGGCTGCTCCGGTGGCGGGTCGGGCGGCGGCGGGTGGCGGCTCCGGCGGCTCGGTGGCGGCAGCGGGCGGCAGCGGCGCGGGTAGCGGCTAGGGTTTCGGCGGCGGTGGGCTGTGGGGCTCGGGCGGCGCGGCTTATAAAGCCTCCCCCGGGCGGAGTTCCGGGCGGATACGGCCCAAAGTCGGTTTCCCTTTTTTTAAATATTCCATGCAGAAAAACAAATAAAAGAAATACTAAACGGACTCCAAAAATCCTGAAATAAATTTTCTCCGTCCTCTAAAAATCTACCGGACAAGGTGAACATTTATTTGGGAATCTAATGCAATTTTGAAAATGCATATTTTTCCTAATTCAAATAAAATAGCAATAAAACTCCGAATAAAACTTTTATTTGGTTTTAATATTAAATCTCCAATATTTCTTTATTTTGAGGAAGTCATTTTATCCTCTCTTTTATTTTTTTATAAAAGAAATATTTGAAGATAAAATAATTAAAATCAAACGATCCTCTTTTCATAATTCGAGAAAAACTCAAATTTGAAAATAACGAAATTCCCAACTCTCTCTGTTGGTCCTTGAGTTGCGTAGAATTTCTAGGATCAAGCCAAAATGCAATAAAAATATGATATGCAATGATGACCTAATGTATAACATTCCAAATTGAAAATTTGGGATGTTACAGGTCCTTGCTCTAACTTGTCCCTTGATATGGGTATATCATGCATATAATGTCCTGGAGTGCATCTACTCTGTTGCAATGCCTTGTGCTTCACCTGCTGATCATGCATGTAAATATGGCATGCTTTCCTGTGTTTCAGTACCTATTCCATTAATGATAACATATTTTCAAATTCAAGTACTGTCATTCTACTCTATCGCAATGCCATCTGCTCAGTTTGGACAATCATGCTTCTCAATATCATATGCATTGTTATTCATCAGTATGTACTTCATCTGTCTACCATACCATGTTCTTTTTTTACATTGAAGTGTTTTTCTAGTGGTCTCTTGCAATGCCATCTTAGTTTCCCAATCATACACACATATGTTCCCTTAGTGTTTTTCTGTAATGTATTCCGCTAGCATCCAGTTTTACATTCAAATAGTGTTTTTTACACTGTTGTCCTGTCGTATCCCTAGCTCTTACACCATACTCCCTCTGTCCGGATTACATGTCGCAGAAATGGATTAAACTGGATGTATCTAGAACTGAAATACGCCTAGACCCATCCATTTATTGCCGGATGGAGGGAATACATGTCAATATGTCATGCCTTTCTATTTTGGAAAACGCATATTTTTCCAAATTCTAATAAAATAGCAATAAAACTCCGAATAAAACTCTTATTTGGTTTTAATATTAAATCTCCAATATTTCTTTATTCTGAGGAAGTCATTTTATCCTCTCTCTTTTATTTTTTTATAAAATAAATATTCGAAGATAAAATAATTAAAAATCAAACGATCCTCTTTTCATAATTCGAGAAAAACTCAAATTTGAAAATAACGAAATTCCCAACTCTCTCCATAGGTCCTTGAGTTGCGTAGAATTTCTAGGATCAAGCCAAAATGCAATAAAAATATGATATGCAATGATGACCTGATGTATAACATTCCAAATTGAAAATTTGGGATGTTACAAACCTACCCCCCTTAAGATGAATCTCGCCCTCGAGATTCAGGTTGGCTAGAAAATAGGTGAGGGTGAATTTTCCGTAGGTCTTCCTCTCGTTCCCAGGTGGCTTCATCTTCAGCATGGTGGCTCCACTCAACTTTACAGAACTTGATAACTTTGCTGCGTGTAACTCGGCTGGCAAACTCGAGAATCTTGATTGGATTCTCCTCATAAGTCAGGTCGCTATCCAACAGTATCGCTTCCAGTGGCACTGTATCTCTCAGAGGGATATCAGCCATCTCTGCGTGGCACTTCTTCAACTGAGAAACGTGGAACACATCGTGACCTCCTGACAATCCTTTGGGCAATTCCAACTTGTAAGCAACTTCTCCCATACGTTCCAAAACTTTGTATGGTCCCACAAAACGTGGTGCTAACTTCCCTTTAACTCCAAAACGCTTAACTCCTCGGAGTGGTGTTACACGAAGATACACTCTGTCTCCGACTTCGTAAACTGTCTCCTTGCGTTTAGAATCCGCATAGCTCTTCTGCCTGGACTGGGCTACCTTGAGCCTATCACGAATCAGCTTAACCTTTTCTTCAGACTCTTTAATCAAATCTGGTCCAAACAACTGTCGGTCTCCAACTTCATCCCATAACAACGATGTTCTGCACCTCTTTCTGTACAATGATTCGAAAGGGGCCATCTTCAAACTGGATTGGTAGCAATTGTTGTAAGAGAACTCTGCGTAAGGAAAATTATCGTCCCAACTAGATCCATAGTCTAGCGCACAAGCTCTCAACATGTCCTCCAAAATCTGATTGACTCTCTCAGTCTGTCCATCTGTCTGCGGGTGAAAAGCTGTACTGAACTCTAGCCTGGTTCCCAAAGTTTCATGCAACTAATTCCAAAACTTTGAGGTAAAGTGGGTTCCTCTATCTGATACAATGGTCCTCGGAACTCCATCTAAACATACGATCCTGGTCATGTATATCTTTGCCAACTTAGCACTGGTGTAGGTGGTCTTCACTGGGATGAAATGAGCTACTTTCGTCAAACGATCGACTACAATCCATATCGAGTCATAGCCTGAACGAGTCTTCAGCAATCCCATGATAAATTCCATGCCTAGCTTGTCCCACTTCCATTCGGGTATCGGCAATGGTTGTAGCAATCCTGCTGGCTTCTGATGCTCTGCCTTCACTCTCTGACATACATCACAAACGGCTACATACTCCGCAATATCCTTCTTCATTCCGGTCCACCAGAATCTATCCTTCAAATCCAAATACATCTTGGTATTTCCTGGGTGAATCGAATATGGCAAATCATGGGCCTCCTGCAAAATCAGCTTCCTGATCTCCTGATCATTTGGCACATATACGCGGTCCTCGAACCATAAGGTATCGTGCTCATCCTCACGAAATCTCTTAGCCTTTCCTTTGCTCATACTTTCCTTTATTTCGGCAATCTCCTTGTCCGTCTTCTGAGTTTCTCTGATCTTATCCATCAAGTAGACTGAATCTCCAATGCTTCTATATAGCCTCTCGGAACTATCTCCAAACATAGCCCGCGAAGATTCTCTGCTAACTCCTTGGGTAACTCTCCGGTTATGAGGGTATTGACATGACTCTTGCGGCTCAACGCATCAGCTACTATGTTAACCTTTCCGGGATGATAGTGCAACTTCATGTCATAGTCTTTAATGAGTTCCAACCATCTCCTCTGCCTGAGGTTCAACTCCTTCTGCGTGAAGATATACTTCAAACTCTTGTGATCCGTGTATACCTCATAATGGTTTCCGATGAGAAAATGTCTCCAAGTCCTCAGCGCATGCACTACGACTGCTAACTCCAAATCATGCGTAGCATAATTTAACTCATGGGGTTTAAGCTGTCGTGAGGCATATGAAACAACTCTTCCTTCCTGCATAAGTACTGCTCCAAGTCCTCGATGAGAAGTGTCGCAATACACTTCATAATCCTTGCGTTGATCTGGCAGGATCAACACTGGTGATGTAACCAAATGTTTCTTCAACTCTTGAAAACTGGCCTCACATTCCTCAGTCCATTTGAACTTGGTGTCCTTCTTCAACAACTCCGTCATAGGCTTTGCAATTTTTGAGAAATTCTCAATGAACCTCCGGTAGTATCCTGCGAGTCCAAGAAAACTACGGATCTCTCGAACTGACGTGGGTGCCTCCCAATTTGTCACAGTGATGAATTTGCTGGGGTCTACCGCTATTCCTTCTTCAGATATAACATGTCCAAGGAATCCAACTTCCTTCAACCAAAACTCACACTTGCTGAACTTGCCGTATAGCTGATGTTCTCTGAGCTTCCCAAGTACTAATCGCAAATGCTCTTTATGGTCCTCTTCATTCTTCAAGTAGACCAGAATGTCATCAATGAACACCACAACGAACTTATCCAAAAACTCCATAAACACCTTATTCATCATGTTCATGAAATAGGCAGGAGCGTTTGTCAGGCCAAATGACATAATGGTATACTCATATAGCCCGTACCTTGTGGTAAAAGCTATCTTAGGTATATCCTGCTCTCGGATCTTCAGCTGGTGATACCCTGATCGCAGATCGATCTTGGAAAACACATTAGCTCCTTGTAGCTGATCAAACAAATCATTGATCATTGGCAGTGGGTACTTGTTCTTGATCGTCACCTCATTCAATCCTCGATAATCAACAACCATCCTCAAAGATCCATCCTTCTTCTCCACTAGAAGTACTGGTGATCCCCAAGGTGACGAACTTGGGCGAATATAACCTTTATCGAGTAACTCCTTAATCTGCTTCTTAATTTCCTCTAAATCCTGTGTGGCCATCCTGTACGGTCTCTTAGATATTGGCCCTGTGCCTGGCAAAAGCTCAATCAAAAACTCGATGTCTCTATCTGGTGGCATGCCTGGCAACTCTTCTGAAAATACATCTGGGGAATCCTTCACCACTGGTACTTCCTCCTGTTCAACTCCTATTAAGGAATTGACTTGAGTCCTAATCGGCGCATGCCGGGATACATACTTGATCCTTCTTCTTTCTGGGGTGGTGAGCAAAATCGACTTACTGGCGCAATCGATGTTCCCTCCATACATCGATAGCTAATCCATACCCAGAATCACATTCAAACCTTGCGATTCCAAAATTATCAGATCTGAGGGGAAACCATGCCTACCTATGGTCAATGGCATCTGAAAACATCCTTGGATTGCCATATACTCTGCTCCTGGCGAGCTCACTAACATAGGTGTACTAAGAACTTTGATGGCCAGTTTATACTTATCCACAAATCCCCTTGATATGTATGAATGCGATGCACCAGTATCAAAAAGAACGGTTGCAGTAAATGACTTAACCAAAAACTTACCTATTACTGCATCTGGTTGGGCTTCAATCTCCTCCACGTTAACGTGGTTCACTTGTCCCCTGTTGAAAGGGTTGGGCTTCTTCCCAGAACTTCCATTGCTGTTTCCATTCTTAGCTTCAGGACATTCATTGGTGTAATGTCCGGTCTTCTGGCACTTGTAGTAGGTAACGTGGCTTAGATCTTTCTTGGCGGGGGTTGCTGGGTTGGAACGGTTTTGTCCGTTGCTTCCTCCATTACCATTTCTGTTCTTTGGGCCACTATGGTTGTGCGAACTCCCTCCTGGGTCATTGTGACCTCCATGGTTATGGACAAGTCCTCCCGAGTTCGGGGTAAAACGGGGTCTCTGCTGAGCTCCAGAATTATACTTCCCTTGTCTATACTTCCTCTTGAGGTTATCAATCTGTTGCTGCTTCCCTTCAAGCATGAGAGCTCTATATACCAACTGTTGGTAGTTATTAAAGGTTGCTACCGTCAATAGCATGCTTAGCTCATTGTTCAGTCCTTCCAGAAACTTCTCCTGTTTAGCTGCATCCGTAGCAACGTCATCTGGGGCATAACGTACTAGCTTGCTAAAGTCATCCACATACTGGCCAACGGTGCGTCCTCCTTGGTGTAAGTTGCGAAACTCACGCTCCTTTATGGCCATAGCTCCTGCTGATACATGGGAAGTGCGAAAAGCCTGCTGGAACTCGTCCCATGTAACAGTGGCTATAGGATAGGTGACAGTGTAATTCTCCCACCATGAGGCTGCTGGTCCATCCAATTGGTGCACGGAAAAATGCACCTTCTCAGCATTTGTGCATCCTGCAGTGGTTAACTCCCTTCCAATCCTGTGGAGCCAATCATCTGCCACTATCGAGTCGGTGCTACTGGAAAACACCGGCGGCTGCAACCTCAGAAAACGGGCTAAGTTGTCAATTAGGGGTGGTGGTGGTGGGTTGTTGTTGTTGTTGTTGCCTTGGTTCTGAACTAATAACTGCATCAAGGTATTCTGCTGCTGGATCAACTGAGTGAGCTCCGGTGGAAAGGTAAATCCGGGGTCACGTCTCGGAGGCATCTGAGGGTTTAGAGGGAAGAGAATAGAATAGAATGAGGTCTCGTGAGCACTACCCATATGCACATGAGACAAACACAATCATATCACTCAATCAATCAAGCAAGGGCATACAATAGGTCTAGAATTATCATTACAAAAGTGCTCGGACTATACTATTTACATGGTGGAATACTACTACTGATATGGTGGTCGACTAGAAATATTGATCGGTCGAAGACTCCATGATATCTGCTCCAGCTTCATCAACACAATCATCATCGCTATCGTCGGGGTCTGAGTCGGTGTCGTCGATGATGATCTAGTTCTCCGGGTAGGTGGAACCATCATCTTCTCCTCCTGGCGCGGGGTCTCCCATGAATACTCCCAGCTTCCTTGTCAGATCATCGTTCTTCTCCACTAGTACGACGATATCTTCCTCATAATCTTCGCGAGTAGCCTTGAGTTTTTCCTCCAGCTTCGTGATCCTTGTCATTGCCTTCTTCAGATCTATCATTCTTGTGCACATCTGATTCTCCTGGTGACGAATGTGCTAGTTTAACTCCTGGATGAAAGCTGCAATGGATCTATCCTTCCTGGTGCTAATCATCTCCCATTTCTCATCTCGGCGCCCACAAATCTAGTAGATAGTATCTTTGAGATCCTTGTGGTAAACTTCTCCAATGCGTCCCATGGTGATGTGGGCTGCCATACTCTTTCCTACCCTCCAGGTTGGTGCATCAAAGGAAAACTCTATGGGCTCAGTGACTGGCATAAATGTCCTTCCTGGAACATGAACTTGAATCATCGAGCGCTCCTCTTCTGGTAAAGTGGCGTTGTAAGTCCCGGTGAAGCTTGGTATTCCAATGTTCAGGTACCTAGTGACTTCCTTCAGGTGGCGTCCAAAAGGTGTGTCTTCATCTGGTTGTGCAAACTTGTTCCTTGCATCCGCCATCCTAAAGAGTAGAAAATGGAGAGGAGTTGGAAATGAGAAGAGAGTAGTGATCTAGGGCTTTAGCTTAGTGGTCGTGTCCTATAGTCAGCATGTGCTCTGATACCATCGTGTAGCGACCAGACCTCAAACAATCTGATCTCTGTGCATCAGTGTCATCCCTGGATCGGTAATGCTGACACACACAGTACTTGAGGATTTATAATAGAGTAGCAATCACACACTTATTACATCGAATGTCTCAAAAGAGAACTTATTACAATAAATATGTCTTAAGGCCATCTATTACGATAACAGCGGAAGGCATGGAAGATAAAGTGAGCCCATCAACTCCAATGGCATCACTGAGTGAAAGACCACGACCTAAGGCTCCTTACTCGCCGTTTGAAAAGTCGAAAACATGATACGTTGAAGCCCGAAATGGGTCAGCACATGGAATATGCTAGCAATGTAACACAAGAGAGTAATGAACAGAATAAAGCTATCACTACATGCATATATGGCTGGTGGAGGCTGTAGGGTTAATATGTTTTGTGGAAAGCCAACTTTTCCCTACTGCAAAGGAATAGATTTTATTTAACAAGAAAGTTGGTTGAAAACATTGAGAATGGTAAACCCCATCTCAATCCCAATTAAAAGTAATTTAAAAACCCGATCAAAATTATATTGAGATTGATGAGATGATAATCCAAGAACTAGATACTCAAGATGTCCATAACCGGGGACACGGCTAACCATGATTAGTTTGTACACTCTGCAGAGGTTTGTGCACTTTTCCCCACAAGACTCAATCTCCTCCATTGGTTTTCTCGCACTACACAATGTTTGAGAAACGAATGACCGAGACACAGTCTTTCCGAAGAGGTCCCCTTAACCGATAGATAGGCCTGTACACCTACTATCCCCTACATCTGCTAGCCCATCATAGAATGGTTTCCCACAACTTACTCAACTATGCCAGAGCCCATAATGGCATGTGGCTGCACACGGAAGTTTCCAGTATGAATAATCTCACGATCCCTTTGAGCTTGGGTGGCAGTCCATAGGAGAATCACGCGATACCCCGGGATTTCCAAAAATACAGGTAATCACTGGGTTCCCCAGGTGCCTCAGTCCACCCAGATGTGTATTAAAGTTGACACCTTAAGTTAACCATTAATTAACAAAACTCACATCTGTCATGGATACACTATCCCAATCCATGTCTACAAGCATAACATAGCAATATAAGCAACGTAGAAGTAACTCCCAAAGGTTTGGTAACAAATGGGTGAATAGGTACTACCTCATCTACTTCCCAAAACTCACAATTTATTCAGATCCTAACTATGCAATTGTTTGAGGATTGATCTAATGCAATAAAACTAGGTAGTGAAGAGGTATGATTAAAGTGTTACTTGCCCTGCTGATGATCCGTGAAACCTAGAGACACGATGTAGCATGCTTCACACTCCGTGTACTCTATCGCAATCAAACAAGCATACAATAAGCAATCAAGCAAAGATGAACGGGTAAAACTCAAATAAGAAGATCTAACCAGAAGGTTCAACTTAAGAACTCCGGTTTGCAAAAAGAATCAAATCGAACGAAGCAACAAAACACAAACTGCGAAAGAAACAAGCTTTGTTTACTAATCTGAACTAAAGTCAAAATTTTACATTAGCAAAAACTTGTTTAAGTTGATTAAACAGAAAGAGGGCTTCGAGACGAAACTCTAGGCGCTTGAATCGCCTGCTTCTGATACATGAGCGAAAAGTTAAACTAAAATGAAAATCGGATCAGAAATCGCGATCGAAAATAATCGCGAAAAATCCGAGAAAAAGAAATACTGACGAATAGTCTAACGAACAAACGTTCGCTATCTGCGGCTAACGGGCGAAAACCATTCGTTAAAACAAACGTACGGACGAATGTCCGCTATATAACTAAACCGAAAAAACCGATCTAAAAAAAATGGGATCTAGGGTTTCGAAAAAAAACCCGATCGGTTTTCTCGCGAAAACCGAGGACGGCCGCGGCGGCTACCTCCGGCGAAGTCCGGCGAGACGGCGGCGGCAACGGGCTGCTCGGGTGGCGGGTCAGGCGGCGGTGGGTGGTAGCACGGCGCGGCGGGCGGCGG